>NC_058189.1:67574549-67889402 GCF_907165205.1 Coccinella septempunctata | reverse complement strand
AGTGATAAAACTTTTCTCGGTCTTGAAATCTTTACAACCTCTGCATATAAGTCCCAACATTTTCTTCGCAGACGAAACACTCACTTCAATATGATATGCAAAAGAAAGTTTTTGGTCGAAATAAATGCCAAGATCCTTACAAGAATCAGTCTTATTCAACGGAGTATTATTGATCGAATAGGCATAGTTGACAGAGCCGTGCTTCCCAGAGAAAGTGAAAAAACTGCACTTGTCTATATTAAGGGGTAGTCGGTTCAATAGATAAGACTGTGGTCCGTGGATTCGGAAAAGAAGCAATATCCTGAAGAGTGCCATTGCGGCAAAAATAATTCCCAACTTTCGTACCCGAGAACCAAAATAACCTAGATAACCAACGGCAGATAACTCGCGAATTTCACGAACATTATCATCCATTGCCGAGGCACGGGGGTTTCGGTTAGTTTCGAAAAGCAAATTAATCTCCGCTCGCGTCGTTTCATTATTGTCCACGTTCGATCTCTGGAACCATTCCAACTCGTGACCATAAAGATCATCTTCGCCGGATATCCATTATACAGCACCGAGGGTATAAAGGAAACCCATAAATTGAAACCTGTTCTTCAATCCCAGATCGAATCGGCAATACGGAATAATATGTACGTTTGTACGTAAGCTGGATTATCATATGTTACCGGTAGAATGTGGTTTTTCAATTGGCTGGCGATGCGCGTTCGTCGCCGAAGAACAAATGGCATGGCATTGAATCGGACGAGTGGATGAAGGATTTCTTCTCGGCGAGTAAAAATGGGACATGAGCTGAGTACTCGAGAGTAGGGTGAGTACAGAAGACTTGACCAGGTAGGAGACTTGAACCACCTCAAATATTTCAATTGAAATTTCGCGCTACCGGTATCGTAAATAGCTTGCGACGTACTTGTAACAAGGCACAACTAGTAGCGGCTCTATTTTGACCGCCATAAGAACAGTTCGAGAGTGATTTTGTTGTTAGGAAGTAAGGAATTGAATAATTTTTGTTTTTTACACTTTCTGAAAAGTTTAATAGATGCGTGGTGGTATTTAGTTTTATTGCTTTCATTGATTAATTTTGTTTTACAAACGCTGAGCCTTTTTAATGGTAGTTGTAAAAGTTTCAAGAAAACATCTATTGAATAGACGAAAAGGTAGTGCGGAAGACTTGACCCATGCTATGGTCAGGAGACATAATCAGTGGTCCCAAGTTTCTCGCACTGAATTTACATTATAGTTTGGTTAAAAAAAATAAAATTGACTAATAAAAAAAGTATATAAAATAAACAAAGGTTCAAAAAAGTAAAAAACATCTCGGAAATAAGTAGGAGTGACTCTGAAATAGAAAATATGTATTTCATACGCTGATACATCTGATGATGAAAACCTTGACATAGACAATTGTTACTCATTGGAAATTGTTTTCTTTCAATGTTTTGTAACGTGGTTACCTCGGAGAAACTTATCTCGAGCGCCAGCTATTCTTTTCACTAGGAAGAATAGCAAACCTACCAGAGTAGCTGCTAGTCGGAGACAGAGTTCGCTGTTATCTAGGGTGGTAGCGATAACGAAGTAGTCAAAATCGAATTATGTGCCAGTTTATTCACACCTTCGGAAAATGATTATATATACAACGGAAATATGTGTAGGTAAGAGATATGAGCGAATCGATCAGCAAACATACATTCGGGAAATTCGATCCGATCACGAGCACTTTATAAAGTTTATACCGGGTACAGTGAAAATCGAAGGTTGTTCAATAAAATGCGTCAATCAGAACTGACGAAATGGATACTAAGGATGACCTCGCGAAGTGAGATGGCTTGCTATACGGTATCGGGATGTAACTAATTGTATTTCTCCAGAACTGAAAGAAACACAACCAGGGCGGATCTACTCGAGACTTTTATTCGCTACCCCAAGGGCTACGCTCCATGACTGATAGCGAAGAAAAGGTCTATTTTGAGCGCAACTACGGGATTTCACTGACGACGAGCGGTACTTCTTATTCTCTACCCCAAGGGCTTACTCACCATGACTGATAGAAAAGAAGATATTTCTATTTAAACACTTATGACGCGGGAACGCGAACAGGGGGGTTGACGGGACTGCCTCTTCACTACCCCAAGGGCTTACGCACCATGACTGATAGCAAAGGAAAAAGTCAAGCTTGCGAAACATTACACACGTTAAAAATCTGAAAATTCCAGAATGCGACAAAAGTGAAAAACGTCGTCAGCTCCGGTTTATCGCATATCAACATCAGAAAAACGTCAAAATCTTCAACGGCATACAAGAAAAACAACGTTAAACACAGATAAACGGTTTTTTACATTTACTCTGCCTATCGGAATGAATGTACTGAATATTTGAGAATTAAATATTTTCAAAGGCGGAAATGTGAAATGAAAGGAATGCACTAAAATAAGCTCCAATTTTCTCAGAAAACTGGAATTCATTATAGTTTTCCTGATGAACAAACTTATGGTCAAGTGTCTCTCGCCCCCGTTAAACCCTCCCATGGGTTAGGAAGACATGAGCCAATTTTCGGTTCCTAAAAAAAGGATTGCTGTACTCAAAATGTTCATCTCACCATCACTCTACTATTATCTATCGTTACCTATTTGGGCATGATATCTTGACGCAAAAAAATGAGTTGCTACCATTTACAGATACAACTTAAGTGGCTTCAGAGTGAAAAGGGGACTACCCATACCTACTCACAAACGTATGGTCCAGATTGAACAAACCATAATTTTCAAAACATTTGTCACCACAACATTCTAAGTATTACTGCCGTATCTAAAAGATCCTTGTTGTTATATTAAACAGTTGGGTTTCTCAAGAAAACAATTTGAGAATCAGTGAACTATTCAATCCATCCAAGATAATTCGTCTTCAGAATCAATTCGAAGTCGATTCCAACTAACTTTCTGAATTTATGCGATTAGTTTAATACTCGAATCTGCATCGATGCATCATGATGTCCCTTCTTAGACTTGGAGAGGGTCCTCCGGGTCTTATCTCCTAGCTAGGATCTACTCAGAACTTCGAAATATCGATTAAATGTAACAAGACATAAATCTCAGAGTAGGTACACCCTGTGATCGAATTTGATGCTCAAGATGAAATCGGCATCCGTTGAATCCCTTTGACTTAACAATTTTCCTATACAGGGTGAGTTTTTGACTCGTATAAATTTTTCAACAGTAGATTCTCGAGGTCAAAGGAAACACTTTCTTTGCTTACCATCAAAGCTGTTGAAAAACCATAAAAATATGTTATTTTTAGTTTTATGTCACAAACGATTTTATCGAATGGAATGAATTTTGGAATATAGTTTTTAATTTATTGGATAAATCTTTTTCGAAAATAAGTTATCACCCACGTCTTCCAGTTTTCTTATTATGACCATTACGTACCATAAAAATACCGAAAATTCGAGGAACCTAACTCTTGAAACTAAGTTGGACGCTATCTAATGAATATTCTGAATTTTCTAAAATAAAAGTATTCTTCATGTTCTCTCGTATAATGCGTAGTTCTCAAGTGATTTGATATGTTGAAATATATGTACGACATAGTCTCATTTCGGAAATTGTTGAGGAAAAGCTGATGCGAATATAATTTAAGCGATCGGTGGAGTTCAGAAATCGGATGTTCGAAAGCTAATTAGTTCTTTTCCTAGCTATCAATTTCGAAGTGCTCCATTCGTCGAGGTTGGATAGATAAAACGTCCAAAAACAACACATTTTCCTGAATTTTTATCCATTTAACGAGCAACTTGCTTTATGAACGCCACTAAAAACAATGGCTATACATTTCAAGCGCCCATTTAATTTGCCTGCCTCATGATGGTACGCGATGTTCAACAATGAAAAACACAATTTTTTGCTATCATTTGATCGCCAGTCCCAGTTAATTGCGAATAGAAAACCTCACTCTTCCTATTGGAAAAATTATACAAGCAATAGCATATTCAGCAGGTTGATTGCGCTAACGGTTAACTGAGATTGATTGTTATGAGTTTAGAGGTGATCGTCAGCCTTTATGCTGCTACTACATCAATATGCTCTCTCGCTAGATTGATAGCCGAAAGAAACAGATGCGATTCTATGAATTATCATCGATTATTTCATTTCAAAATCGTTTCATAAAGATTCAAGATGTCGTTTCATCGGTAATGAATAGATTCGTCGTACAGGAAGCCAATTTATGGATGGTATTGTTAGGTATTATTTATTGCTATTGTTATTTGGATCCATATAACGTCTGCGAAGACGGAGCACAGTGAGATCTGTGGTTTTAAAAAGACATTCCTCTCGAAGTATGGCTAGAGTAATGAGTAGTTGATAACTCTTAATGGGTTGAAATAATTACATGGCTGATTAGTTCTCCATCAGTGTATTGTAGATTTTGAAGGGGGTTACGTTGCACTGAGACCTTGAGAGGCATTCTGCCATGAGGTGATATGGATCTTCATCCTTCTACCAACAGAATCTACACTCGTCAGTTTCTTCTAGGTCCATTCTCATAAGGTGCTTCCTGGGCAGGCTCCAGTAAGGAGGTATAAAATATTGTTGCTAAAATCCATATACTGAAGATTTATTTGCCATAATACCTCCTTGGGAGATTCCGCCAGGATGTTTCTCTTTCACTCTGTTCCTTCTCCTGAAACTCCTTCTTGTAGGTACATTTTTCTTTACCATAGGGCCACTGAAAGGAGTTTGTGATCCTCTCCTGGCAAGTCTATTAACCCCTTAATTTTCTTTGATTCCCGAATATCTGGGAACCCAGGCTAAACATACTTTGGTATTCTTGGCTGTTTTATTGACTTCATTTCGACACTACCGTTTCTTAGAATCGATGAGATAGGAGCTCGATGCTGCTAGGTTCAATTCCACATATCATTCGATTACAAATTTTTCTGCCTTAAAGGTTTAAACAGCGGTTTTGTGATAGTGGTCATGTAGTGCCTATCTCGAATACTCCTGCGTCAGCCCCTATCTTGTTTTTTCATGTTTAGCCCCGATGACAGACACCATTGCTCGATAATTCTGAGGTCCTTCTGCATCGAATCGCCATCTGAAGATCCATAATAATTGGTATGAATGCTTTGGTCAGAGAAAATCTAGAAGAAGATGTACAGGGTGGGCAAAATTGGTGATACCTGAACTACAACTTTTTAACCCAACGTGATAGAGGAAAATGAATGCACATTACGGTCGTCTTTTTTCTAGAAACTAATAATGCCATCAACTGCATTCTTCTATCTTTTTTTGTTTTCGAGTTATAGGCCAAAATTTAAATTTCATCTTTGGTCATTATCTCCGTTTCTGTTTGTGCTAAGATGTTGAAATGAAGACATTATTGAGACAATTTTTTTGTAGCAATGCAGTGCAATTCTATGTTTTTTTTCAACAGGTTTATTTGCTGAGCTATAACATTAAGTGGTGTTTTTTCGTATGAAAATAGTAGTTTGCAATGACTTAGAAAGAATCGCCATTTTCTCACCATTTCAGAAATATATCATACATCGCCCTCAGTCTTTCTAAGTCATTCTAAACTACTGTTTCCATAAGAAAAACACATCTTTATGTTTCAGCTCAGTAAATATACCTTTTCGAAAAAATCATAGTAGGTTACTGGATTGTTATCAAAAAAGTGTCTGTATAATGTTTTCATTTCAACATCCCAGCTCAAACAGAAACGGAGATAATGACCAAAGTTGAAATTGTAATTTTGACCTATAACTCGAAAACAAAAGAAGATAGAGGAATGCAGTTGATGGCATCATTAGTTTCTCGAAAAATGACGGCCGTAGTGTGCCATGCATTTTCCTCTATCTCGTTGGATTGAAAAAGTTGTAGTTCACTAATTTTCGTTTAATTCAAGTATCACCAACGCGAGTTTGTCATGAATCAGCTCAAGAGTTCCCAGAGAGAGGCTGCAACATCTAATCACACTCTGTAGACTGGTTCCGGGATTATTGTCCCTCATCAATACAGTGCAGTGATAACTTTCTCTACTGATGAGGGACAATAATCCCGAAACCAGTCTAGAGTTGGCGATGAGATGTTTCAGCTTCTCTAGCAATTCCTGTGCTGATTCATGACTAGCTCGCATGGATATTGATTATTGATTATTGATTTTTCCGTGGTGACTTTTCGGCGGAGTACTGTGTGCTCCATTTCATTCAGATCTTATTCCAAAACCTTGAAATACTCAGGTGTATCCATGTGGTCGTCGACGATGTCTTTCTGTTTGCATTCAACATGAATGATTGGGTGCCTCAAGGCTGACTTCATCTCCCAACCTCTTCCCGATCCATATAAATGATCTCAGTTCAACCGAGAGCCATATCGACAGTACGTTGACGGCACATCTTTGAGCCATCGATTCTCACCCCCTGGAATAAATTCAATTGATGAATGGAAGTATAATTAATCGGATCGCTAATTCAGTTTTACAGTATGGCTAATTTTTACAACAATTGAGATATATGCACTAGGAAATACAAACCTTTAGCAATGGTCAAATTACTGACAAACACTTTAAGTATCAATAATGCGAGTAGACTTACCAGTAGACTAGTGTAGGAAGCACGTGTATTGTTTGTAAGTTTCGTAGAGCAGCGTAGAGCGTGCTGGCAACGTAGGTATGGCTGATTTCGCTAGAGTGATCAGAAACGAACTGGCTAGTCGAAGTGTGTTCTTGTCGGCATCTCTTTTACTCTGTGGTCCAAAAGAGGGGCGTGACCTCATTACTCTTCTTCTTTCTTGCCTGGCTTAAGTCTGGCAATATTGACCTCATTGCGCAGAGTCAGCAAGATGGAGTCAGAATATGAGCAAAAATCGAGGTAGACCATTTCGCGCATACAATTGCATTGTCAATTATATGACATGATATTAAACAATATGAGTTGAGAAATATATACAAAGAACGGGAATAGAACACCCCCATAGTCAGAAAATCTGCGATGACCATCACGCACAATGATAAGTTATAAGTTTATTTCGAGGCAAATCCACCCTCCGACGCTTGACCTCACGTAGGACGTTGCCGTGCGCCTACCCCCATCATCAAGAATAAGTAAAATTAAATCAGGGGGTGCGGGGTTGAGTTGGGGCCCGGAAAAGATGTGTAGCCTGGGCCTGCGGGGGATCTCGACTCGATGCCGCTTCCGAAGGTAATTTGGAAAGGTCATTTCGGTAATGACCGTGGAGCAGGCCACTCTCCGATGTTAATTAACCCGGCTCGGCAGTAAAACTCGGCAAGCCATTTCGCGAGCGAAATGAAAGCAGCACCCCCTATACAGTAGAGGAGCGGTCGGGTCGGTATGGTGGGCGTTGGGCGCCGGCGGATGAAATTTTCCTCTCGAAACGGGCGCTTCGAGTTCGTTGGTGCGGATTTCGGAAAGGAATTTATCGTGCGGGTATGGATGGGGAAAAACGGTCCGTTAATTTCATTTACCTCCGTCCGTTTTATGCCGGATAAGATGAGGTATTCGGAGTTGGAGTGGACCACAAATAAATCATGAGAAAGTGAGAATATACAGGGTTAGTATTTTACTCGTCCAAATATTCAAAACGCGGATTCTTGAGGTCAAAAGAAACACTTTCTTCCCATACCATTTTTTCCAATTTGGCCCTGATAAAAAGATATAGCCATATAGCTCTATTAGTTTGGGCGAGTTTGGAGAACCAGTTGTGTTATGTGTATCATAGAGTAAGATCCCAGAGCGACCAGACATAACTTATTTTCACACAAATGAAACTTTAGGATCTCAGTAGATTCTCATGTGCTTTGAATACCTGCGAACTTGTGTAACTTGCCTAGTGACACCTGGGCAGATACCAGGTGGCAAAGGTGACTAAAAATAAGTGTTACTTTACTTATTTTCACATGGCTGATTTTTATATATGTTTTAAAGAATATCATTCTGAAGTTATATTATAAGTGCCAGACACTTCCCATGGGCCAAAACTCTTGCCAGACACTTTGAAGATGCACAAAAAATATATGAACTTTACTTATTTTCACATGTATGATGTTATAAAATATGCCATTGAAGTATAGGTGAATCCCTCCACTCACTAGGCAAGCTACACAAGTTCGCAGTTATTCAAAGCACATGAGAATCTACTGAGATCCTAAAGTTTCATCTGTGTGAAAATAAGTTATGTCTGGTCGCTCTGGGATCTTGGACCATCAAGTTAAGGTGCCTACATACGGTTGACTTGCCTGAAATGACAACAGCAGGTAAGACTGCTTCAGAGGGACAACAGTAGAGAAATGAACAAAATAAATATTCTACCGGGTGATGTATGTAGGCTTTATAGAAGTTCCTTCTGCAACATTCATTCATTCATTGCTGTTTCCCGTTACCGGGAATGAATCTACAAAAAGACATAAAAAGAGGACAGACTTATAATTCCTTAGGGCTAATTGCGACTGTGTGCTCTCCTGTGACTGAAGAGACCCAACCGTAACCTACAGATCCTTCCACACTCCGGGCATGGATAGTCACCAACCAGATCTGGCCACCGCTGTATTCTTTTCGAGTCTCCACTATAACTGTGCACCATAGACCTCCACTGTGACCTGTCTAACGCTAGTTGTTCCCAGTTATGATTGGCATTAACTGATTTTAGGGATTGATGTAGTGTATCCTTAAATCGCTTATACTGGCCTCCTGGTTTCTGGGCTCCGTCTGTCAATTCGCCATACAGAGCTATTTTGGGGAGTTTGTGTCTTGCATCCTCAGAATGTTGCCGTTCCATCTGAGTCGGGACCTCGTTACTTGAGTCTCAATTGTTGGACAACTCGCGTGTTGCAAGACTTCTGCATTCGAAACTTTGTGGAACTGTCTGTCTTAGATGACGTTGTTGCGTTTTCTGTTTAATATGTCGCCTGTAGGGCGTCCAGCTTTCGCTTCCTTAAAAAAGCGTTGGAAGGACGACTGCTTTGTAAACAGCGGTCTTGGTCTTCAGATTGAGGTCGTGATTTTGAACCACTCTGTCTTTTAGCTTCCAGAGAACCTGTGATGCCGAATTGATACGGTTGTGTATTTCCGTGTCCAGATTAGCCCTAGTATTTATGAAGCTTCCCAAGTATTTGAAGTGGTCGACCTGTTCAAGAGTTTCATTCTCCAGGCTGATATATGTTTGAAGGTTTTCTGGCGGACTTACCAAGATTTTGGTTTTGTCGATATTGAGTCTAAGGACTAAGACATTATCTGTAGATCCTCTGGGCTGCTAGCGATAAGTGCGCAGTCGTCTACATATTGAAGTTCCATGATAAACTTTGAACGGGTTTTTGCTCTGAGGCGCTTTAGGTTAAATAGGCCTCAATCAAATCTGAATCTTTTTCCAACACTCCTTACAGGCACACTCATGTCAGCATTTATCGAGACAGCTATGGCGAAAATATTGAATAGTAAAAGCGCTAACACGCAGCATTGTTTTATTCCAGAGTTGGTTGAGAAATGGTCGATTGTAGAGCCATTATGCTGTATTCTAGCGGTATTGTTGGTATGAAGGCTTTTACAGCTAAGAATTTTTCGGGTACTCCAAGGCGTCCCATGATTTTTCATAGCGCTCTCCGATTCACCGAGTCGAAGGAAATCGATGTAGGCTGTATATATCTGCAACAGCAACACAGCGGAGCTTCAGTTCTTTAGTGCTCTTACTCTCATCGGAATGTCACTGAGATTATCAATGGAAGTTTGAAGAAAAAGCAGTGGCTGTTGTAATGACTGTGGTGGGCCAGATAAGCGGTGTAATTGCTTTGACATTGCAGACCAGAAACATTCAAATCAGTTTGGGTCTGCAAAGGCAGAGGGCCAATCCATTCGGTTAATGCAGTATGTGATCGCCACAAATTCAGAAAAAACCGTCAAAACGTTGTTTTAGTGCTAAGTACTAGTTTCAACGTGATTGGATCTGTATTTTGGATGATTTGGTGGAATACTTTTTCTTGTGCCAAGCAGCTTATTGAATCAGTTATGAATTTCCTCAATGTTTGAATTAATGAACAACCTGAATTTCTGATGGATTTTATCTTCTGTTCTTAAACTATTAATAAACGGCATTCATGTCACATGTTAATCGAAGCTACGTGCAGAATTAATCGGTCTTATCTCTGCATTTATAGCTCTCGAGAACTAATTTTATGACACATTTGCTTTCCTATCCTCGTTATGTATATATCGCAGTTTTATCTCAGCAGGATCGTATAAAAGTGTCAATCAATTATTTCCTTCGCTGTATTTATGATAACACTTTAGTGCATAATACAAGCATTGTTTTCAAGGAGATTTCCTATGTATTACTGCGAAGGCGATGACGGATATGAGTATTTATTAAACAATTAACCACCCACTATAAGGCATTATGTTTTTTCGTTTCGCAGTACAATAGTAGACTGATGGATCATGTTCTGATTCTAGTTCCTGCTCTTCTTTTTATGACAATCAATATTTTCCAGTTGTTCCACATAAATCCATGATAAATTTATTGATGATTGAAGAAATCAGACAGGAGCACATCGACCTTTTCAGTATACAGGGATAATTTTAAATCAGCTGTGCTGCCTGCTTCGTAGTATCAATTTTCCTCACTGATATTAGGTCATTTCATTTTATTTTATTTCACTAAACTTTACTTCATTTAACTACACTTATTTACTTTAGTCTGTTCTATTTCACTCAATTCAACTCAACTAAAACTCCACTCTACTCCATCCAACTCAACTCAACTCCACTTCAAAAAGTTCCCTTTCCAACTGACGATTTAATAATCTTTACAAAAGGTGAAAAGAACCCAAAAAACTCAGGAAAAATTCAGAATTACGAGAGTTACAGACAGAATATTTGATTTTTTCAATATAGACTAGCTAAAACTATCCAAGCTCTATTTTCACCCTCTAGGCTTGAATAAACCTGTTCGGATATTTGTCAGACATGAACGTATCATCAGAATTTTTCAATCTCGCTCTGTATTCTTAAAACATAGCGTGACAACTTCGAGACAGTCGATGAAGAATTGCATCAATGACCATTGTTGACTTCTTATCCGACGTTCCCGTAACTAACTGTCGTAGAATCTTCGTTTTTGATCCAATCTCGCTGACAAAAACGCCATTCTTCGGAACTCGACTCGACATGTCATTCTCTTCGTTCTTACGCACGATGCGGCTTGTCATGGCATCATCATTGCCATCTTAAGGTTGATTCACACTATACGTTCCATATATTTAACCATAACACAGGCCAACACACATTTTGGTGCCTGCGATTTTTTAACTGTTCCTGAGTAATTTTTGGATGCAGAATGTAAAAAAGTTCTCAGATTTTGTCTATCAGATCTAGTTTTTGAGATTTTATAAAAAAATTGTGTATATAATTTACGTTATAACTGTTATAATATATAATATTACTATTGACAGTTAAAAAAAACAAAGACACATGTATTTAAGTATTTATTGTAAAAACTTAATTTACATAATTACATTAGTCACTAATCACATAAAAATTTTCTTTTATACGATTTTCTAGAATGGAGTTTACTAGGGCAGTCTCGCTGAAGGCTCCAGCAGTAGTCCGCCATCATGTGGCTATCCCATCGTCCTTGATAACGATCTTCCATAGTTTAAATATCCTGATGGAATCTTTCCTCCTGTTCTTCACTACAATCACCTAAGTTTTCTGGAAAACGATCTAGGTGGCTGTGGAGGTAGTGAACTTTTATACTCATGTTACAGCCGAGAATATTAAAATTTGAAAGCATAGTTTCCACTAATTCTACGTAATTCTCTGCTTTATGATTGCCAAGAAAATTTTGTACTACTTGAACAAATGAACTCCAAGCGTTAGATTCAGTCTCGTTCATTGATGTGGTGAATTGTGGATCTTTAACAAGTTGCCTTATTTGAGGACCATCAAATATACCAGCTTTTAGTTTTTCCGTGCTAATGCCAGGAAATTTACGTGACAAATACCCAAAACAATTTCCATCTCGATTTAAAGCCTTCACAAATTGCTTCATTAGGCCTAGCTTGATATGCAAGGGCGGAAGTAAGATTTTTTCTCTTGAAACCAAAGGTTCGTTGATCACGTTTTATATTCCTTGAATCATGACATCTCTTGAAGACCAATTTTTGTTAACCCAGTGCTCATTTTTAGCTCTGCTGTCCCAAAGGCACAAAAAACAAGGATATTTTGTATAATCACTCTGCTGTCCAAAGAGGAAGTTAATCATTTTTAAATCAACACAAATTGACCACTGATGATCTTCGTATTTAAATTTTCTCAAAACTAATGCTATTGTTTCATATTCTTCCTTCATGGTAGTAGAATGACCAATAGGAATTGAGCCATATTTGTTACCGTTATGTAAAAGAACACAATTTAAACTACGTTTTGAACTGTCCATTTAACCATTTAACCTGTAACGTGTATCTCAGAAAATAGAGCTGATAGAAAAAATCTGGTGGCATTTTTGGAATCAGCACATTATAAACATCTAAAATCAGATGTTAGATTTCCGGCACCAAATTTTTTTTTTCATTTTGTTGGCCTGTGTAATGAATCCTTACCTTCCTTACATGAGGTGTTTGATAGAATTACACTCGATACAGGGTGAAATGAATAATTAGAGACTAAATAATTAAAAGTGAAAACTTTATTATTATGAGGTTACAGAAGAATTACACTCCATATCTTTCAATTAGGGCATAATTTCCATTATTCGTTCATTTTCTATTCAAAGAGTTCATTATCGAAAATATCATTATCTACAGTAATGTTCGAAAATAATGAAAAAATCATTTGTAATTAGTTATTTACACTTCCAGTCAGTACTCGTAGCTATTAATATTCACACAAACGACTCTCTTCTACCTTTGCTTCGATCCAGACCTCCATGTTCTACAAAATTCCACCTGCTTTGTTAATAAGTGATGGATAGCGTTCATCTGTTATCCAAATTGTTCACTTCTTTCCAGGATAACGATCCATCAGGATAAATGATGACCGTTGCCAACTGAACGATGTTTAAAACGTCAAATTAGCCGATTCCAATTTAGAGATTAGTTAGCCTCGTCTGAAACAAAAATGAGTCGTGCCATAAAACTGAGCTGCATTGATTAATGATATCTATTTATTTATATTATGACTGATATCTCACAGCGGAAGCGTAGGTGATTGATCGGATTTTTCGTTTGAAAGCTTGATCAAACTGTTTTAGTTTCTCCGCACACTTAAATTACTCAATAATTTAACATAACCCTCCTGGTTATGGAATTCTTGAATAATTTTCATGTGTATGAAAAATTGTCAAATTATATTTTTCTGAAATTATTTTTTTTATAGATTCCACTCAAAACAGGGTGAAAAGTATTTCTTACGAGTTGAACACGTCCTATATTATTTAAGGAAGTGAAAATTCTCAACGCTCTGAGTTTTGAAGATGCCTAGCATCTGCTGGTAATGGATTTATCTTTTTCATACATTTATTCCCTCTTATATACTCAAGAGCATCTTCTTGAACAACAATGAGCTTTATAGTGTACATCCGGAAAGTATTATTTTACGAAAACTTAGAATAGTTACTTGCCAGATAAACGAGGGTATTTGAGCTGTGGCATACTTGAAAAACCCTTCAATTTCTGCGTATAAGTAGAAATCTTTCATTGGCGTCACTGGTTTTGCTATTTACTGATAGTGCGACTTTATGAAGTGATGGAAATACAGGGTGGCTCGACTAAAACAGACAATGCTACATAATTAGTCTGCTGATATTTCAGTTAGACCTTGGAGATATCCAGTTTTCATAGCTCCACTTATGTCATCAGTTCTCTATTCAGAATAGTTTTTACAGTTAATGGATGAAGTTGGGCCATATAAATCCCCATCGAAAGCGAAGGTTCTAACGGTTTTAGGAAAAATCGATGTTTTGGCAGGACCATGTATTTTCTTAGAAGATCCTGTATCAAATTCTCATTTTCTTTTTTTTTTTTTCAGGTGAGTTTTGAGGCCTATCATATATTGTTGGATTGTTGGTGAGTTTTTCCTTCACTTGCTAAGGGTCTTACTTTGAATGGCTCATCAATAAATAAGGTACATAGTTTTCATGAATATTAAGGGAAAGTTATACCCTTCGGAAATGATAGAGACTACAGCCAATGGTTATTCAACTACAGCAATATGCCATCTTTTAGCAATAGTTTGAATGATGAACAAAGTTAGTTTAAAAGGTAAAATCATCACGCGAGATACTTGAAACTAAGCTAGATATTCTACATCAATTCATGATTTTCAGCGTTATTTTTGTTCATATGTACAGGCTGTGCAAAATTGGTGATACCTGAATTACAACTTTTTCAACCAAACGAGATAGAGGAAAATGCATGGTACATTACGGTCGTCTTTTTTCTTTGGTCATTATCTCCGTTTCTGTTTAAGCTAGGATGTTGAAATGAAAACATTAAAGAGACACTTTTTTGATAGCAATCCAGTGGCGTACTATGTTTTTTTTTTCTACAGGTTTATTTGTTGAGCTATAACATAAAGATGTATTTTTTCTTATGAAAACAGTAGTTTGGTGATTCCTTCTAAATCATTTTAAAATACTGTTTTCATAAGAAAAAACACAACTTTATGCAAAAGCTCAGCAAATAAACCTGTAAAAAAAATCACGCCACTGGATTGCTATCAAAAAATTGCCTGTATAATGTCTTCATTTCAATATCCTAGCACAAACAGAAACAGAGCTAACGACCAAAGTTGAAATCGCCCAAATTTAAATTTTTGCCTATAACCCAAAAACAAAAGAAGATAGAGGAATGCAGTTGATGGCATTATAAGTTTCTCGAAAAAAGACGACATGAATCGTACACTCTTTTTCCTCTATCTCGTTGGGTTAAAAAGTTGTAGTTCAGGTATCACCAATTTTGCCCAGCCTGTACATTGTATTGTATGATTTTCGGAGGAATATGAACGAATTCAAGTTTTTAAGACGCTTAACATAGTTTTTGAATTTAAAAACAACAATAAATACTGACTTATAAAATTACCTGTTCCTATAGGAACAAAAATTGAACATTTTTCTGCAGGCGACGTCTGTCGTTGATCTAGGAGTCATTACTATTCGAGTATCGTAGTACACCAAGAGACCAAGTGCCAAATTCACAGCTTCAAAGCCTGAATGACTCACCCGCAATTATCCTGCTCATCTAGATTCAGCTCCAGACTTCCTGGCCTGGTCAACCATAATTCTGTAATTGCATCATAACTTTTACTCTCGGAATCGCAACTAGATAACTTGAATCGGCTCATTAGAAACTCGTGAGGGATAAAGTGTCGGCCAAACAATGTGGGACACTTCAATTATGATTTAATGCCCGTCCAGAACTCCTTAACAACAACAACAATATGACGAGACGGTAATTATGTCGATTCGGCCGATTTTCAGGTCGGGCCTCTGCGAACGCGCCCAGACGTACGTCACGCATGAAATAATGCGCCGTTTTTCCATTGTCGCTGACAGCGGTAATGCACTCACGAGCTTATTATGGGGTTTCCTGCCAATTGTGCAACCGAAAGTGCATTGCCTTGTTTACGGGGCAATATTGCGATTCTGGGGTGGCTAAAGGGATGAAAACGCCTTTATTAACTCTCCCCGACATTTAATGAAGTCATTATTGTAGTTCGGCGTAGTTTTAATGCGCCATTTATGCGCTGTAACACCTTGTGCATTCGGTATGGAAATTTGTGATTTGCCGTTGTACGATACCGACCCAAATTGTTCTAGAACTCCGACCCCCTATCTTTGTCACGTGATTTAGGATGTCGACTTACTTTTCATTGACGATGAGCCTATAAATTTTCTTATTCACTACGTAACTATGAGAGCTCAGTTTCATTGAATGATGGAATATTCCGAATATTGGCATGAATATACGCTAAGATTAGATATGCGAAGTGTAATTGTCAGAAGAAAATTGAAAAACAAGGAAATGATCGATTCCTAAGGATTGTCGAGGTCAATACCGTAGTGTATGGATCCCCTTGAACATTCCCAATATCAGGGGAGATTTTTAGACGGCGTTTGTTCATTCCTAGTTACTATACTCCATTCACCTTTATTTTAGCACTGGGTTGGCCATAGAAATTTGACACATTTCACTCTGTACAGTAAGAAAATGTTGGGTTATGAAGCTTGTCAAAACATTTTTGGGTTTTGAATCAACGCTATGTTGCCCGTTTAACGTAAAAGTTTCTGTTGTTACGTATTCTATCACAATGTCGAATCTCTTCGGAAAATATGTGACGAACATAATTGAAGTTTATAAGAACTAATTGAAGGCATACCAAATCCAGTTATTTGCATGGAAAATACAAGAGATCAGTATAATATCCTAATATGCACTAGCTTGAGGAGAGTTAATGTTCGTTATCTTCTTTGGCTGAAGTTTGAATACATTACATCAGTTGTAGATTTAAAAAATATTAACCCGAAGATGAAATGCATATGATGCAGTGGGTATCTCCCGAAGGAATTAACAGATTATTACAAGAATGTTAAATTCTCCAACAAAAATCATCTTGCATCAATATAAGTGAAAGAAATTAAAGGAAACTTCAAGTCAAGATGAACTTTACTTTTGAACAAAAATTTCACATGAATAAATAATTGACAGGACAACTGGCGCGTATTTGTGGCTGTTCATCTCAATACATTGATATTATAATAATAATCAGGTATTTATTGGTACCTTAAGACATTTACAATGTATAGGACAAGTCAAATGAAAAATAGAAAAATCAATTTTCGGGAACTTTTTCTACGATGACATTCATCGAAAATCCTGTAGTAAACTTTTCGCAGTAATTCACTCGAACATAAAATTCTCAAATGCCACCATCTTTTGGGTCTCCCAATAGAAGGAAATTCTTTGTCATCCCCTTCATTCACAATCTTTCTGATTGTTGAAATATTCAGCTGAAATATAAGTCGTTTAGATTCAGATGAAAAATTATATAAATTCTCTATTCTGTTACATTGAATACGTTCGCTACCGTCTGACGTATTGTATTGTGGATTTTAGAATATCAGGATATAACTATTTGAATGAGCGGACCTGAATGCTAAATAGCATTTCCTGAAACCCTGTCTCTTTTTTCAATCACTTTCGACATTTTCGTAATAAAAATTGATATTAGTTGTGGCAACGGCGTTATGACATTGACGACATTTCATGAGTGCCAACCTTAGTCCGTTCTAGTTACAAAAACTTGAGAAAATTTTTTCATGGCCAACCGACTGCTAAAATAAATTCGAATGGAGTATACAGAATCATGATGACTTTTCTGACCGCCCTGGCAGACGGCGGTCTCGCAGTATCAAACGGGAAAGTTGCAAATAACCAATTCCCAACGTACCGACCGAACCTCCGGTCATTTCCCGATAATTTCAATAAATTTGAATGCCAAATCAGGCAGGCGTATGCGAAATCCCGTAGACAGGCCACGATCTGCACAAAGTTCATTCCGTCCCGTACCTACATAGTCATAGAGATGAGGAATTATTCCCGATAACTATACGAGCGTAGTATCCAACTTTGGAAGTGGCGTTCGCGGAATCCAGAACATCGGCCACGCCAGTTTTGCCATTTCGATGATTCTGGAACGGAGTTGGACAAATTCGGAAACAAAACTATGTATTACGGCAGCATTTTTGAACCAAAATCATCTGAGCATAATAACAGGTCTCACAAATGATATAGACCTGAATATTATCTTGATAGAGGGCAGAAGAAAGGGGAATTGGTCTCCGTATTCTCCTTCTTTTAAATATTTAAAAACTCGTTGGAAATTATTAATATTTTGTGCTCGTCAATCGTTCTTCTTCCTTTTCTTTTCATGATTTTTATGATGACATTACGAGCAGTTCTTTATTTCCTTCTCTGTCAAAATTCATAACCAAGTTCCACTGCAGATTTTTTTGGTAATCGTGCCAATAATGAAGCTGCCACAAGTGTTTCGATTCATTTATTCCGGTGCTAGACTCATTTCGAATTTGTCCTCGAAAAACCGCTTCCGGACATCAAATAGAATTATTCATATATTCCATGACTAGAAACGTTTGTGTGTCGTGAAATAAAAGTCTGAACGAAATATATAACCGGTCGCAATAATTCATTCATCGATGAATTTAACATGGTTTTGCTGACACAGATTCATTATTTTTTCGAACAGAATTTATTCAAGGTAACTGATGCCGAGGATTAGACTGACATCTTGAATCTGATTTATGTGAAAACTCAAGAAAGGAATAATTCCAGTTGCTCCAAGTTTTGAATCGATATAACGACGCTAATTGGAAAGTTCATCCATTTGAGAGGGATTGTACAGAGTAAATTCATTCCTTTTCTCTAACTTCTTCGTCTATTTTCTTTCGAAAATCGACCAAATTCTGAATCACTTCACTGGCCAATACTGCGTGGCTTCACGTACGAAGATATGCTTCTAGATATATACAGGGTCTATTTGAAGGTGAGGCTTTTTTCAACAGAAGGTAGAACTGATCAAAATGAGCGAAAATCACTTATACGAAACTTTCAAAATAGCAAAGTTGAAAAAAAAGTTGAAAATTCTTACAGAAATATATCCTAATACAACCCAAGACCGTTTGTTAGCTGAATCTTCTGTTTAGACCATGTGGTTTCGTTTAGGATATTGGCTCGTTCGATATTTACTTGGTAATGAAAATGGACTCTTAGGATTGCCGAATTTTTCTCATTATTTTTTAGTAACTTACACGATTTTATGAAATGGCTCATTTCGATACCAACTGATAGAAGAGACTTATTGAGGTAAAAGTGTAAAAAAGGATAATACTTCAAAATCTCACCAAAAAATTCGTCCAAATTATTCACGGATTTTTTCACAATGCATCACAATCTTCTTGTTCGAACATTCCAACAATCATCGTAAAAATGGGATGAAATGGGGAAACATCATAACACTTTTTCAAAATAACTAATATAAGCACTTTCAAGAAACTGCCTCGATATTCTACATTTTTGTTTCACCCTGAATGGCACGATACAACAATTATGATTCTCTCAAAAGTGACTTGATGCATCTAATCCAATGAACTTGGTACTGAACCATTCATTGTCCAGCCATATGTTTATGTTTTGTTGCTTTTTTGCGATGCCGGAGTCACCTTCCACAGTCCCGTACTTGAAATTCCCTGAAATTTCGTCGAACTTCAAGGGGTTGTATCTCAGCCATCTTGGATATTTTATATAGACAATTTTCGGTTAAACGACTTATTGTGATGAGTTCTACCTTCTGTCAAAAAAAGCCTCATTGTCGAAAACACCTTGTATAAAACATATATGCGAAAATATAGTTTATAGGGTAGCCCCTCCGTTTGCAAATACGCACCCACGGGTGACATGGAATGGTGTGATGAAATGTTGATGGCCCGTACCCCAATAGGGGTCGCAATACCACACGCAATTACTCTATTTTGTGACGTGATTTCCCCTGGGTCGACCCTAATTTGCTCGCTACATGGAGGTAGTGGAAGTGATGCTTTCCACCCTAGTAAACTTTCTGCCGAGACAACGTGAATATTTTTCGCACAGGTTCGGTGGTTTGTAGCGTTTTTCGATTAAGGTGAAAGACCCCGACGCTGGTGACTCGCCTGCGACGCTATAAGAATGGCGTCCTTACTGGTATCATTGAATTACGAATGTCGATACAGAAAAAGCTATGGAGGAGCGTTTACTCTTCCGAAAATTTGCTTTAACTATTATGCAGGGTGAGATTTCGTTTTTTATCGTTGAGTATTTAAATGGAGTTAGATGTACAGGTTATCTAAACTGAAAAATGACTCATTATGAGTTATTGAGTCTTTCATTGAACTTCTGATCTTTGTTTATCATTAAACACTCATTCTCCAAGTTTATTTTCATTTCTGTAGGCATTAAAGTTGAAAATCCGTCCATTATTCTAGCATAGTATACTTCATTCAAATTTATTTTAGCAGTCGGTTGGCCATGAAATAATTTTCTCAAGTTTTTGTAACTGGAACGGAGTAAGGTTGGCACTCATGAAATGTCGTTAATGTAATAACGCCGTTGCCACAACTAATATCAATTTTTATTACGAAAATGCCGAATGTGATTGAACAAAAGAGACAGGGTTTCAGGAAGTGCTATTTAGAATTCAGGTCCGCTCATTCAAATAGATATACCCTTATATTCTAAAATCCACAATATGTCAGACGGTAGCGAACATATTCAATATAAGAGAGTTTATATAATGATTCATCTCAATCTAAATGACTTATATTTTAGCTGAATATTTCCACAATCAGAGAGATTGTTAACGAAGAGAATTTCCTTCTATTGAGAGACCCAAAAAATTGGTGGCATTTGAAAATTTTATGTTTGAGTGAATTAATGCCAAAAGTTAACTACAGGATTTTCGATTAATGTCATCGTATAATAAGTTCCCGAAAATTGATTTTTCTATTTTTCATTTGACTTGTCCTATACATTATAAATGTCTTAAGGTACCAATAAATACCGAATTATTTTTATTATATCAATGTATTAAGATGAGCACCCACAAATACGAGCCAGTTGTCCTGTTAATTGTTCATTCATGTGAAATTTTTGTTCAAAGGTGAAGTTTATCTTAACTTGAAACTTCCTTTAATTCCTTTTACTTATATTAATGCAAGATGATTTTTGTTGAAGAATTTAAAATTTGATTATCTGTTAATTTTTCGGGAGATACCCATTCCCAACCACTGCATCATATGCATTTCATCTTCGGGTTAATATTTTTGAAATCTACAACTGATGTTACGTATTCAAACTTTGGCCAAAGAAGATAACGAACATAAACTCTCCTCAAGCTAGTGCATATTATGATATTACACTGATCTCTTGTATTTTCCATGCAAATAATTGGATTTGGTAGGCCTTCAATCAGTTTGTATAAACTTCAATTATGTTCGTCACATATTTTCCGAAGAGATTCGACATTGTGATAAAATACGTAATAACAGAAACTATTGCGTAGAACGGGCAACATAGCGTTGATTTAAAACCCAAAAATGTTTTGACAAGCGTCATAACCTCACATTTTCGTACTAAACAGAGTGAAATGTGTCAAATTTCCATGGCCAACCGACTGCTAAAATAAAAGTGAATGAAGTATAGGTATCAGTAATATACTTGAGTATTAAGGGTTGAATACTCAAAGGTACTACTACATATACTTCACCCAACATTCCCAAATGGATACACACCCTGTGCCTACATCCCTGATGAGATTAATTATAGCAATTCAATTCAATTCAACGATCCTATATTTGTACGAAATTTTAATTTTCCCATTTTTGAGCGTCCATCGATTTTTTTCCTTCGCGACATTCATCGTATAACAAGATAACGTTGAAACAACTCGGCGGACATAACTTGGGAGCGAATTATAAGCTGAAGAATGGCCAACATTTACCACTTTTTCCATGCCGACTAATGAATAGAAATGACACTGCTCTTATGCCATATTCGGAAGCTGGAATGATACGGTATATTCATTTTTCATCTCTGAAAATTGAAACGGAATGCCGGTTAATGGCATAGCAAATTGAGATAGTTCGGCGTTAATTTCTCGACACTTCGTTCTCGGACAGTAACCGTCTCCATAATTTAACGAACATAATTCTCGTCGTGGCTTTCGAATAACAAAGCTTCCATAACACCGAGCTGGCCTTTGGTACGAGTATTTTCATGTGATGATAACTGCAAAAATTATAAGAGTTGTTCAGTAACAATTATGGAAGAAATATTCGAACAATCTTGGGAGATACGCAGCGAGCTTGATAAATTTTCGGGATCCTTACTAGAAGGACTGCTCTTTTAGAATATTTATTACATCTAAATCCACGATTGTTCTTCTAGAAGATACGCGTGCCAAAATTTAACTTTCGAAAAATTCCCAATAAGTTGGGTTCAGTTAAGACTTCCTCAAGACGAAGCGGTTGTGCCGCGATGGATGAAATTCTCAAATTCATTATTAGAAGAGTAGTTTCTGTCAGAATATGTATCACATTTCCATCTACGATGATTTTCCTGGAAGATACGCGACTCAAAAAAATCCCAAAAAGATGGGTTCAGTTAGAACTTCATCAAGACCGAACGGTCATGCCGAGATGAATTAAATTCTCAGATTTATTACTAGAAGAGTTGCTCTTTCAGAATATGTATCTCATTTCCATCTACGGGTACTTTTATTGTGAGATAAACGACCCGAAAGCTGACCTTCGAAAAATCCTGAAAAAGATGGGTTCACTTAAAAATTCGTCAAGACCGAACGGTTGTGCCCAGATGAATGAAATTCTCAAATTTATTACTAGAAGAGTTGTTCTTTCAAAATATGTATCACATTTACATCTACGATGATTTTCCTGAAAGATACGCGACTCGAAATTTGACCTTCAAAAAAATGCCAAAAAGATTAGATCAGTTAAAACTTCATTAAGACCCAACGGTTGTGCCGAGATGGATGGAATTCTCAGATTTATTACTTTAAAAGTTGCTCTTTGAGAATATGTGTCACATTTACATCTACGGTTACTTTTGTTAAGAGATAAACGACTCGAAAGCTGATCTTCAAAAAATTCCCAAAAAGATGGGGTCAGTTAAAACTTCCTCAAGACCGAACGGTTGTGCCGAGATGGATGAAATTCTCAGATTTATTACTAGAAGAGTTGCTCTTTCAGAATATGTATCACATTTCAATCTACGGTTACTTTTATTGAGATAAACGACTCGAAAGCTGACCTTCGAAAAATCCTGAAAAAGATGGGTTCAGTTAAACATTCGTCAAGACCGAACGGTTGTGCCCAGATGAATGAAATTCTCAAATTTATTACTAGAAGAGTTGCTCTTTCAGAATATGTATCACATTTTAATCTTTGATGATTTTCCTGGAAGATAAGCGACTCGAACGTTGACTTTCGAAAAAATCCCAAAAAGATGGGGTCAGTTGAAACTTCCTCAAGACCAAAAAGTTGTGCCGAGATAGTTGAAATACTCAGATATATTACTAGAAGAGTAGTTCTTTCAGAATATGTGTCACATTGAGATCTACGATAATTTTTCTGGGAAGAAAAATTGCTTCTATACGGTGCTATTTTTAGGGACTGTATCTAAGCAGCAGCTGCTCATAAAAAAGCTGTATGAAAGACCCACACTATTTATTGGCAAGGAATCACCTCACACATTTTTTTGTCGCAACCATTCATTCACACCCTGTATAATTTCTCAAAAATTTCCATTTGTAGATCTGTGAACAACAAAAATTCACCTGAAAGAGACAAATTCTAATTCTATTTCTCCTGTAACCAAAGAAGTCCGAATTTTGGGGAAAAAACAGGCGCCAAATCAACAGCTCAAAAAATAGAATCTCCAATTTCTTTCCTTTACCGACAAATTAAGAAATTCGTTCATCCATCTTGAGTATTCCGTTCATCTCCTTGAGCCGCGTTCCGAGAATTCCCTCTTTGTCCCCCTTGCCGAGAGGCTGTAAGAATTTTCCAATAAACAACAAATAGTTCCTGCGGGATCAAAGATCTCGACACGTTTTCTGCACGGGACGCCGCCCCGTGTGACGGATTAATTTCTACATGAAAAATTCACCCTTGGCGCGGACGTGAGAGCTTAGGGTGAGAATTCGGGAACTTCCCTTTCATCTGTCGATGTCTTCTGATGAAATGGGATTTCCCAGCATCCGACACGGGGTGGAAAATCAACGAAAACAAAGCGATTAGAGAAGTGGCGCTGCGAAACGGATCGGATTGGTCTTTTGATATATCTGACACACAGTGAACGAATTTTAGGGCTCATTCTTTTTTTTTTATTCTTTATCACTATACGTTTCGGCCAGAGTGGCCTAATCAATTGAGTCTTAAAATTCCGATTATTCATTAAAATAGTAAGTATTAAATTTGTGGTTGAGAAGTCACGTCTCGTACTTTTTTTTATTCGATTGATATGTCGCGATTAAAACGATGTAACTCTGCGTTCCTTAAATCTCTCAGTCCATTACTACCTAAAGAACTCATTTAAGAGGATATCTCCGAAATCCATTACACGCCGAAATATACCTGAAATCCTCGTTCGATGTTGAAATTCCAAGAAAGATTACTGGACCACGAACGAACCCAAGAATCGAAGAATATACATGACGCGCTGGTTGCAAGTGTGGAGAGACTCGGTAGGTAGGCTCGAAATGCATAACATAAACAAAGAATTCTCGACTGGTTCAGCTTTATAAGAGTCGTGGAGATGACTGTCTAATTTTCTACCACATACATATTTTAACTGGGGATGCAGGCTGGGTTGCCATTGTTTTTTGTCAAGATTACCCGAAATAAAAAAGATGCTGATCAAGTAGGAGGATCTTTGGCACAGTTCTTCTATTTCGTTTTTTCATCGAATTAACAGAGCCGATTTCACCCTTTTTGAAAGCGCTTTGAAAGCTTCCATGTATGAACGGATGATTTCATTCGGAATACACAAATGCTTCTGTTGGAAGTGCTAGGAGCAAAAAACCTTCACACTGCAGATAAATATCCACTTATACAGGGTGTATTTGAAAGTGAGACAACAGGTGAACTGGTCAGCGTTTTACCAAAAATCACCTATACAACAAAACTTTCAAAATGACAAAGTTGAAGAAAAAATTGAAAATGGTTACTGAAATAGATCCCAATACGACCCTAGCTAGACCATTTGTTAGCTGAATCATCGCCAAGCAGTGGAAAAAAGCTTATCTCCTGATTCGACCATGTGGTTTCGTTTAGGATATTGGCTCGTTCATTATTTACGTGGTAATGAAAATGGAAACTTAGGATTGCCGAATTGTTGTCATTATTTTTTAGTAATTTACATGATATTATGAAATGGTTCATTTCGATACCAAGTCATAGAAGAGACTAAGGACATGAGTATAAAAAATGGAATAATACTTCAAAATCTCACCAATAAAATTCGTCTACATTATTCACGAATTTTTTCGCAATAGGCATCACAATCTTCTTGTACGAACATTCCAACAATCGTCGTAAATATGAAATGAAATGGGGAAATATCATAGCACTTTTTTAACATAAATTACATAAGCACTTACAAAAAACTGCCTCAATTCTCTATTTTTTTTTTCATCCTAAATTGCACGATACAACAATTACGATTTTCTCAAAAGTGACCTGATGCATCTAATCCGATGAACTTGGTATTGAACCATTCATTGTCCAGCCATATATTTATGTTTGTTTCGTTTTTGCAATGCCGGAGTCACCTTCCACAGTCCCGTACATGAAATTCAATGAAATTTCGTCGAACTTCAAGGGGTTGTATCTCAGCCATCTTGGATATTTTATATAGAAAATTTCTGGTTAAACGACTTATTTTGATGAGTTCTACCCTCTGTCAAAAAAAAGCCTCACCCCAGAAAACGCCCTGTATGCAGAATGAAGTTGAACTGAATATTTGTACGAGTCAAGACTCGCCCTGTATACCTTCGGCCGCGTGTTGAACGGCAACACCGTTTTCTAACAAAATCGAATTCGAACAAACGCCGGACAAGTCAACCCCACAGGAGGCCATTATTAATCTTCCGATAACGATCTAGGAACGTTTCCATTCCGAATGGAATTTTGAATATACGATTATGACAAATTATCGAGGTGGGGGCGGTCAGTTCCGGAAACGAATTTATTCGACCCTTTTTACGTGTCGCGGTCTCTGTAATGGATATTTTTTTTTTGGGGGGCGGTGCCTTGATTATACAACGTGGCGTTTATTTCTCTGGGTGTCCGAAACGGGCATGCTTTATTTATGAGTGTTCAAGGGTGTTTTTGTTGATTCGTTCTGTCTGAATGAGCCCCCAAATTTTTTTATGAGTTGACAGGCCATGGAGCAAGTGTGCACAAAAACATTGGCATTGGAATATCCTATAAAATTAACACGAGTGTTCACTTGCAATGAGTTCAACTCGAAAAATTGGTCTCCTCGGAATAATTCATTACAGAAAGCTACTTTTGATGCGTTGTTGCTTGTGTAGTTAGCATCAATGATTATTACAGGCCAACACACATTTTGGTGCCTGCGATTTTTTAACTGTTCCTGAGTAATTTTTGGATGCAGAATGTAAAAAAGTTCTCAGATTTTGTCTATCAGATCTAGTTTTTGAGATTTTTCAAAAAAATTGTGTATATAATTTACGTTATAACTGTTATAATATATAATATTACTATTGACAGTTATAAAAAACAAAGACACATGGATTTAAGTATTTATTGCAAAAACTTAATTTACATAATTACATTAGTCACTAATCACATAAAAATTTTCTTTTATACGATTTTCTAGAATGGAGTTTACTAGGGCAGTCTCGCTGAAGGCTCCAGCAGTAGTCCGCCATCATGTGGCTATCCCATCCTCCTTGATAACGATCTTCCATAGTTTTAATATCCTGATGGAATCTTTCCCCCTGTTCTTCACTACAATCACCTAAGTTTTCTGGAAAACGATCTAGGTGGCTGTGGAGGTAGTGAACTTTTATACTCATGTTACAGCCGAGAATAATTAAAATTTGAAAGCATAGTTTCCACTAATTCTACCTAATTCTCTGTTTTATGATTGGCAAGAAAATTTTGTACTACTTGAACAAATGAACTCCAAGCGTTAGATTCAGTCTCGTTCATTGATGTGGTGAATTGTGGATCTTTAACAAGTTGCCTTATTTGAGGACCATCAAATATACCAGCTTTTAGTTTTTCCGTGCTAATGCCAGGAAATTTACGTGAGAAATACCCAAAACAATTTCCATCTCGATTTAAAGCCTTCACAAATTGATTCATTAGGCCTAGCTTGATATGCAAGGGCGGAAGTAAGATTTTTTCTCTTGAAACCAAAGGTTCGTTGATCACGTTTTGTATTCCTTGAATCATGACATCTCTTGAAGGCCAATTTTTGTTAACCCAGTGATCATTTTTAGCTCTGCTGTCCCAAAGGCACAAAAAACAAGGATATTTTGTATAACCACTCTGCTGTCCAAGGAGGAAGTTAATCATTTTTAAATGAACACAAATTGACCACTGATGTTCTTCGTATTCAATTTTTCTCAAAACTAATGCTATTGTTTCATATTCTTCCTTCATGGTAGTAGAATGACCAATAGGAATTGAGCCATATTTGTTACCGTTATGTAAAAGAACACATTTTAAACTACGTTTTGAACTGTCAATAAAAATAAAATATACCATTTAACCTGTAACGTGTATCTCAGAAACTAGAGCTGATAAAAAAAATCTGGTGGCATTTTTGGAATCAGTACATTAAAAACGTCTAAAATTAGCTGTTAGATTTCCGGCACCAAATTTTTTTTTCATTTTGTTGGCCTGTGTTATTGATTTCCAAATTTTTCACAATGCTCAAAAATACCCCTATCTGTAACCCTAATGATTTACCAGAATATGTCCTTGCATGAAATAAATTATTACACTATCAACCCAATAGAATACGTGAAGTGCTTACTCATGCCCCTTTCTGAAAATATAAAAACATACAGAAATTACAATATCCCAAACGCAGCATTTACCGACTGCTTTTTGCTGCTGTCAGATAGAACGTAAAATATCTCAGATGAGAATGAACTCTGCGTCCTCGCCATGTATAATGCTCGGTCGAGAATCACATAATTCAGTTTTGCCATTTATATTCAAGACCGCTTCCCTCGTATATCGTTCATAGGAATATACATTTTGTCTGACCGGACGTCTGGTGGAACATAAATTTCAATCACTGCGTATCGCATTCAGATTCAACGTTCGATTCGTCTCCATTTGGATTTGTGCGCCGATTATTCGTTGGCGGGTATTATTATCCTATCAGAAAAGCAACATATGTACAGGGGGTCCCAAATTTGATGTCCAGATCTCGGAAACTAGAATACGAGGATGTATTGAAAAATTCTTAGCCTACTATAGAACCAAACAAAATTTCAATGCCAAAATATCTTATTACTCAACATATTCTCCTCTTAATTGGATACATTTGTAACAGCGAAACTGCAACGTCTCTAGACCTTTCAAAAAAATTTTTCTTCTTGCTCTGCAAACCAGACTTCCACAGCTTTTATTACCTCCTCGTTGGAAGAAAATTTACGACCTTTTAACCTTTTTTTCAGTTTAGGAAAGAGATGATAGTCGGATGGAGCCAAATCTGGTGAATAAGGGGGGTGTTCTAGTAATTCAAACCCTAAAACACTAATTTTTTGCATAGCAACACGAGATTCGTGTGCAGGGGCGTTGTCCTGCAAGAACAAAACAACTTTGGATAGCTTTCCGCGTCTTTTCTCTTAATTTTTTTTCCGTAGAGTGGTCAGTAATATCGAATAGTAATCTCCGGTTATTGTTCTATCCTTATCCAAAAAATCAATCATGATTACTCCATGGCAATCTCAAAAAACTGAAGCAGGAACTTTTCCAACAGATTTTTAGACACGAAACTTCTTAGGTCTTGGAGAATCAGAATTCCATCGATTGTGGCTTTGTTCCTGGATCGTAGAAATGTACCCAAGTGTCATCCATAGTAAAAATTCGGTTTAAGAAGTCTACATCGTTTTCAAATCGAGCACAGATCGAACGCGATGCTTCTACCCTTGCACGCTTTTGATCAACATTCAAACATTTGGCAATCCATTTTGCAGCCATTTTTCTCATGTCCAAATTGACGTGAACCATATCATGAACGCGTTCGTATGAAATATTCAGTGCTTCAGATGTCCGTTTTAGCCCAATTCGACGGTCTGATAAAATCATGTCATGAACTGCATCGAAATTTTCGGGGACTGACACAGAAACTGGCCTTCCCGATCGGTCATCATCTTTTAAATACAGGTACTTGATGATGGTTTGATACTTCAATTTTTCGATTTTCACAACTTCGGTGGACATTTTCTTTCTTTTAATTTATTGCATTACACTGCACGGAACTGATCTGGCTAACTAGATAACAATACATCCTCGTAGTTAGAGCAAAACCAATGATACATTTCCGAGCTCTTTTTCGGAGAAACAAAGAAATGTTATTAGAAAAATCTACCTGGAGATCTTCACGATTTCGAAAAGTTCTCATTACTTTTTGTCTATGGAGTTACAGATCTGAATCTTCAACTTGCACTTTTTTACGTAGAATCCATTGCCGAGCTCAAAAAACTATTGACAAATTTGTTATTCTGAATTGAAAGATAATCATTTGTTAGTAGATTCTACGTATGAAAGTGCCTATAGAAGGTTCAAGTTTCAGATCTGTAACTTTGAAGACAAAAAAATTATGAGAACTTTTCGAAATCGTCAAAACCTAACTTTTTGCTAATAACTCACTCTTTCCCCATTTCTTGATTTTGCTAACTTTTGAAACTTTTCTAGTTTCCGATATTCCCTCACTGGACATCGAATTTGTGACACAATGTACAGGGGGGTCGTGTAATCCTTCATATCTGTTCGCACAATTTATTTTTCCAAAGATTCATTTTAAGCATACGTTAATGTGCCAGCTACACATTCAATTTATGAATAGCACCATTTATAACATCCGAAATCCTCCGCTTTATCAGGTATTTTAGAACACTCAGATAAGGCCATCTCCTCCAAACTATGAGATAGTGTCATCGCGGTGTTGAATCGATAAAAAATTCATAGTCGCCCGAAATAAATCAAAATATCCCGATCGAATATGAATCGACTTTTCGATAACGACGGTTTTACTCCAACCGATGAGATATCGATGTCGAAATAGGTCAAAGGGAATTAAGTGAGTGGAAAACAAACGAGAAATTCATTGAGTTGAGTGATCTAATCATCGACTCGGAATATTTTTGTAACAATAATGTATATGTATAGTAGGTCGGATAGATTGCAAATAACTCGATGGAAATTCGAATAGAAAGCGAAGCTAATTCACTTGGGATGAAATGAAGTAAAACAAGTACACCAGAAAATGGGATTGATTTTTTTTAGTGATGACTGTGATTAGAAACAAAAATTCGATTCAATTGCAATTCAAAAGTAATTTGCCTTTTCAGGAAGTATTTCTATAAAGTAAATCAAAAATGCCAAAAGAAAACTAAATGTTTACGCTGAAAGTGTATAATCAGAGACCAGTAAGTGAAATCAAAGCATCTATTACAGAATAATAAGATTCTGTAAAAATTGGACTTGCATAATACTAGAGTTCGGGCACAAAAGCAACTGTTTATACAAGGAACACACTCTGTCGAAATACGAATGCTTAATTGGACAATTGTTGGTCAATAGAAGGCAGATGTTGACTTCTCTCCATTATCGATAGGCGTTCAACCTTTATCCGAAGCCTGCATCTTGTAAGTCAGCGCAAACCGCAGCGAGCCTGCACAAAAACGACAATCGAATAGGTTCCGTACGTCCGTGTTTTACAGATGTGTTCTCTTTTACTATTTTCTACCTAAGGGGGTCTCTCTTTAGGCCTTATGGTACGTACCCACGTGCGGAGCTTAAGCTCAGGTGAGCGATGCGGCAGATGTCTCTCTTTCTAACAGTCAAAACCTGCGCAAATCGGTAGGGTCAATCCGAAAGTGATCCTAGACAAATAGACATACACTGCGCAAAAAAATTAACGCACATTCTGAAAATCTCAATTTTAATGAAAGTTAACTCTACATTGACTTTATAACTTATTTTTTATGTTCTCCCGGGAAGGTTTTGAACGAAACAGGACACATTAAATGGAAGAAAAATTCATGATTTCACCGAATCTTATGTGAAAGAAGAGAAATGAACAATTTTCAAAATACTGAAATGCTGATAAGTGATATAATACTTGGTATCTCCACCCCTTGCGTTAATTACAGCTCGGCAACGACGGTTCATACTCAAAATGAGTGATCTTAGAATGGTCTGATCTAATCCTTTCCATATTTCTCCGAGTTGGATTCCTAAGTCATTAAGAGTAGCTGGATGATTTTCTGAACTTCTCAGCCTTCTATTGAGGTTGTCCCAAACCTGCTCAATCGGATTAAGATCTGGACTTCTTGCTGGCCATTTCATTCGAGAGACTTCAACCTCTTCAAGGTACTCCTGAACGATGCACGCACGATGGGGTCTGGCATTATCGTCCATAAAAATGAAATTTTCACCAATGTATGGGGCAAATGGCACTACATGCTCTTCAAGAATGTTCCTTATATACTTATCAGCATTCATAGCTCCATTATCAACGACCACTAGGTCTGTGCGAGCAGTCAAAGATATTCCACCCCATACCATAATCGATCCTCCCCCGAAACCAGTAGTATTCAGGAAATTGCACTGAGCATATCTTTCATGTGGACGTCTGTATACAAGGGAACGTCGATCGCAATGGTAGAGGCAGAATCCAGACTCATCTGTGAAGAGAACTCTTTCCCAATCGGCCTCTTCCCAATGGATATGCTCTCTCGCAAAATCCAAACGCGCCCTTCGATAGGCTGGGGTAAGAGCTGGGCCTCTTGCCGCGACACGAGGCATTAAATCATATTCTCTGAGGCGATTTCTTATTGTCTGAGTGCTAATTTGCACCTCATTGTCTGAGTGCTAATTTGCACCTCATGAGTTTGCTCAAGCTGAATTTGAAGGAGGCGAGCGTTTGCAAACCGTTGTCTCAACGAAGAAACTCTCAAGTAACGTTCTTGAATGGCAGTTGTTACCCGTGGTCTACCCTGTCCTGGTCTTCGGACATTTATACCTGTCTTCCTGAATCGCTGCAACATTCTGGATGCACTTGTATGGGAAACTCCAAACCTTTCTGCAATTCTTGTGTATGTCCACCCTTCTTCTCGCAAAACTACCGCTTGGGCACATTCCTCTTGGGTCAAATTGCGTGTTTCGCGTTGCCTAGCGATCGAGTGTAGAAAATCAAACGAAAGAAAAACTATTGATCACTAGAATTGATCGAGAACAACTGATTTAAGAATGGAGCCAATACATTCAAAATCTGATAATATCATCTTTTTTATTCCTGCTGGGAAAAAACATCTGTATTGAAGAAAACCGTTGAAAGTGGATAACATATGCATGCATAATTCTGATAAAAATAATTATCATTGAGAACACCTTCAGTTGTAGAATAAATTCAAGATTTCCATAACGTGCGTTAATTTTTTTGCGCAGTGTAGATTGGAATAAAATTTTGATGATGGAATAAAAAAATTTCATATCGGAATCGGGGGGAATCGTTGGGTGTGTGACGACCTTTAACGTCAATTTTCACCGAACCACGCTCTCCGACTTGCCTGTCGTTCGGATCTCCGGGTCCAAGCTATCCGGAGCTTTGTCCCTCGCTTCATTCGACCGCCTCCAACGAGCGGCGTCGGTTTGGTTTTGCACGTGCAGCAAGCGGCATCGTCGTCGGTGGCGAAGAAGCGTCGTCCACTGCCCTCGACTTCTTCCGCGGCCAGAGCCGATCGAGGGTCATTGTTTGTGGCCGATGATAGTGTTGTGCGTGTGTTTGTGATGTTCAATTACTCCAATTAGTGCCGTTCGCAGCCAGCGGCATAATCTGTTGTCGTTGCTAGGGGAATGATCGGTTTTCTGTGTATGCCGTGCCATTATTCTGGATTATCCGAGTGTGGGTGTTGATAGAACGGAAGTTACGATACCTAGATGGTCTTTCTGGCCAAACACGGTGAGTTGGGAACTGCAGGTGGATGGATTTAGTCAAATAAATCTAAATTTAGGACTCGTTACTGACATTTCTAAAACTTATCAAATTCGAAAGCTATTTTCGTTTCTCCTTCCATTAAATGATGTGGGTAAGGAGAACTTTTGTTCCGCTATCGAAATCTACCAAGGATTTAATCGTTATAGAGGTTGAATGCTGGATTTTCACAATCATTAAGAAAATTGAGTGTTTATACCGAGGTTTATACTAATTGAAGGGGAAAACAGAGCCAGATTCAATTAAAGAAGATTGAATATTAGAAACCATTCTCAAACGAAAACGATGGCACAAGGAACAAGCATTTCATCTATTCAAGAGTTGAAGAATGTCAACAGTTCGAGATTTTCAAGAAAAACCCCCCTCTAAACTTGAAATGTCCGGTGTTAGAATTATCATGTTCATGATTCTGCTCAAATGATGACTGAACCTAAGCAACGTATTGAAATTTCCAGTATAGGTGTTTTAGAGCTTTTTCACACAAACTGGTAGAAACAAGAAACTTACGAAATAAAACATTCATTGGAAAAAAATTGACATTACCGAGGACATTACGTTACCCACCGTAACGGTATACTTCTCTTAAATGCCGATAAAATCTGACCATTCAATACTAGATTCTCATTCGGTTGGGAGCAACATTTCCAACCACCTAAGTTAGCCAACAACACTCGGTCCCAACCGTTTCCTTCGGGCGTTTCCCCAGGACCCGATAAAATATCCTTGTTCAATTCCATCTCGACTACAGGCGCCGCAGTTAAACGAGTAAAATCGTACTCGAACAGGCCATAAACAACCTAACAACCGAAGACAATGTCTCCGGTCAAAATACCGTAAGCAATTTGTCTAAAACTGATGAATAGTGTCATTTAGAGCCCGTTTGTTGAGCATAGCTAGGTCCATTATCACTTTAAGTGACGAAGAATGGATAAGTAGTTTAGATAGTAGAATGAGGAATATCAGGATATTGGCTATTTGAATTTTTGTCTTCAATTCAAAAATAATTCGTAGATTATGTATTGCAATTTCAAGAAAATTATCTCAAGATTCTTATGATCTTTTTATACGCTGGTTGAATCTTAATAAGTCTTCAATGATACCAATAATCAAAACTTCTCAATTCTATTCAACCCAAGGAATTTATGCAAATTCCCTCGATACTTTCGATTGGACGTCCGACCATAAATTGATCGAATAAAAATACTGGAGGTCATGCATTATTCAATGGCCATTGTAGACGCCATGAGGATCTCGTTTCCTACGAATATATACAAGATTGATGCATTTGTGTCGATTGCGCAATCAGAGGTCAAAGACTAGGTCGTAAGTTACCGATTAGGTTCCTTGCTCTTGAAACGTTGAAACGATTAAAACGCCTCCGAGTGGACTTTCTAGAGACGAAAATAAACGCCCGCGTGTAATTGAGAAGTCACCATTCTTGTTATGAGTTTTCCCGAAGAGGTCGTTACGGCTGGTTCGATGAAATCGATACCTTTAACGATTCGATAATTTGGAGATGTTTTAGGGAATATCCGTTTTCGAGGTAATTCGAGTTGAGGAATGTATAAGATTTTGTTTCTTAGTCATTCCCATCAGGATTCGTTGTTCTCATTTTACGATATGGAGAAAGAAGTGTCCCATTTAAAATGATACGAACGTTCTTGTTCTGAAGAGATAAAAAACCGTTACTTTGTGTTGATAGATTCATCTATTTTGTAGAAAACAGCTCTGATGATCCACACATTTACTGCTTCACTTTCCCAGAGATTTTGTAATGATCTCCAGTTTTCTGAGAAAAATTGGAATTCATTTTAGTGTATTCCTTTCATTTTACATTTCCGCCTTTGGAAATATTTAATTCTCAAATATTCAGTACATTCATTCCGATAGGCAGAGTGAATGTAAAAAACCGTTTATCTGTGTTTAACTTTGTTTTTCTTGCATGCCGTTGAAGATTTCGACGTTTTTCTGATGTTGATATGCGATAAACCGGAGCTGACGACGTTTTTGCCTATAAAAGTAGATTTTCCCCCGCGACGCTCACTTTTCTCTTTTTTTTCAGTCTCTTTACTTTGACTCTTTTACTCTTTAGTCACTTTTACGCTTCGTACTCTCTTTTCTCTGCGATTCGACTTTAATTGTGTGCACGACAAGCCGTTCAACGAATTTAGAAATAATTTTGTGTTGCGAGTATTAGTGCTCTAAGGAATTAATTTTTAGTTTTCGTTTGTTTTCCGCGAGTGCCTAAAATAAAGGAGGTAGGTCCCCGTCTTTTCCGTCCAGTTTCTTAATTAGACCTACACCGGTTACTTCTTTGACACTGCTGTACTGTATCGCTTTCTGTTATATTTTATCGTATTTTACCCTGTTTACCCTGACTTTTCCCTTGGCTATCAGTCATGGTGCGTAAGCCCTTGGGGTACTGAGGGAAAAGTCCCGTCAACCCCCCCTGTTCGCGTTCCGCGTCATAAGTCTTGAATCCGAAATCTCTTCTTTTCTATCAGTCATGGCGCGTAAGCCCTTGGGGTAGAGAATAAGAGATACCGCTCGTCGTCAGTGAAATCCCGTAGTTGTGCTAAAAATAGATCTTTTCTTCGCTATCAGTCATGGAGCGTTAGCCTTGGGGTAGCGAGTGAAAGCCTCGAGTAGATCCGCCCGGTTGTGTTTCTTTCATTTCTGGAGAAATACAATTAATTACATCCCGATACCGTATAGCAAGTCATTTCACTTCGCGAGGTCATCCTTAGTATCCATTTCGTCAGTTCTGGTTGGCGCATTTTATTGAACAACCTTTGATTTTTTCACTGTACCCGGTATAAACTTTATAAAGTGCTCGTGATCGGATAGAATTTCCAGAATGTATGTTTGCTGATAGATTCACTCATATTTCATACCAACACATATTTCCGTTGTACATATAATCAGTTTCCGAAGGTGTGAATAAACCTCGGAATAAACTTTTACACAATTTGATTTCGACTACTTCGTTATCGCTACCACCCTAGATAACAGCGAACTCTGTCTCCGACTAGCAGCTACTCTGGTAGGTTTGCTATTCTTCCTAGTGAAAAGAATAGCTGGCGCTCGAGCAGTGGCGGCGCAAGACCTTAATTTGATGTGGGCAAGATACATTTTGCGAGGCCCTCTGGTGACGCCAGAGGACGTTTTCATGAGAAAGCGACTTATAATAAAAAATGAAATTTAAGAAATATAGAATTTTTTACTTTCAGCCTAACTCACTTAACTGAACTAATTAATTATCAAGTCATGGCCCACCTGAGATGCTAGATCATTAGTTGAAAAATTTCAAAATAACTACTAAGGACTAGTTCAAATGAACGCGCAACAACCTGTGATTGGATCCATATACAGTGCAAGATTGTGTTGAACTCGGTCAACCGTTTACATAGTTGCGCGTTATTAATTACGCGTAAACGGTTGCCGGAGTCGCGCGATCCTTTGAACTAGGCCTCAGTGTATTTAGTAGGCTTAGTTCAGATGATAGTGCGTAAACGCGCGATCCACAAACCGCGCGACTAAAGATACAGAGGAGTCATATACAAATGTTCATATGGTCGCGCGTAATCGCGCGTATCTTAAGGCTTAGTTCAGATGATTCGAACCAGAAAACGGACTTCTAAAGATACAGAGGAGTCTATACGCATATGAACATTTATATTTGACTCCTCTGTATCTTTAGTCGCGCGGTTTGTGGATCGCGCGTTTACGCGCTATCATCTGAACTAAGCCTTATTCAGTTATGTGCATTCAGTATAGGTCCTTTCGTTTGCATAAAAAGTATAGCACTTTTCTACACTCGATTTTAGTATTCGTTTGCTGATTGGATTTACACCAGTGTAGAGTAGGTGTAGTTTATCTACACCTCATTTTGACTAGGTGTAGTCAATTTAGTGAGGCTCAATGGCTTTTTTTTAACATCTCCATTTAAGCATGAAAAAATTTCATGGTTTCATGGATTCATTCTGAAAATTGAGTTAATGTCAAATTGTTGATAACCCAATTAAGTTCTTGTGAAACCCGCTGTTGGACGTCAAGCTCAAGCGGTGTAGTGGATCAAGTAAGCGTCCACAGTTAAGTCACTCGGGCGAAAATTATTCGCTTCGAGCGAAATTTCGCAGTACCTAAAACAAAGCGCAATTCATGCAGAGCGAAGTTGTCGCGTGTAGAGACCTTTGATGCGCTGATAAAAACCAACAGACCACCGACTCGTAGTGAAGGCCCTAGCCCGGCAATAACTCGGTACCAAAACTTATAATCTTTGCTCGGTACCTCTACACTAGGCGCTTTTTAAAAAGTCGGTCTATTTCATAGAGTTTCTTGAGTGAATGTATATGTTAATCGCTGTTTTCATGACAGAACATTATTTTCCTTTTGGCTACTCCTTCCTTTCTTGAGTAATTTTGAAGATCAAAACGGTTCTCCTTAATCAACTCTTCGACTCTAATCAATATTTTTTGATACTGTTTGAAAATGTACGCAAATGTTGTAAAGTAAAGGAACTTTTAAATTAACTTGTTTAGATTGCTACAGGAATATGTCTCATAATGAACATGTTGGTGGAACTTGAAAATGGCAGAACAATTTTCTGTATATACCCAAAACCCTCAGATTCAGACGTTCACTGTTTTTATTGCATAAACCTGATGCGAGGGGCTCCTCGGCCCGCGAGGCCCCTCAAGCCGCGAGGCCGTAGGCCGTCGCCCACGTCGCCTACGCCTTCCGCCGCCACTGCGCTCGAGATAAGTTTTCTCCGAGGTAACCACGTTACAATTTCAAATGGACTCCAGATAGACCCTGGTAGACCCGAACTACGGTGTATTCATAGCTTCAGTAATTGCGTAGAAATATCGGAAGAGAGAGCTTATCCGTCTAATATATTTTTCTGAGAAACCGCTGTTTAAGGAAAGAGAGTCTAAATGACCGTAGCTTCGGGTGATACTCTTGATGTGACTATGAAATATGTATTAGAAAGTGTCTTCAGATATGGCTCACCATTATGGACGAATACTGGAATCGCCACACAATGTACCTATCGGAGAAAACGAGATAAATCATTCTATTCGAAGCATGTATATACTGGCAATCATTTCGAGACAATGTATGTACGTGGTTCAAATTTCACGGTCGCGTTCAGGCGTGAAAAACCCAATAAAATCGAATGTACTTATCCGCAAAACGGCCCCATTACCGGCACCGAACGTACGTTTACGTTTCCTCGATTACGGTTTTCGCCTTGAGTTGAAAGTACCCACCTATCGCGACCTTGATAGTGCAAAAGCCGGATATTCAGAATGTTAGCTATCACGGCCGTTCATGTCGGTCGTACGTTTGATCAGCTCTTTCAGCTTCCCAAGCGGTATACGGTCAATAGGAAGGAAAAGTTTTGAAGGAAATTCCCGATTTTTAATATTCCACAAAATTGGTTCAGTTTGAATAGTGGGTGACTTCTCGGACTTCGATCTCGACGTTCTATAACATTTTAAAAAGGGCGTTTTATGGAATCGGGACTGGGGAATTCTCCTCAATTTGGGTTAGCACTGCATATGCAAGTTTAAACAGAATAAGTATGAGTTTAATTCATGCTTTTTTCAAATTCAAATATTCAAAAATATCCTCATTTGATTCACCACATATTTCCATGTTCAGCCTTGGCTTTATAAATGGAGAGATTAGTAAAAGCACATTCCTACTAACCTCGATATCTTCATTCCACAGAGGATTGAAATAAGCGATAAAAACTCGAAAAAATCTTATCTCTTAAAGGTAACGCATACCCAATAAGTGTGCTATCAAATCACAAACAAAAAGCTCCTAATCCATATCAATTTTCCGTATCTCTCCACCTCTTTCATCACCGTCGAAATGAACTGATCACTCAACTGTCAACCAATTCGATAAACGTCACGTGTTATTCCGGATGTTATTCCATCGGTATTTTTACTATCTGTATATAGCGTCATAATCTCCACCTCGGTTATAATCTATAAGCCTCGGCGTGACAAAAAGAATTAAAGGCTCAAGTTATAATGCTTCAACGTTAGCCGAACCTGTTCGGTCAGGGAGAAGCTCCTTCAAGAAATTCAATTCGTATTCTTCTCGATGTATTTCTCTCATTAGCATTTTCGTTCTTGTACATTGTTAACCTTGACAATCAAAAATTATTATAAATTGAGCAAAGTCAGAGTCACAACCTGTATAACCTTATAGGCGTCGTAAAGATTGGAAGCGAAATGAGAAAAATTCATAGCACGCTTTTCTCGATTATTGATGCCCGATTGATTTTCAGATTGCATTTGACGAATCGAATCGCATAAACGAGACTTGAATAAATGACTCGATAACTTTTATAGCTTCTGATTTCGAACTATTGTGTATTTATCAGTATCAATAAAATAGGAATTGCTGGTAATAAAAATCGTTATCTCATTCGTCAAGGTATATGTTATCATGAATCATAACGGTCCCATTTAGTCACATTTGCTATAAAAAAAAAACATTCCCAAATGTCATTCGTGAATAATACTCAGATACTACTGATTTTATTTATATTAAGAAAAAATGGACCAATTAAGAAGCCAATATTTACATCTTTTTCTCGAGTCAAGGTGTCATCTTAGTCCAATAGCTGAATAAGTATTGAATTCGCAAGAAAAGATACAGACCAAGAAGACGCGCCCCTAATGGATCCCTCTATCCCATAAAGATGCAGAGTCGAAACAATTGACTCTGACGCCAGACGTAGGCGCCATGCGGGTCTCGTTATGCTGAAGGGTACCTGTTTTACTGTTTTGAATCCATCGTAATGTTTTTGTTTGTTTTGTTTGTTGAGAGTTGGTCGGAGCTAGAAGCGGAGTGCACGTATGGCGATGAACTGGGTTGACATCCTCTTCATCATCGATCTTGACATTTTATTCGAGGCTGTTTCAATGGATCTTATGATTCGAAGTAGGTACGCTGCGGAATTTCATTCAGAGTTCTTCCCTTCTGGAAGATCCGTTGATAATCCATGAAGAATTTAATTTTCAGTTATTTATCACAAGAGGATTTTATCGAATGGAAAGATTTTCGGAATATAGTTTTTCATTTATTCGATTAATCTTCTTCGAACATAATATATTGCCCAAGTCTTCCAGTTTTGTCATTATGACCATTACCTAGACCATTACATTACATACCAGAAATCGAAGAAACCCAAAAGTGAAATTCAAATGTGAACCTCTATCACTAGTGCGAAGTTTACTGGCTGAATTATTTCATAAAGCAAGTCAATAAATCACCACTGTAGCCAATGATCGACCGTAGATTTAAGAACCTGAAGCTAAATTAAACTTGATCGCTGGTAACAAGAATATCTCTTGACTATTCGCTCGTGAGAAAAAAAATACTACTAATCTTAATTCACGTCAAAGATTTAGATCATTCTGAGGTTTGTCGCTGAAGTATACTAATGTTCTTCGACGCTTAACTCGGCGCTACTGTTTTCACATGTGCATCTATTTTATTGATGGTCTAACCAAATATTTCTTTCATTTCCCGTATTTGTATGCATTCCTTTCGATAGTGTAGCATCGATGAGGGCGATAAAGGATCCCATGAATATTTCACGATGATATAAAGCGAACATTTCGATAGTTTACAGCCCCGCGCGCCGAGTACAGAACACAATTCGTACAGCAGGAGCCGTTCAACGTTTAACGGCCCTTTCCGCCAACACATTATGCGCGTTTGCATCCTGCTAATGCAACATAATTCAGCCGAATGTGAGAAATAAACTGTCCAAAACAAATATAAATCCAGATGGTAATGCGGCAGTGAATGTTTGTTGTGTTCTACTAATATGCGAGCGTTTCCGTGAATGAAACGCTGTTTTACGACGTTTTCGCGTCAACAGTAGCCGATGTTTTGTATTATGATGCTGAGATGTTACAAATACATAGAAACGCCCAAAATTTCGCGGAGAATTTTGTTATTCCGATACTTTTCGTCTATTTGAAATGATTGATGATGAAAAGTTCGTTGCTCCACATAAGTTAGGGCTGTTGACTTAAATTGCAAAAAATTATAGTTAAAACTAGATTTTTGTGATGAAAATTCATATTAATATGATTTCAAGTTGCAAATTAATATTAGCCTGTAGCTCTGCAGCGAGAATTCAAGCATTTTAAGACTATCAATACAATGTATGGCCTCCACGAGCATCAATAACAGCTTGACATCTTCTTTGCATACTACACACGAGGTTGTTGAACATTTCTTGAGGCATTTGGTTCCATAAACGGGGCAGAAGCTCTCTCAGATCATTTAAGGATTCTGGGGTAGGTTGATGATTATCTAATCTACTTTGGAGCATGTTCCATGCATGTTCTGTGCAATTCAAATCTGGTGAGTGCGGAGGTATTGGTAAATGTGGAATACCAAGCTCCTCGCGCGCATTCTCAACTATGGCTGCACGGTGCGGTCTAGCGTTATCGTCTAGAAATTGAAAAGTTATACCAATAGCAGCGTGAAAATTTGGCACAACATTGTCAATGACATGCTCCCTATAGTGTAAGGCGGTCATATTCCCAGGACAAATGTGTAGATCTGTGCGCCCGTTGAAACATATCCCGGCCCATACCATAACACTACCTCCACGGAATGGATGGACTTCTTGGACATAGCGAGCATTAAGGGGTATGTGTGGGATTGTCCATACCCTTATTCTTCGAGAATCTGAAAATCGTCCATATCTGGATTCATCAGTTAAAAGGACACTACGCCATTGATCGTTCCAATTGATATGTTGCCTTGCCCATTCCAGTCTTCTCCGCTTATGGTCACGTGTTAATGAAACTCCTCTTAACTTAATGGACGTCTAGAACCTAGATTCACCTCTCTCAAACGTCGTCTGATGATTTCGACGGAAACTTGGACCCCATCTGCATTTTGAAGAGTTTTCCGTAGCATTCTACACGCAGATGTAGGGTTTCTTCTCGCCGAAACGGTGATGAAACGATCCTGAGCAGGTGTTGTCTTTCGTCGCCCATCTAGCCTTGGTCTCTCCAACACGGAAACCTGTCTCCCTGAACCTATTCCAAAGTCGAGATATCACACTTTGGCTGACTTGGAGCCTTTCCGGTACAACAACCTGAGTTAGGCCACCCTGTAGTATTCCGATAGCCCTATTAGCCTCAGCGTTCGTTAATTTACGTCTTGGCATTTTCAGAAAACTCGTTTCAAATCGAAGCCTTTGATAAACTGACTTCATTTCAAAATAAGAACATTCATGAAGCATACGCAAAGAACCAAATTTCAGAAAAAAGGCGACCAGATTGACGAAACGTCTCATACTGATTTTTATTGGATCGATTCAAGTTGTTATTGAGTTTTAAAGGATTTCACAGCGATTTTCTCGAAGATTACATACTTTTAAAAACGATTGAATACGATATCCCTTACTCTTGTGGAGCAGTTTAGTTTTGTTACTCCATGAATCATTAGCAGGCATTTCATCCACCATTTGTCTCCGAATGGAACAGCAACGAAATCATCGTATTTCATCTTAACAGTTCCAACGTGTAAAGATCGCATATCGAACCAAAGCCCTCCATTATAAGATGCTCCACAGGGAAGATGTCTCCCAATGAATTAATGAATAGAAGTAGGTCGAATCCCCAGGTACAAACCGCCAAATCTCGCCTATTCAGCCGTCTCCATCTGAAATGGAATCGATCTAACTGTGTTCTCGCTTTTATTCTCGATCGTCCGTATTAAATATGAATAGAAGCCTTTATCTTCCGTCTACCAGTCCTCATAAATAGAAAATGGAGGAAGCAGCTCCATCCGCGGAGCGTCATCCAGACAGACAGCTGCGTTCCTGTTCTTTTTGCTGCTATTTCCCATTCGGAGAGAGAGTTCAAGACACCTTGGAGCTCATCCACAGTTTTCCCCATGTAAACAGACAAGATTATAAATAGTGGGACTCGGTTTTATTTACACATCCCAGGGTTTTGAGCACATGTCATAAATTATAGTTGTATACGTTCGGCCTCGCTTTCTTACTTTTTGATAAGCGTCTTTGTCTTATCTAATTGTTCGAAGTAATTGGAGTTGGCTGGTTCTCGAGTGGCAGCTCGGTACGAACGATTAACTGAAGATTTAACTTTTGTATTTTTTTGATTAATGACTTCGTTATCAAGATTTGTATGCAGGAAAACGATCTTGGTTGGGACTTAACGGATTGAGTATATGGGGGGTTCACAATGCAGTCCTGTACTTGAGAGGTTTATTAATTCTGATGGGAGTTCTACAGAATTCTCAAACCTTTCGCATAATATTCTTCATATCCTTAAGTTTTTCTGGAATAGGCTGATCTCTCATCCCAGAAAAAACTCAAGGGTATCAGGAATATTTTATGCAGAAGGCTCGATAAAAGGTCGTCCTCAAATTTTTTGACACTTTTACATCTTAATAAATTTTATGTTATAGAAGAGATTTTACTCGAGATTTTAGTTGAACAACTACTATTATGAAGTTTATTATACCGTACGTATCCTACAAGTAGTAGATATTAACGCCGATAACTAAGATTGCAGAACTCTGCAGAGTAGCCACAATTTGTGACAATTGTAACGAGCAAAGACGTTGCAAGTTGCAAGACTCTCCCATGCTCCTTTCTTGGAAATATCCGCGCTACATCCTCATCTTCCACGATAGGTCGTCTCGTTACTTTGTATACATATCTACGTATCGTTAGGACATCGTTAGTCGATTCGTGGAACATCTCTTTATATGGAAGATTCTAAATGAAAATCAATTTCTCTATTGAGAAAATAATCATGCCGACTGGTCCATCATTTATCGCCGTCTACCGTTACTCCAGCTCTACGATCAACTTGCGCGGCTTTTCGTTCAATGATTGAAATTACGACACGTCCCCTGCTTCTGCACCATTGTTTCGAATTGGTCAAGGAAGGCCGATCGGTAGATGTGAAAAAGTAACTGTTGCGGTTTGGATTGGAAATCGTGAAAGCATATACTCGGCTAGAATCAGTGTGGTGTGAAGATACATTTCCTTATCTTTCGTCTCGTTCTAGGTTTTCGCGAAAAAAATTGGAAAGTAGCAGTGGCGGCTCGTGGTCATGAGAGCTGAGGAGGCTAATAGTTTTCGAGGAGTGTTGGAACAAACTTTTATCAGTCAATAAAGTATACTTCTTCAATATAATGAAAAGTTGCCAGTTCTAAGACTAATTTTCAATGCAAGGGGATGCTATATGCTCCTTTGACTTGTTATGCCTTTCGATAGAACGCGGTATATTTTTCAAATCTGAAAACCCCGTTTTGAACCATGAAGTATATTCTGTTTGATGAGAAAATAGGAAATATGGCCAGCAAAATAATTTTTCCCGTTTGATCGATCCAGTTAACCAATCACATTTATCGTACCAAACAACACTGAAACCTCTAGTCTGACGATTTTCGGTAGACTTTAGTGTAATTAAATTTGGTGGAGGTCTTGTAAAGGTTTTAACAACTTGTACAGTTAATTCTCAATATTCAATTCCATTTTATTTTTTGATCCGTATCAGTACTTACCCCTAACGCCCTAACAGAACAACCTATCTTAACAAGAATATATCACAAATTTCCCGAAGTTCCAGTTCTCCACGAAGTCGTTACATTCAAATTGAAAATTGAAATCATAACAACTACCGCCGGACAACGCCCCTACCGCCGGAGATCAAGCGAATATAGTCGAAGACGGCACGAAAGAATCGATGGAGAACAGGGGAGCTGTGCCTCCTCTGGTACATTTTACGGGCGAATATGGTACAGTAAGTCAGCTGAATTCTTGTTCGGCTAGTATGTGAGTCCAGAGAACGTATGCATGAGTTACACTATCAACGGAGGCAGCAGGCCCAACAGCCTCCGTCCGAATAGGCAGTCCTAGGAAATATTCACATTCGATGCGGCGGATGCGTACGTGGCAGGTGGATTGTATGATTGTTATGCTGGATTTTTATGAGCGGAGGAACGAAAAATAAACTAATTTTTATCTGAATATCTAGTTCAGGTGTTCGGAAAATTTATATAGAAATTACTTTCTGAAAATAAGGACATGCCCAAAATGAATGTATTTTAGCTCTAAGCTTTATGAGGAGGCTTAGCCTCCCTTGCCTCCTCTGACGAGCCGCCCTTGGAAAGTAGATACCCAGTTCCTGGTTAATACCAGGAGTAATCTCCTTTTCGAATTTAACTTTGATAGATGAACCGGAAACGAATAAATTTACAGAAGAAATATTGGTCATACATGGTGAGTCATTTACTCGTACAAATATTTTAACAGTAGATTCTTGAGATCAAAAGAAACACTTTTTTCCTGTACCATTTTCTCCGATTAGGCCTTGATAAAAAGATCAAGCCATTTTAATTTTATTTAATGAGCTGGACCACTCATGGAAAAACAAAATTTCCTTCAGAATAACTAGCTAAATCTGTGACACTACACATCAGTGGATCTTTCAAACACAGTTGCATTCAGCCAAAGTACCCAATTTTTCGAATACCACACTCATACAGACATTTTTCAGTTTTGAACATCAAATTACTCGTAAACGGTGCATTATATAAGAGAAAATATGAGGAATTCTTTTAATTAACAAAGCTTCAAAATATTCATTAGTCTAACTTAGTTTCAAGAACTGGGTTCTTTGAATTTTTAGTATTTTTATGGTACTTAATGGTCATAATGAGAAAACTGTTAGACGTGGGTGATATTTTGAAGATTCATCCTCGGATTCATCAAATAAATGAAAAACTATATTTCGGAATTCATTTCATTCGATAAAAGCGTTTGTGAGAACTAAAAATAAACTTTTTCATTGTTTTTCAACCGGCTGTATTTGTCAAACCAAGCCGATTCGAAAAAAATGGTTAAGGAAATAAGTGATTCTTTTGACCTCAAGAATTTATTGATAAAATTCTTGTACGAGTCAAAGATCCTGAATAATAAATGATATTTTTTGTATCTAGATTCTAGATATCTTAGCACATGTGCAATCGCTACTACTCGAGATTGGAATGCTCTTGTTAATCCCCAATATTCTTGTTGTGGGAACCTATATTATAATTTGAGATTCCAATTTCTTCGTTTTTAATTTATTCTTTTTTTTTTCTAGGTGAGTACCTACTGATGGGTTCAAAAAATGCTGCAATCCGTTGAGTTGGTAATTATTACAATTATTTCACTGCAAGTAATGTTTAGTTGCCAGGAATCCTGCAACGTAAACTGAAACGAACCTGTAGCTCTATATACACATATAATCTGGGGCAATACCCTCCGACCTGCTATGCCAAATGCGTAATTTCTTCATCTGGCAGTCCCGAAATTAAGATTTTAATTGAACGTAAAACGAAGCCCTGAAATTAAGATAATCCTCCGAAATTCTCGATGGCTATCAAGTAGTTAGTTTTACACGAAACGGAAGAGATCATGGTCCGACGATGAACGGCAATTCAAAACGACAACCTTGAAAGGAACTGTATAACCGTTGTACGTAATGGTGGAACGCGTAGTAGTACTCCGGATTTTAAGTACGTTGCTGTGTTTTCAGTCGAATTCGATTGTTAATGGGCCACTAGCGTGCGGAGTTGGCTTGGCTTTTAATATACACAACGTGACCCAAGTTGAAAACAACAGGCTTCATAACTAGGAGCATAATTGAGTATTCTAATATCCTTCGGATCTTTCCTGAATATAGGAACTTTTTTGATGATGACTTGGCTTCTCCAATTTTACGAATCGGATATATACGAGGTGTATTTGAAGGTGAGGCTTTTTTTCAACAGGAGGTAGAACTGGTCAAAATGAAGCGTTTCACGAAAAATCACCTATACAAAACTTTCGAAATGACAAAGTTGAAAAAAAAATTGAAAATGATTACTGAAATAGATTCTAATACTACTCTAGACCGTTTGTTAGCTGAATTATCGCAAAGCAGTGGGAAAAAACTTATCTCCTGATTGGACCATGTGGTTTCGTTTAGGATATTGGCTCGTTCGATATTTACGTGGTAATTCAAATGGAAACTTAGGCTTGCCGAATTGTTCTCATTATTTTTTAGTAACTTACACGATTTCATGAAATGGCTCATTTCGATACCAACTGACAGAAGAGACTTGAGACACAAGTGTAAGAAATAGAATAATACTTCAAAATCTCAACAATAAAATTCGTCTTAATTAATCACGAATTTTTTCACAATGGGCATCACAATCTTCTTGTTCGAACATTCCAACAATCGTTGTAAAAATGGGATGAAATGGGGAAACATCGTGGCACTTTTTCAACATAACTAACATAAGTGCTTTCAAGAAACTGCCTCGATTTTCTACATTTTTTTCACCCTAAATTGCACGACACAACAATTATGATTCTCTCAAAAGTGACCTGATGCATCTAATCCGATGAACTTGGTACTGAACCATTCATTGTCCAGCCATATGTTTTTGTTTTGTTTCGTTTTTGCGTGCCGGAGTCACCTTCCACAGTCCCGTACTTAAAATTCAATGAAATTTTGTCGAACTTCTAGGGGTTGTATCTCAGCCATCTTGGATATTCTATATAGACAATTTTCGGTGAAACGACTTATTTTGATGAGTTCCACCTTCTGTAAAAAAAAGCCTCACCTTTGAAAGCACCTTGTATAAGACCTTGTGTAAGACGCAAAAGTAAGTGTAGTTGTTGAATCGAAATGAAGACAGTACACTCACATAACCCAAAATAAGTGGGACTCCCTGCCATTGCGAGAAAATCACTGCGACAGTATCCAGATAAGAGCGTCAATATAATCCGGAGCATAATGATGCGTGAATATCGCAAAAGTTGGGAAATCTCCCGTTCCGAAAGTGTCATTTCGATAACGGGGGCGCAATAAAATCGACTTGTATATTCTCAGGCAGTATCCGATCGATTTTCGCATTTTATGTCGCGCTTATCTCGGTGGCACCATGACAAGTGCATGGCTTACCGCGAGATAACGCTACAGTTATCCGAGGCCGGCATAATCGATAATTACTCAATTTCAATCTGGACCTAATGGGTGTGAACCGGCATCGATTTTTGGGAGCCGGTCCGACGAAAGTGCACACCACTGAGGCACGGAGAAAGAGTCGATAATTAGGAGGCAGTCGCGGAGCGATTGAGACGTTATCTTGTCATGATTTTCACTCTAATTAAGGCATGGTTTATGATCGATTCGGACTGTCGGTTCAACGAACAACGTAACTAACAGGTGTCAAATTCTCTAGTTCTCTCGGAATCTTCGAGGACAATGATGGCGAGATTTAACGATTAGATCATCCTTGTTGATTGTGTTCTTGACTTATTAATTTCCGATGAAATTAGTTAGGATAACATCTGATGGGAGAATTAACTCAAATTATAATCGATAAGAGTCTTTGGCTTGCACGTGGAACTTAACAACACATTTTTTTCATACATACATTGAAACACTTCATTCGTACTACATTTTCCAGATTCGACTTCAAGTTGTATTTGTTTTCATTATAATTGGTTCGCAAAGGGTTCACGATCACTTTCCGATGATTATTATTGTGGATATTCAGCAAGTGAACATGTCAAAATGCAATTACTTTCCCCAACGGGCTAAAGAAGAACTCAAGAGTTTGCTTCCTGTCCGCAAAGCGTCGCCAACAACTGGGACAAAAACGCCTGACAAACCTGAGTCAGGCAACCGAACATTCACGATCGCACACCTTAAAGTGTTTATTTGAATGCACTGAGTTGTGGTACAGAAAATATAGCTGAATCTGACACATCATGAAGTATAAATGATTATGGGCCTAGATGAGATTCCTTGATTTTCTCTTTAACCAAAGGTTACGTCCCAATATTTGGGTGATTATGAGAACATTCACCCCATCATGTGGACCGAATATCGAGTAAAATTGAGACAACTCGCTAAAAAAATAGCTGTCACGTCTGTTTGCCGTACTGTAATCTTCCACCTAGCCGCACCTAGAGCATCATCGGTAAATATTTGCACAACCGCCTCTTTTCAGAATTTGAAATGAGAGGATACTACGTTCGAAACTTACGACCACTTTATGCCTTTACGAGAAGCAATAAGCGATCGGAGAATCTGCATATAAGGAAGTCGACTACTGTTAAGTTGGCAACTAGGAAAAACCAGCTACGTTATAAATCAAAACCGATGATATATGTCTTCTGCTCGGCAAGTAATTGAAATTCCTACGTGCCAAATTAATTCCTATACTCGAATAACTCGTGTGAACTGAGAAATTCCGTTTCTAGGTCTCTAACATCAATGTTTGCAAGTTACATTTCTATGCCGCAATATTGCGAGAGCTTAAACACATGAACGAAGCCCACTGCTATGGGGTGTTTTGCTAGTAAACACAGTATATTTTGCATTATCTTGGAAAGGAAAGTTCATTCTAGGTAACTCAAAATATTTTGATTTATTCTCTTCGGATATAAAACATTGAATGGAATTTTATCATCTTTGATAAGAAATGTACAGATTCATCATCAGTGAAGCCTTAATATATTCGTTTATGTGGCTTTTAACTGAATGATTCATGAATTTAGCATCGCCATTTGTTACAGTAATGGTTACAGGTTATGCACAATACTGTATTCAAATGATTTCGCATGAGTAACTAATAAATCAACACCAGAGCTAAAACAACACGGCTACCACATCATAATGGAAAACATTTTACTCGACATTTGATTAATTCCTGATTGAGTCTGCGTATCAACATGGTAGGTAACAAAAAGCTTCGAATTCCTGCCAGACAATTTTGCGTTATCCCCCCTCGCTGAATCCCTACCGCTGCCAATTCAGCAAATTTCTACGACTTCAGCCTGGAAATGTGGATACCTTAATCCCTAAGCTAACGTCTATTCCTAAGGTAAACACAAAAGTTTCCACGAATTATGAAAGACGAGAACGTTCAGTAGGTATTAAATGTATCTAGCTCACCCTCTCGAAACATCTGCAACCGCACCCGCAGATGTTTAGAGATCGAGAACATGGGGGGAAACGCTAATTATTATTTTCATCAAGGGATCGAACAGCAGGAGTTGTTGATCGGTATGAATTGATACATGAATGCAGAGGGAGAATTAGGAATGATTTATAAATGTCAGAGAGGGAGGATGGATTTCATTTGCCAATGCATAGTTATTCATATACTATATGTGATGATATACAGCGGGACAATTCGAAAAGGTACTACTAAATGCGAAAAGAGGTAAACTTTGGTTAGTAGCGGGACATTTTATACGGTTGTTGGGTCCAATCAATTTGTATCAACCCTGTAGGCTTGATGATAGAAGAAAACACTAATTTCTTAAATGAAAAGGGAGGTTGACTGACACCTCGTTAGGTAATTCCCTATGCAAAAATGTCATACACTTGACCTTTTTTTTTGTTAGTACTTCAGAAAAATGAGAGAAGAGAAGAATAGTTACGAAACAAGAATTGCGATGAAGTATGAAAAAAAAAATTATCTAAAGCCCTGGGCACTGGACCAACTATTCAACACACCGAAAGACTGGCTGTTTACGTATCCGCTCAGCAGTGTCTTAAAATGAACCTCAAAGGGGCGCATATCTACATCACTACGAACAGCCAGGACACGCTGAGTTTCCTGGAATCACACTGCCAGGGATCTCTACTGACATGGGAGTGTCGTAATACCATAAAGCAACTGGCCAGAGGCTATAAAGTGACTCTACTATGGATACCAAGGCATTGGAGTGTTGATAAGGAAATGAAAAAGCCGATGAACTTGCAAAAAGAGCATCAAGGTTAACACCTGGTGGACCTGAGCCTTTCTGTGGGCCTGGAAAATACCAATTTGAGGCAACGGTCCAACAATGTGAGTTGAACAGCAGAATGACTCTCCTGGACTTAGTCAGCCAAAGAAATTTGTGTTGATTTCACCGATCCATACCAGAAAGCTACTGAAGCTGTCACGAGTTGAGCTTCGGGTGATGGTGGCACTGCTGACAGGGCAGTGTCGGAACAAATATCATTTGTACCATATGGGAAAGTCAGCAGATGAGATTTGGAGGCTTTGTGGATCAGAAGCAGAAACAGCCGAACACAGGTTGTCAAGTGTCCAGAGCTGGCTGGCCTAAGAGCCATTCATATGGGGAAACCGATCCTGGATACTTACAAGGTAACAGCCAAGGCTCCTAAAGATGTTGTCGAATTTATCAACACCATTGACAACCTCCTCAATATTAAAGATCTTCAAAATGTTGTCTTCTATTTTGTAGACAAAAATATAACCTATTTTCAAATACGATTTGAATTTCTCGTCATGCTATGCGAATTATTGTTTTCAATTCTTTCGCATCTCGCGTATCCCTCCAGATTTCCATAACACTCCACCTAACAAACGTTTAAGTCAATCCTAAACTGAACGAGGAATCCTCTTGACTCCCTCCCTACTGCGAGCCATCGTTCCCTCATCCTCCAGGATGAAGTGTTGTCATTCAAATATCTCATTTCCTTCCTCTCTTCCTAAAAATCACTCCGGACTGTCAGAAACATCCCCGTATCCCTCGGACATCCCGTTTCCTAACAATCCCCGTTTGTCAAATCTCCAGTCTCCATTGTCCTCTCCCGCCCGAAACGAACGCACACGTGTTCCGGTTTTCCCCCGTTTTTCGCGTGCCGGACACAATGGCGCCATGATTGAAAGTAACCTTCCCTCTAAGCGTAGAGTCGCAGGACCCGCGGGAGAGGCTGTTGCTGTCATAATTGCGAGGTCGAGATTGCGACCTCCCCAGAACGCCCGCTGCTCCGGTGCGGTGATTCCCCGGAGCGGGTGGAGGTAGGTAGAGAAGGGCCGTCGGCAGAGCAACGGAAGTCGGGGTCCTCGGGGATGAGGCGATCAGACGTTGCCATAACGACGTCGCGTCGTAGGTATTCATAAAGAAACGGTCGAAGTATGTAGCGTGGATATTACTGCACTCTTGGTTGTTTTGGTTTGATATTTCCTATGATGCACGAGAAAAAATCAATTGGCTCTTTGGGATTTGTTTTAGACACCAAGCAGGAGACGCAGAAAAATGTATTGCCCTAATTGAGTACATTGTTAGTTGCAGAAATCTGGACACTCATAATAGATTCTGTGACAATACTGTAGTGGAAATTACATTGAACAGCTTGAACAAACGCAACAACGTCTTCTAAGACAAATGATGCACATCAGAAAGTTTCAAATGCGGAAATCTTGCAGCGCGCAAGTTGTATAACAATTGAGACTCAAGTAACGAGGGCCCGACTCAGATGGAGCAGCCACATTCTGAGGATGCGAGACACAAGACTCCCCAAAATAGCTCTGTATGGCGAATTGACAGAGAGAGCTCGGAAACCAGTAGGCCAGTATAAGCGGCCAGATATGGTTGGTGACTATCCAAGCCCGGAGTGTGGAAGGATCTGTAGGTCACGGTTGGGTCTCTTCAATCACAGGAGGGCACACAGTCACAAGTAGTTCAAGAAAGTTTGATCGCACCGAAAGTTTGGTTTTTCAGTCTTTTTGTAGATTTACATATATGTAGTCCAAATGACTCTACACGATATAGAAGACCTAGAGTCTAAGCTTTTAATTAGCATACCTGTTTCTAAGACCAACAACCAAGATCATTTGTAGTTAGTCAGATGTACTTGAACCTTTATCGAAACTATGCTTCGTTTAGACCATAAAATATGAACAGTGACCGATTTTTCTTTAAATATCAAAGCGGAGAGGGTTGTTGACAATTACTAAGAATACATAAATTTAGAAAAATACTTGCTAGTTATTTGAACTTGGAAAAACTGGCAGAATATACTGGTCACTGCTTTCGTCGGTGTTCTGCAACAATATTGGTTGATTCTGGTGTCATAACTAGTTTAAAGAGGCATGGCGGATGGAAATCATCAAACGTTGTTGAAGGATATATCGAAGAATCTTTAAACGATAAGGTTAAGGTCCAAAATAAAATTTTCACAGTACAAAATATTCAACAAAATAACCCAACTACCTCGAATGTTGTCCAAAATGTTTCTCATAGTTCTTATAATGTTCTTTCAATTTTCAATAATTGAACCAACTGTCAAATAACTGTAAATATAAAATACTGGTTTTAAAATGTATTCCTACATTGAGGAAATGAGTATTTCGTATCAGTTGAGAATTCTTGTCATTTTCTTCGAAAAATTTCGTCTGGAATGTCAAAATTTCTTAGAGATTCGCGAAAAAATATGTTTTTCTAAAGGCGAGACACCAGAGGAAGAATACGGTATTCATAATTTCTCCGTCGAGGTGGAAATCAGGAGGGGAAATTGTATAACCCCATCTTCGACTTCCTCCCAGCCATCTATTTATATTGTTACGTCAAGAGTCAGTTATGTCAATAACAAACTCAATCAATCCACCCTCATCAGTTTCGAACTTTCTCTTTCCGTCGTTTACAATCTCGACGCAGTCGGAATTTAAACTGGTCGTCTCCTCCTAAATTCATCCACTAAATTAGTCCGAAGCCCATGATCTTCTTCTCGCGTTATACGAAGTCAACGTAATAACTTCTGCTTCCGCCCATCCGTCATGAGGCGGAAACGCGTCAGAATTGCTCCAGAAGAGATCGCTGCCAGCAGCCAGAGCTTCTCTCTTCTCCGTTGGTTCGTTCGTTGAATAATGAAACGAATGTTTGTCAACGGCGTTCTCGAAACGGAGGAAATGGAAATTGTTTACGACGGGCCGGGGTCAGGGACTCCTGGGGGTATTTGTGTATCTCGTTGGAATATTTCGGTTTGAGGCGCTCGAATGAAGATGACGGCTCCGTCATGTCTGGATTTGCCACATTTATGAAAAATTATGGCCCTCCTAACGGCCCTCGTCTTTCGAAATTTCGACCTAAATGAAGTCCCGCTGGAATTCGATGTTGAGTATGTGGTTCCTTCTGAAATAATATAACAGTTCTATTTAGGCTGAAGGGGTATAACAATTACTTTTATACTAGGCATATCCAAGTTATCGTCATATTATTCTCGTTAAGCCTTGTCAAATAGACAACGAAATGAAGGTTTGGTGAAACTTTTTTGTCTGATAGTGAGGGACAGTGATATTATTTTTCAAATCTTCAAGGCATTGGAAGTTTTAATCAAGTGTCATGGGTATGACGTGTCTCAAAATGCAAATAGTTTCAAACGTGCTTTTAATTTTCATGGAAATTTTATGAAAAGGGATGACATAGACCAAATTGAACTGTTTTTCATTCGCCTGAACTATTAATAGACTCCCTAAGGAGAATATCTAGTGATTGATGGGATAATTACATCAAAAAAAAGAATGAAATGAACAACAAATCCCACAGGTTTTCTACTCTTCTAATGAGACGAATAATGACTTCGCTGCAAGTCTCGATCAATCCATATCTCTAACAAACAGGTACACCATATATGGAAAAACACATTGAACATGAATATTGAGAGAATAAAGGGAATAATTCAAATGAGTCCGTTAAACTTGAGCCCAGTTACGTCCTGGATGTCACTATTATCATGTGAAATATGTACCTAGTCTATATAAATTGAGACAATAGCGACAGTTCTCTAATCAATCGGTCAGATCGGGGATTTGGCTCTGCATTATTGGATGCAGGTGGATAATTTGAACATGAATCGTGTGAATCATATTACAGAATCAGATCCTTCATTATGGCAGCAAATCAATACGTGAAACGCAAGTGTAGTTTTTAAATTATTACATCAGTAATGTTTTCCCTTGTCGAAAAACAATATGCTTCTTTCATATGATTTTTTTGAGTAGCCTCTGCATTCATACAGCGCCCAAAAGAAAGCACCCCCATAGAAATTATTGATTTTTTTCTTAGAAACCAGAAACCTGACAAAAAGCACTATAGAACGAAAAATCGTAGGATGTTGAGGTTTTCACCCTTCTTTGTTTCCATAAAAATACAAATCCATCCACGGTACATTGATGAAACTCGATTGGAGGTTCAATAACCACAACCTTACGTTGTAACATCTGAGTAACTCTTCTTCGATTTTAAATAACCCCGTCCCTGCCCTCGCAATCCAGGTCTATTCACCCCGATCCTCTTATCTCCGGTGAGCAAGCTCGGAGGGGAGAAAATCAAACCCTCAGGCAAATAAACCGTGCATCAACAGCCTAGAAGATGTTCCTTTTTATCTGGAAGCGATGCGTATGATTCCCCCGGTCCTTCGAAATGCATAAAAATACACTTTTTCATATTATACAGCCGCTCCGTACGGAATCCGGGAATATGCTCGTAGGTATAAACGCCATGTTTTATTTATAGGACGGACCGATAAAAAGAAGCCTTCGATTCAGGTACCAGACGTCGAATTTGCATATTTCTTTTCTCGTCTCCGGATATCACCTAGTCTAGAGGAATTTTTTATATGGCGACAAATTAGTTTATGTCGATGATGAAATATCCAGAACCTTGGAAGTCGGGGAAATTTTAGGAGAGATTTAATCATGTCAGGTGGGAATTTATTTATTGTTGGATCGAAGTCGGTGTCTGGTAGCTCTGGGGAGCAAAAAATTAGGAACGTTCTTTTTTTTTACTTTCAATTTATGTTCGTTCGATTCTCTGTGGAAGACAAAACTTTAAAACGGTCTTCTTCGGGATCTATAATCACAGGCCAACACACATTTTGGTGCCTGCGATGTTTTAACTGTTCCTGAGTAATTTTTGGATGCAGAATGTAAAAAAGTTCTCAGATTTTGTCTATCAGATCTAGTTTTTGAGATTTTTCAAAAAAATTGTATATATAATTTACGTTAACTGTTATAATATATAATATTACTATTGACAGTTAAAAAAACAAAGACACATGGATTAAAGTATTTATTGCAAAAACTTTATTAACATAATTACATTAGTCACTAATCACATAAAAATTTTCTTTTATACGATTTTCTAGAATGGAGTTTACTAGGGCAGTCTCGCTGAAGGCTCCAGCAGTAGTCCGCCATCATGTGGCTATCCCATCGTCCTTGATAACGATCTTCCATAGTTTTAATATCCTGATGGAATCTTTCCCCCTGTTCTTCACTACAATCACCTAAGTTTTCTGGAAAACGATCTAGGTGGCTGTGGAGGTAGTGAACTTTTATACTCATGTTACAGCCGAGAATATTAAAATTTGAAAGCATAGTTTCCACTAATTCTACGTAATTCTCTGCTTTATGATTGCTAAGAAAATTTTGTACTACTTGAACAAATGAACTCCAAGCGTTAGATTCAGTCTCGTTCATTGATGTGGTCAATTGTGGATCTTTAACAAGTTGCCTTATTTGAGGACCATCAAATATACCAGCTTTTAGTTTTTCCGTGCTAATTCCAGGAAATTTACGTGACAAATACCCAAAACAATTTCCATCTAGATTTAAAGCCTTCACAAATTGCTTCATTAGGCCTAGCTTGATATGCAAGGGCGGAAGTAAGATTTTTTCTCTTGAAACCAAAGGTTCGTTGATCACGTTTTGTATTCCTTGAATCATGACATCTCTTGAAGGCCAATTTTTGTTAACCCAGTGCTCATTTTAAGCCCTGCTGTCCCAAAGGCACAAAAAACAAGGATATTTCTATTTTGACGATTAAGTACATATTTATCTCGTTATTTGATGTCCTTTATCAGAAAAAAATATACCATTTAGCCTGTAACGTGTATCTCAGAAACTAGAGCTGATAAAAAAAATCTGGTGGCATTTTTGGAATCAGCACATTAAAAACATCCAAAATCAGATGATAGATTTCCGGCACCAAATTTTTTTTTTCATTTTGTTGGCCTGTGTAATGATTTCCATTTCAAATGATTTTACTTTATGTGTTTCAAGTTTCAACTAAGGCCTTTCATAACGAGTCCTAGACTCTAAGAGGATGCTAGAGGGATTAATTGCTAATGGACTCAGCATATTTTACCCGAGACACTGTATCTCATTTCACTACCACCAGCAGCTTCGAATTTTATCATTTTCCTCTGGATCTGACAATTTTTGTCGTTCGAAAGTAAGAATCTTGATTGAATTTCAGTGGTAAACATGAAGATCAGTGTCTTACGTGAAATTAAAGTTGAAGGCCGTTCGTTGTTCTCTCCCGAAACCCCGATAAAAGATGTAAACGACCTCTCCAACGGAGTACACACAGATAATCGTCGATTCACCCCCAAAACCGCCATATTTCACGCCCGAAATCTTTCCGCGAAACACCCATCTCTCAGGGCGTATATAAAATAACATCCACATTAAAAATTAACGATGGTTTTCGTACCGTCGTCGTCGAAGCGTAAAAGAAACGACCCATCAGCGCGATAAGGCCCTATTTCAGCCGGGGAACAATGGCCCTAACGCTTTTAAATTTAACCAGAAACGCGAGTAGTTACCGCCCATCGGCCTTACCTTCTCTATCTCGGGCCGCGGCGACCTTTTTTTTTTCTGCTCGTTCGTTTTTCGACTAGGCATTGTCGAGATTAGCGACGTGGGGGCGAACGGGGCCCCGTTCCACGCGTGAAATCTGATTTATGTTCTTCGTACGTGACCGAATAATAAAAAAAAACTCTGAGCCGAAACGCTCGGTGCATCCGAAAGGAACTGCGCCTCGTTCAAGGTGAGTTTTGGCGAGGTTGCAGGAGGAAAGGTTAAGGTGAAGGTGAGGTTGTTGTCTGAAAGCAAGAAGTTCGTTTCTTATGTTTACTACCTACTTGGATGCCAGAGAGAAATTGTTTTCAGCAAATCGCCAGGAACTTTTGACATTCCAGACAAAATTTCTCAGAGAAAGAGTCAAGATTTCTCAACTGTTAGGAAATATTCATTTCCTCTCTCTGTAAGGAAATGATATTTATTTTTCGCTCTTATATTCAAAGAAGAATCGGTGACTGTTCATATTTTCTGGACTTAACGAAACATAGTTTCGATAAAGATTCATAGAGTCATTCGGGGTAAATGAGCGCAGTGGGTAAGTGTGCGCAGTGCGTATATCTCGACTATGCAATGTATGAAAGAGGGGTTCATTTGGGTGAAGCAAGGGCGCAGAATCGCCATATTAGTTTTTCATAGGAGTGCGCCGTGCCACGTTTCTTCAACTTTTTATTTGCAATCAATCAAATTCACTAGTTTTCTTGTTAATTTTTAGCATCTCTGCAAATTCTGCCAGGTCCAAGTTCCGAGTCCGACAGTGTTAAACAACATTTTATTCGATCATGCGCATATTAATATAAATATATAATAAAAAATTTTAGGTTCTCTTAGCTGCTCAACTCTATAAGAACGTCAATTCAAATTTTGGCTTACTGGGGAAAGTGTGCGCATAGATTCATTATATGGGCATTAGTTCAGTGAGGAATAAATTATGACATTGTTGATTTTCTTGGTTAAGACTAGATCAATATTGTTCTATTTGTTCAGAAAAATATGAAGAGCCACCAACAGGGGAATGTATCAAGTGTTGTGTTGACCAAGAATTGTGGCACGAAGAATAATGCACTGCTTGTAAAAAGGCACTTTTGTATTGACAATAAACAGCATTTCTCTAATATTGTAACATTTTGATGACATTATTTTGTAATTTGTTTTGATTGTGTGGTTCACAAAGCACTGCGTTCACTTACCCCGTGAGGGTGCGCACACTTACCCGCAATACGGGGCATGTGAACGCACTCCGACTTTCTCTATTAAATTCTTTTTTGTGGAAAGAAAACGTTTTTGTTTGTTTGCTTATTGATGTTTCTTTATAGATTAGAAAATTCTCTATCTCATGAATATGTTTTAATTTTCCTAGCTTCAACATTTGAAACAGGGAATGGCTTGAAAGGCAAAAGTGCGCACAGTTGCCCCGAATGACTCTACATCTGATTAACTAAAAATAATTTTGGTTTGTTGGTCTTCGAATCAGGTATGCTAATTAAAAGCTTAGATTCTAGGTCTTCCATATCGTGTAGAGTCATTCGCACTAACTCTTTCATTCTACAGGCCCCAGAAATACCAAAAAATAATAAAGCAACCTAAAAAATGAATGAATGTGTAATCTGAATATCCTTCGTTGAAATCTCAGATTTCTTTACCTTATAACCTTGAGCTTGCCGTTTGTAGATGTAGATATATCTAAATTGTGTTTAATTGAAAGGGTTCACTTCAATATTGAATAATTGGCCAACAATGTTGAAGATTCCATCCTTAAACAAGGGTCTAGAAAATAAATTATGAGCGAGATTATTAGAGTCCAGTAACGCATTAGGAATGAAGAATCTAGATCCTGTTTTCCAGAAATTACTGGAGATTACTCTCCAATGGTCCTTTCATCTCCCAACTCCTAAGCCCTCACTATGAGGGTGAAAAATTGATGAACGGAATATGAATAAAATCATACTCCTGATCTGCCGCTCATGTTTCGCATCACGCACCCCCCATAATAAAGGTGGATCAACCCTACATGTACCTACTCCTAATGCACTCTGACCGTTATACCCCACAACCACTCGAAATAATCCGCGCAAAATGCCCCCCACCCTCTTGCAACTTCTGCTCAATTTTGTCGCATAATGGCACTCGTCCCCGATGCCACCGAATGTTTTCGACGCCCCCACGTACGTCTATAAATTGAAAATTTATAATATGAAAAATCCGCGCAGCTGGGGGGTTCGTGAGGGAGATCTGGGAATTATTACAGCTGTCAAGAACACGCCGAGGAGTCCCGCAAATTCAAAACAAACAAGTTGCGGTTTCTGCTAGGAGGAACGATTCCTGAAGCGGAAGAAAAACAGGGGACAGGTTGAGGTGGAGGAAATTCCGCTGTGTTATCTTAATGCTAATTTGTTTTTACTGGAATATATAAGCGCAACTAGAATTTGAAGCATTTGAAATCAAGGAAAAAAATATACCTTGAGGCAATTTATGTTTTGAGATACGATGCTGCTATAGTGTAACTCAAAGACGAACGCAATGCAACGTGACATACAAGATGAGCTCGATTTAATCCTAGCAAGTGGTCTATTTGAAATATCAACAGCATCCAAATGGACTTTAGGTATACGAGGATATATTAAAAATTCTTAACCCACTACTATAAAACCAAACAAAATTTCAATGTCAAAATATTTTATTACTTATAATATTCTCTTGTTAATTGAATACATTTATTACAGCGAACTTGCAACGTCTCTAAACCTTTTAAAAAAAATGTGTCTTCTTGCTCTGCAAACCAGACCTCCGCAGCATTCATTTCCTCCTCGTTGGAAGAAAATTTACGACCTTTTAAACTTTTTTTCAGTTCAGGAAGGAGATGATTGTCGGATGGAGCCAAATCTGGTGAATAAGGGGAGTGTTCTAGTAATTCAAAGCCTAAATCACGAATTTTTTGCATGGCAACAGGAGATTTGCGTGCAGGGGCGTTGTCCTGCAAAAACAAAACCCTTTCCGCGTCTTTTCTCTTTAATTTTTTCCCGTAGAACGGTCAGTAATGTCGAATAGTAATCTCGGTTATTGTTCTACCCTTATCCAAAAAATCAATCATGATTACTCCATGGCAATCCCAAAAAACTGAAGCAAGAACTTTTCCAGCAGATTTTTGGACACGAATCTTCTTAGGTCTTGGAGAACCAGAGTTTCGCCATTCCATCGATTGTTGCTTTGTTTCTGTATCGTAGAAATGTACCCAAGTCTCATCCATAGTAACAATTCGGTTTAAGAAGTCTACATCGTTTTCAAATCGAGCACAGATCGAACGCGATGCTTCTACCCTTGCACGCTTTTGGTCAACATTCAAACATTTGGAGATCCAATCGCAGCCTTTTTCTCATGTCCAAATTGACGTGAACTATATGATGAACGCGTTCGTATGAAATATTCAGTGCTTCAGATATCCGTTTTAGCCCAATTCGACGATCTGATAAAATCATGTCATGAACTGCATCGATATTTTCGGGGACTGACACAGAAACTGGCCTTCCTGATTGATGGAAAATTCACCTCTTTTGAAGCTTGCAGTCCAATTTTTCACGATCGCATACGAAGGACATTGATCACCAAGGGTATTGAGCATATCTTCGTAAATCTGCTTACCTCTTAACCCTTTTAAATACAAGGACTTGATGATGGCTCTATACTACAATTTTTCGATTTTCACAATTTCGGTGGACATCTTCTTTCTTTTAATTCATTGCGTAACTGTGGTTTACTTTTTTGACCTCAAACTTCACACCGACACTTCTAATGCTCGTTGCAATCTTATTTATGAATTCAGAAAAACTGAGATGTCATAAAACTTCGTTCGGAGAGGGGTTTCCATACACGTCACTGTTCTCCATAATAATAAAATTTCCACTTGCATACTTCAATCGGAGGAAAATCAAAAACGTACACCTTAGTTTCAACACCCGCTCCATTTACTACCCCCTTTCTGCTCTCGGTAAATCCACAATCTCCCTACGCACAAAATGGTCCTCTTCATCAACTAATAATCCGAACGACCCACTCTCCTGTCCTCCACTCTCGTTGTTAGTTCATTCCGGCTACTGGGAAAGATACATTCCCCGATCCACTCCCCGAGGACTCCCTTTCCTTGTTACGGGATAAAGAACGGTCCTGGATAATTGAACACAAAACGAAGTGCATTCGTCTCCACTATACAGGTTCCCTTCTTATTACCGTAGTACGTATCCAGGAAATGTACGGGCAGGGGGAGAGATGTAAGTGATACGCGTCTTTATTAAACCTCCACTGTTCTCTCAAACATCGCCGAAGGTGTATGAAAAGAACGATTGTTGCAACGCTGGGGGATGAGAGTTGAAGGAAGAGGTTTTTTGAAGGGAACAATTGTCGTAATCAGCGATGCATCCAGTCTGGAGATTAAAGAGATAATTCGAGATGGATTATAAACAATTGAAAAAGGATCAGTCAGCATCAGCAAAGGGGAACAACAGTAACACGAATTGCTTTGAATTCGAAACCACAAAGTGGAAAATTCCAACTTTACAAAGTAGTAGCTGAAAAAAAAAAGAAAGAGCGTTATTTGATCACGAATGCATCAGCAAATTACGTTCAAGATTCTGAAATGAAATTTCCCCCGCAAGAATGGCTCAAGGGTGTTGAAATTCTTTATATAAATTAAAGATGCTAAAAGAAACACACCGAGCTTTTCTACATTTCTAATGAACCCTTTTTGCCTCGAGAATTGCGAATTCTCTGTAGGCTTTTAATCATCCCCCTTTTTCCCTATCAAAATCCTCTCCGCCAACAGAAGAAAATCAAGAAAAAACAAAAACAAAACCCCGACTAATTAGGAATTTGAAATTAACCACCCCATTTCACGCTATCACTCAATAAACCGAGGAGCAGCCTTATAGCAACCCTCTCTGAGCCGAGTCGCGGAAGATTAAACGGATCCGAAAACCGGAAAGACAAAAAAAAAGTACAAGAAGAATATAATCAGGGCAGTTTTCTCAGGAAACCACTCATCTCCATCCCTTTCACCGCTCCGAAACAGACGAACCGTAAGATCTTCCTTTGATCGCGTGACACTTTGCCTACGTAAGCCCGACAATCCCGAAGTTGGCGGCTTAAGAGGATGGGTGGCAGATGGCCCGAGCGCCTAGGGGTGGTTTTCGGCGGCGTTGCCGAATTTTCGAGAAATTCCCTCGTTTCCGAAATATTTTCAGCTTCTCATTCGTAATTGTCCACTTTTTGATAAATGCATTTTTTTTGTATGCCAGGAACCACGTGATTTCATACGAGAATAGAAACGATTATGTTTAGGGTGTTTCTGAAGTGAAAATTTTGACGGTAATATAAAAAAAAATTCCATTACCTCAAAGTTAGGAACATCTGTTGAGTTGAAAGAAAAATGTTTTTCAAGTGTATTTACGCAGCGGGGTAGTTTGAATTTGGCATACAATCGATGTCAATAAAAATGCAGTTTTTTAACACCAAATTGAACTTAAATCAGAAACAGAATTCAATTGTAAGAATTATTGTAAGAAATAAAAGGAATCTGTTTTGGATAGAGGCCGAAATTTGCAATAATGAGCCGATGTGGCAACGTCGCTTTATCGACCCGAAAGCGAAACCGACACCAAACCAGATGGTGCTCAAAACTTTCGTTTTCTGCGAGGATTGTTTGTGTTTCTGGTTGTGAATCGGACCGATTTCGGCGAGTGGAACGGATGTGGGGGTTGGGGGGTGTGGAGGAGGCTACCGGTAAGGTTACCGGGCTGGGGGAGGGGTAGCTCGTAACTCGCTGAAATATGGGGGTGGATATCCTTAGGTCCCGCGAGGATCGAAGCGATACTGTTCCGAGTCGATAAATAAGCCGGGAGGTTGTGGATCTATCGGAGTTTATAACTCTAAATGGTTCATCTGGTTAGTCTTTAGTTCGTTATTCGGATATTAATATTTCACGCCAGAATCTCCGAGCAAATTAGTACACGTACAATTTTCTCAGATAAAAAATAATGTAACTGAAGAGTAGTCGTGTTATATATGTATTCCGAATTTAATAATACGAGTTTTTGACTCGTAAAAGTACATTCTCGAGGTCAAAAGAAACCTTTTTTTGCTATGCCATTTTTTCCGATTCGGCCCTGATAAAAAGATCTAGCCATTTTGAGTTTTCATAATGAGTTGTGCCAGCCCTGGAAAAACAAAATTTTCTTGAGAATAACTAGCTAAATCTATGACACTACACATCTGTGGATGTTTCAAAGAGAGAGTTGTGCTCGACCAAAGTAGGTACCCAATTTTTCAAATTTCACAGATAATTTTTAATTAATTTAACTTCAAATTACTCGAAAACGGCGCATTATACTAGAAAGTATAAAGAATGTTTTTATTTTACAGAACGTTCAAATATTCATTAGATAGCGTCCAACTTAGTTTCGAGAGTTCGGTTCTTTGAATTTTTGGTATTTTTATGGTACATAATGGGTCATGATGAGGAAACTGGACGTGGATGAAATCTTGTGTTCAAGATAGATTCATCAAATAAATGAAAAACTACATTCCGAAATTCAATTCATTCGATGAAACCGTTTGTGAGATACTAAAAATAACATTTTTAATGGTTTTCCAACAGCTTGTATCTCTTGAACCGAGCCGATTCGGAAGAAAGTGTTCCTTTTGACCTTAAGAATCTACTGTTAGAATATTTGTATGGGTCAAAAACTCGCTCTGTATACGGCATTTTAATCTTTTTACAGGTTTTATGGTAGGCAATCATTTTTCTTCATATAATGAGAGTTGTATAATTTTGCAGAATAGATAGACCTTAGGATTTGTGAATATTTCCGAATCTATAAACTGATTTGTTTAACTAACAGCGGTTTTCATAAAACTTTGATTGTCCGATCCCTCGATTTCCAAACCTAATTTACTGAAACCTTAATTTCTGAATATATTGAAGCAACAGCAATTGATAGTAATTGAATGGACGAGAATATTATTCTGAATGATCGATCATGACTGAATTATCGATTGAAAACAAAATTGAATCAAGCGTTGATTCCCCGATCAAGCTTTAGGATGAAACCCGGGGTATGAATCTGAATTTCTTGATGTTGGAGATTGAGTACCTGCTTGATAATTATTTGATCTGTTTCTATCATCTCCTTGGCTCAGAATTAAAAATGCAAAAACGTGCGTAATAACAAGCAAAAGAAATGATGAAACAGAGCCAGAATAATTTACAGCAAGTGATTTTCGACCACTGTATTTTATTTCGAAATTTGGTTTCGATTTGCTGTAAATAGAAGCGAGCACCTTTCATAACCAGAGAAGTTTTTCCAAAGCAGTCGTTAATTGAGTGAGCGCTGGGGGTAATTATCCCTATCTTTTTCTGAACAATCAAAGGAAGAACCGACGCATTCGCCATTTTGCACCAACTTTCTTAATTTCTAGTAAAAATGAAGTAGCATTTCGTGTCTGCATAGGAACAATGTAAATTGCTCCTGAAATACTTGAAAAAATTCCCAATTCCATTGGTTAATCCCGCAAGAAATACAAATTACCCCTGAATTTGACGTTGTTAATAACATCTCCGCTGTAACCGCAGCATATTCAACTTTCAATATCCAATTTCAGGACCGAATCGATACCAACAAAACGGGCCCAGTCCACGAAACAGGTCGTTAAACCGCCCGCGTCATAATAGATCACGGCAACAACAATTATTTCCCGAACAATAACGAGCCGGCAACAGCGTACCGTCACGTTATCTGCATATCATAGCCGCCCGCTCCGTAGTGACGGACGAACGTCGCTCGGAATGATTGATGACATTTTCTGGTTCGGTTGTTATCAGAACAAATCGCTTACTCCGCTCGTAATGCACCTCGGGGATGATAATAACCAATAAAAATTCTGTCTGTCTGGCCTGGATCGATGGGGTTCTGGAGAGCTTTTCGATTGTTCAATTTTCGACTGGTGGAGTAGTTTAGCATTACCTATTCCGCAGAATAGAGATGACGTCACATTTGGAAATAACCGTTTCAACAGTTTCCCCAAAAAAATTATTTTAAATACTTTTAAATGAAAAATAAAAATGTATATAAATTTAAGACGTTTCGTTTCTATTGCACAAGTTGGCAACATCGACTGAAATATACGTTGATAAAAATGACAACAAATACACTATCTTAATGAGATAGACAAAGATGGCTGTCCATGACGTCTGCGACCAACGAGGAAGGTCGTAAAATTTTATGGAATTTTTATGGCCGGTTGCTGTTGTTGAGGCTCGCCAGTGAGTACGCGCCTTATGGTGGCTGTAAATCAACAGCTGTTATATTATAAACAAGCCATTGTCCTTTTCATTTTCTAGTAGGCGCTGTTGCCAAATAGTGAACTAGAAACGAAGCGATTTAAATTTTAAAACCTCATATTTGAAGAATGATTCTGAATATTTTCCGCGGCTCATTTGAAAAATTCGTGAATGAAACTCATAATTATTCAGTTTAAACTTGCACGTGCTGTGATAACCCAAATTGAGGAGAATTCCCCATACAGTCAATCGGACATCGATGTTTCAAAACCGATTTTACTCGGCTTTTATTCGACATATCCGACAAAAAAAACGAGCCCTCAAAATCAATTCCGCGATCTTTCAGGGCCGGAATTGATCCGGTAGGGGATAATGAGTTCACTCGAGAAATTTAATAACCTCGTGAACCGGCGGCGTCTCGACGGGCCTATTCCGTTGGTGGAACTTTTCGGTATATATGAAAGATGCTCGACGAGTGATCGCATGACAAGTGTGGGTTTCGTCTGAGAGTGCATGGTAATTATAGTCTTTGTGCAACAGAAAGGGCATGGCCGACGATGTTTTTTTTTATTTTCTGTATGCGGAGGATTCCTTGGCAACTTTCTCCGAAAGGCATTAGGCGCTTAATCTGTTGTCGCTTCTTCTTCGTTGGTTGATTCATTGTAGGAATGATGTGTATATAATTTAAATATAAAAACCAAGAGTCCTCCGTCTAGCTTTTTATGTACTGTGAACGAAAAATTAATTCATCCAAAAGCAAGTTAACTATGAAATTTTGAAGTTGACGTTTTGTGCTGAACGAATCCATTATGTGGTTTCCTTATATACAAAATAATTCTTTGTCAACATTGTATATGTTGGTTTCATCGAGAAAGGATCTCAATATCTGAGCTCATTCATATTCTTTTATTTCCGTTGAAAAAAGGAAAGCAATTCTGTTGCTTGTTATTTTCACGTGGAAACTGACCGCTGTGAAGTTGGCAGACTGTTTCCAGCAGACTGTTTGACGGAAATAGCCGAACGCTTGGACCAGTGGCGCACGGTCGCAAATAGATTTCTCGTGCGAATGTAACGGAATTCTTAGTTTCTTTTTCGCAGAAAGAAATGCGGCAGAGCTTCAACATATTTAATATGGTGAAACGAATATTCCATGAACAAATTGCGGACTTCGGAGGGACAAAGGGTTGAGAAGTTGAACACTTGATATTAGGTTTTTTTTACAAGTAAAACGGGAACGGAGCAGAACCAGATTCTGATCGATGATTCAATAGGGTGAAAGGAACATTCTGATGGAAAAATTTCGGACTTCGGATGGGACGGCGGGGTTGAAAGTCTCACCCCTAACATTTATAATTTTTTTTCACAAGGAAAACGGCGACGGAGCACAAACAAATTTTGTACGATGATTCAGTAGGGCTAAAGGAACATTCTGATGAAAAAATTTCGGACTTCGGATGGGACGGCGGGGTTGAAAGTCTCACCCCTAACATTTATAATTTTTTTTCACAGGGAAAACGGCGACGGAGCACAACCAAATTTTGTACGATGATTCAGTAGGGCTAAAGGAACATTCTGATGAAAAAATTTCGGACTTCGGATGGGACAGCGGGGTTGAAAGACTCGCCCCTAAAGTTCATAATTTTTTTTCACAAGGAAAACGGCGACGGAGCGCAAACAAATTTTGTACGATGATTCAGTAGGGCTAAAGGAACATTCTGATGAAAAAATTTCGGACTTCGGATGGGACGGCGGGGTTGAAAGACTCGCCCCTAAAGTTCATAATTTTTTTTCACAAGGAAAACGGCGACGGAGCACGAACAAATTTTGTACGATGATTCAGTAGGGTTGAAGGAACATTCTGATGAAAAAATTTCGGACTTCGGATGGGACGGCGGGGTTGAAAGTCTCACCCCTAACATTTATAATTTTTTTTCACAAGGAAAACTGCGACGGAGCACAAACAGATTTTGTACGATGATTCAGTAGGGCTAAAGGAACATTCTGATGAAAAAATTTCGGACTTCGGATGGGACGGCGGGGTTGAAATACTCGCCCCTAAAGTTCATAATTTTTTTTCACAAGGAAAACGGCGACGGAGCACAAACAAATTTTGTACGATGATTCAGTAGGGCTAAAGGAACATTCTGATGAAAAAATTTCGGACTTCGGATGGGACGGCGGGGTTGAAAGTCTCACCCCTAACATTTATAATTTTTTTTCACAAGGAAAACTGCGACGGAGCACAAACAGATTTTGTACGATGATTCAGTAGGGCTAAAGGAACATTCTGATGAAAAAATTTCGGACTTCGGATGGGACGGCGGGGTTGAAATACTCGCCCCTAAAGTTCATAATTTTTTTTCACAAGGAAAACGGCGACGGAGCGCAAACAAATTTTGTACGATGATTCAGTAGGGCTAAAGGAACATTCTGATGAAAAAATTTCGGACTTCGGATGGGACGGCGGGGTTGAAATACTCGCCCCTAAAGTTCATAATTTTTTTTCACAAGGAAAACGGCGACGGAGCACAAACAAATTTTGTACGATGATTCAGTAGGGCTAAAGGAACATTCTGATGAAAAAATTTCGGACTTCGGATGGGACGGCGGGGTTGAAAGTCTCACCCCTAACATTTATAATTTTTTTTCACAAGGAAAACTGCGACGGAGCACAAACAGATTTTGTACGATGATTCAGTAGGGCTAAAGGAACATTCTGATGAAAAAATTTCGGACTTCGGATGGGACGGCGGGGTTGAAAGACTCGCCCCTAAAGTTCATAATTTTTTTTCACAAGGAAAACGGCGACGGAGCACAAACAAATTTTGTACGATGATTCAGTAGGGCTAAAGGAACATTCTGATGAAAAAATTTCGGACTTCGGATGGGACGGCGGGGTTGAAATACTCGCCCCTAAAGTTCATAATTTTTTTTCACAAGGAAAACGGCGACGGAGCACAAACAAATTTTGTACGATGATTCAGTAGGGCTAAAGGAACATTCTGATGAAAAAATTTCGGACTTCGGATGGGACGGCGGGGTTGAAAGTCTCACCCCTAACATTTATAATTTTTTTTTCACAGGGAAAACGGCGACGGAGCACATACAAATTTTGTACGATGATTCAGTAGGGCTAAAGGAACATTCTATAAACGATTTGAGAGACTAGAAAACGGAGCACTCATTTCCGCACCACCTCTGAGATAAAATGCTAAGGCGCGTTTTTTTCCCCAGTAGACATAGTCCATGATGATAATGGAACACAATCCTACGGTAAATACGAATTTCTTGCGTCATCAATATTGTCGGCATAAATCGCATATACAATTATTAAATACCCTATGCGGTTCAGCTTTTTTCGTTAAGCAATCGACATGACAGCTCCGTTTACAGCATTTCATCAATTCTTGAGCAAATTCACCATTTCAACAATTCTTGAGCAGTACAAACATCTTTCTGTCATCACACATGATTTTTCCAACAAGAATTTCTTCAATTCTAGCCAAAATAGTTTTCTATTATAGAATTACTCAATCTGATCGAATCACTTCTTAATAAAATACCTATCGATAAAGGTGCGAACGATATAATATATTCCTTAAAATGGTATCAATGAATTCCTCACTATTCTCAAGGAGACTCATTATCTTCTTTATTTCAGTAAGGATAATTCCATACCTTCTAGAGAAGGGATTGACTGCTCCGGTAAAGCGGTTCGAATGTATCATTCGTTTTGTTTAGTTTTCCATCAAATTTATATTCAGTTTTTGATAAGATTCCTCCGCACAGTTTGTCTAAGCTTTTTTTGAAATTTCAGTCATTGTTCTGCTAGTTAGCAGAATAGCGATATTCTCGAACCATTCATCCAGCTCTACTAAATTTTTTAAGTTAGAATAATTTTCAACTATAGTATAGTATGCTTCTAAGTATTCTATAAGACACATTCTATTAAATGCTTGTATTCAACATCAGTAACATCACCACTCCGGTGTACAAAAAAACTCTTTTTTCACTTTGTAGGGATGTCGAATTATTGACCCAGTGGCGTCAAAATGGACGAATGACTTATCAGCATCGATTTGATAAAGATCATGGAGTATTTGGGCTTGCTCAGCACAAAAAAGTTTCACTTGAAATGGAAATGACAATTCTCTGAAATAATGTTTGTTATCTGCCTGCAATTTGATCAAATCTAATAAGTCATTCTTGTCTCTATCGAATTGGGCCAGTTTTTCAGATCTTATTTTTCTTATTGTAGGGTCTGACACGATATTATCCAGAGTTTTAGTCTTCATTATGAGAGAATCGTTACACTTCAATAATGTTTCTTTTTTATAACTTAAAGGCTTGCGTCTGAGTAGTTGCAGTTTGACCTTCTCTCGTTCCATACCTTTAACATGCCCCGTCACATATTCGTCATGATGGTAATTAGTAGCTGTACTATATATTTCAACCAATGCAAACAAAGTAGAAATTATTATTTTGAACTTTTTACATTGTTTATGTGCGCAATTAGCGTATACATAGATAGATGAAGTCCTCAGAATACGCTTTTTATAACGAATAATAAGTATACAGGTATTATTAACATATTCTTTGATATATTTCTTCAAAACATATTGGTATGATGAAGTATCCAGTTTTTCATCTTTAAAAATTTGTGCCCACAATTTCTCATCTATTGTGAATTCTCCTTCTAATACGGAACATGCTTTGAATCCTAAAGTTATCGGTTCCGCATCATTTCTGGAATTCGCTGGAAGAATGACATTCGTTTTGATTTTACCTGGAATCGAGTTCAAAACATCCAGAAGTAAAATAGAAGTTTCTTTTGAGGAATCCAAAAATTTGGGAGATATTTCATACTTTTTAGGTGAAAAACTATTCTCACTACATGATTGAATGCCTGCAATAATGGAATCGCCTGTTTCATTGACAGAATTTATAGGTGTTCTTATTGGAGTGGATGCAACTGCGCATATATTTTCAATATTTTCCAAGCAAGGATTTAATTCTCTTCCATTTGCAGAATAATTAATATATTCGCAATTAATACTATTGCCAGTTGAAGACGTTGAAATAAAATTCCCCGATCTATCAGTGCCAATTTCTTCTTTGTCCACAGTAAATACATCAGAAGAAAAAAAAATTTTTATTTTGCTATGTCATAGCTTATAAAAATAGAGCCTATTTTTCAGAGAATTTTTTTTTCCGAAATATTTACACAAATGTGCATAGACAGATTGATCGCTTCTGAAATTCTTATTTGATTGTTCATTGCAGAAATTGATTTTACTGAGCACATCATCGATATCCGATAGTTAATTTTTTCAACTTTTTCAGAAAATCCCTCGAATAAATTCTTGAAACTTTTATTTTCCAGTAACGGTCTTTTCAACGTACTTGGGTACCACTGGATTTTGCTGCTACTGACCAATGAATGACTTGATACAATATCATTAACCAGTACATCTGGTATAGCATCATATGAGAGATCAAAGATGCCGCATTCTACTCATAAATAAGTATCAAAGTCAGCAAATATCTCCACCGCAGCGGTCACTCACTGTCCCTTTTTTTGAGTTATTGCTCTCTAGCCAGTCGGTCTCTTTGATAAACGTCATGCACTGTATAGTTTTTGGGAGGGCTTCCAGGATAATTCAAAAATGATTTTTATATTCTGTTTGCGAATCCGAAATCGAAATGTTGATTTCTGGGAGGGATTTAAAATACTTGGGAAGCAAGTGTAGCTATCAACCCTTTTCAATAGTATTTCGTATACGAATTGAGCCTGTTGAAAATTTTAATATATCTGTGGAGTTGAAAATTTTAATATATCTGTGGAGTTTAAAATTTCAAATTGAATAATATTGAAGGTCAGTTCTATATCTGTATTTTTCAAACGTTTCACTGTATGCATTTTACTGTATGATACCGGCGCCGGCGTAGTCAGTAGATATAACCAACCGAGTAACCAACTCTTTTGTATTCCTTTTTCATATAATCACTGCGTGAACTAATGTTTATCTTTTTATTGATGACAACTTTTAAGCATCGTTTCAATATACTGAATATCAATAATGTATTCGATCATTTCTCCACGAGTGGATATTCGTCGGATATTATTCTATTGCTGAACTAATTCTAGGTACCTATAATGGATACAACAACGATGATAAAAATTGTTGATTTCTTGAAATCTGAATTTCCAAATCTCTCATATGATGCTATACCAGATGTACTGGTTAATGATATTGTATTGAGTCAAATTCATTCATTGGTCAGTAGCAGCAAAATCAAGTGGTACCCAAGTACGTTGAAAAGACTGATACTGGAAAATAAAAGTTTCAAGAATTTATTCGATGGATGTTCTGAAAAAGTTGAAAAAATTAACTTTTCTCTTGTGGATATCGATGATGTACTCAGAAAAATCGATTTCTGCAATGAGCAATCAAATAAGAATTACAGAAGCGATCAATCTGTCTATGCACATTTGTGTAAATATTTCGGAAAAAAAAATTCTCTGAAAAATCGGCTCTATTTTTATAAGCTGTGGCATAGCAAAATAAAAATTTTTTTTTCTTCTGATGTATTTACTGTGGACAAAGAAGAAATTGGCACTGATAGATCGGTGAATTTTATTTCAACGTCTTCAACTGGCAATAGTATTAATTGCGAATATATTAATTATTCTGCAAATGGAAGAGAATTAAATCCTTGCTTGGAAAATATTGAAAATATATGCGCAGTTGCATCCACTCCAATAAGAACACCTATAAATTCTGTCAATGAAACAGGCGATTCCATTATTGCAGGCATTCAATCATGTAGTGAGAATAGTTTTTCACCTAAAAAGTATGAAATATCTCCCAAATTTTTGGATTCCTCAAAAGAAACTTCTATTTTACTTCTGGATGTTTTGAAATCGATTCCAGGTAAAATCAAAACGAATGTCATTCTTCCAGCGAATTCCAGAAATGATGCGGAACCGATAACTTTAGGATTCAAAGCATGTTCCGTATTAGAAGGAGAATTCACAATAGATGAGAAATTGTGGGCACAAATTTTTAAAGATGAAAAACTGGATACTTCATCATACCAATATGTTTTGAAGAAATATATCAAAGAATATGTTAATAATACCTGTATACTTATTATTCGTTATAAAAAGCGTATTCTGAGGACTTCATCTATCTATGTATACGCTAATTGCGCACATAAACAATGTAAAAAGTTCAAAATAATAATTTCTACTTTATCTGCATTCGTTAAAGTATATAGTACAGCTACTAATTACCATCATGACGAATATGTGACGGGGCATGTTAAAGGTATGGAACGAGAGAAGGTCAAACTGCAACTACTCAGACGCAAGCCTTTAAGTTATAAAAAAGAAACATTATTGAAGTGTAACGATTCTCTCATAATGAAGACTAAAACTCTGGATAATATCGTGTCAGACCCTACAATAAGAAAAATAAGATCTGAAAAACTGGCCCAATTCGATAGAGACAAGAATGACTTATTAGATTTGATCAAATTGCAGGCAGATAACAAACATTATTTCAGAGAATTGTCATTTCCATTTCAAGTGAAACTTTTTTGTGCTGAGCAAGTCCAAATACTCCATGATCTTTATCAAAGCGATGCTGATAAGTCGTTCGTCCATTTTGACGCCACTGGGTCAATAATTCGACATCCCTACAAAGTGAAAAAAAGAGTTTTTTTGTACACCGGAGTGGTGATGTTGAAGACAAGAAGAATATTTCCTGTATTCTCATTAATTTCAGCAGAACATAATTCCAATGCTATTTTCAAAATACTGCATGATTTTAGATACTATTGCGAAGAACTGAAAAAGTGGCCAGCATTTTCGGGATTTGTGACGGACTATAGTTTTGCGACAATTCATGCTGCAATTAAGGCATTTAATAGAATGGGTCTTTTAGAATATTTAGAAGCATGCTATACTATAGCTGAAAATTATTCTAACGTGAAGAATTTAATAACCATTCATTTGTGCTGCGCCCATTACATGAAAATGGTGTGTAAAGATGTCGAAGCAGTGGGTAAAAATAATCAACAAAAATCCCTCTTCAAAGAATTGCTAGCTGTATCCATCAACATTAAAAATTTAGTAGAGCTGGATGAATGGTTCCAAAATATCGCTATTCTGCTAACCTGCAGAACAATGAATGAAGTTTCAAAAAAAAGCTTAGACAAACTGTGCGGAGGAATCCAATCAAAAACTGAATATAAATTTGATGGAAAACTAAACAAACCGGATGATTCATTCGAACCGCTTTACCGGAGCAGTCCCTTCTATAAGAGATATGAAACTATCCTGACTGAAATAAAGAAGAAACTAAGTCTCCTTGAGAATAGTGAGGAAGAAAACATTTATTCAAATGAGGAATTCATTGATACCATTTTGAGGAAGTATATACCGTTCGCTCCTTTATGGACAGGTATTTTATTGAGAGGTGATTTGATGAGATTGAGTAATTCTATAATAGAAAACTATTTTGGCTATCTCAAAGGCAACGTTCTGGAAGGGAACCGAAATTTAAAATGTTCCAGATTTATAAGGACTTATCAAAATGATATAAAAGCGGTGTTTAAAGAAGTCAAAATAGGGATAGAAAAATCTAACTTGACTGCAAGGAGGAAAAAAAAAATGCTAGAAAATGACAAGGATGTGGACGAAAAGAGCTCACAAGAAACCTGGTGTAAAAATCCAAAAAGAATTAAAACGCATTTCAGCGGAAATTATATCAAACAAATAGAAAAAGGAATGAAATCATCTGCAGATATTTGGGAAGAGGGTCAAACTGTGGTAATAGATGACGATAGTAATCATCACCAGTTATCCGCACAGAATCCTGAAAAACAACTTTATTTACAGTGCATGAAGGAAATTGAAAAAATTTCTTTGACTTGTGCACAGAGGAAGAAATTATGCCAAGAAACTATGACTCAGAGGGATTCCAAGGTTTGGAGGGAAGAAAGGGCGAAAAGAATAACTGCATCTTATTTCTTCACAATATGCAGATGTAAAGAGACAACAAAGGGCAATATTTTCAAAATGATCACAAATCCATCTCATATAAATACCCCAGCTATTAATCATGGAATAACTAATGAAGAAATTGCAAGAGCAAGATACACCGAAATGTGCAATGTAAAATGTCAGAGAAGCGGATTAGTAATTGATGAAACTGATCATTTCTTAGCCTGTTCCCCCGATGGTTTGATAGATGATATTGGGATGATAGAAATTAAATGCCCCTATACAATTAGAAATGAAGATCCTAATATGGCCCACTTGGAATTTCTCAACGAATCCAACGAACTTCGACAAAATTCAAAATACTTCTATCAAATTCAAGGTTTGTTGAATATAACGAAAAGGCAATGGTGTGATCTCGTGGTTTTCACATTCAAAGGTGTGAAAATTATAAGAGTGAAAAAGAATCTATCATTTTGGCAGAACATTATGCTACCAAAATTGAAATCGTTTTACTATTTCGATTTTTTGCCGAGAAAATGTCGAGAAAGTATAAATGATTTGGAATCTTTAGAAGATAGAAAATGGCGAACCGTCCAGAATATTGAACTCCTTCCTAACGGACTAGTAAAGGATATAAATTTTTATAAAAATATACCCGATCGTTGGGATGTTGGGGGATCAAGAAGAAAACCATTGGAACGTAATTACGTAGTCGCACGTTATGACAATATTTCCTGCCCTGTTCCAGAAATTGAAATAAGCGATTACCTATCCCTCGATTGCGGAAATTATTTAACCAGTTTCATCATAGATAACTGCTTATGCCTCATTGATAAGACTGATACATATCAAAAATTCTCGGTGCAATTGGCAAGTTCAATATTTTCTACTGCTGTTCATGAACAAAATTTCCTTATGGAAAAAAAATACATCGCACTGCCAATAAATGAGAACAACAGTCATTTCATTTTGGTAATACTTGACGTTGAAGCAAAAGACTTTATTTTTCTGGATCCTTTACAACGCTCAGACATAGTGAACCAGGAAAGGAAATTTAAATATTTTCAGAAGATGAAGAGTCTTCTTTTATCCAGCGGAAAATATGATGAAGTGTATGTGGAGGAATGGAAAATTAAAGATATAGATATGATATACCAACAGGATAATTTTAATTGTGGGATGTTCGTTATTCACTACTTTCAACAGCACTTTTTGGGAAAACCGCTGGACGAGCATAAAAATATGAATGTGCTCAGAACAGAATTGAAGAAATTCTTGTTGGAGAAATCATGTGTGATGACAGAAAGATGTTTATATTGTTCAAGAATTGTTGAAAACAATTATTATACATGTATATGCTGTAAACGGAGCTGTCATATCGATTGCTTAACGAACAAAGCTGAACCGCATAAGGAATTTAAAAATAGTATATGCGATTTATGCCGACAATATTGATGACGCAAGAAATTCGTATCTACCGTGGGATTGTGTATTTTGCGATAAATCGGAGAAAAAGTAGGCAAATATCTAAATGGATGCGTTAAATTCTGTTCCATTATCATCATGGACTATGCCTACTGGGGAGACCATGTAAAAAAAAACGCGCCTAGCATTCTACCTCAAAGGTGGTGCGGAAATGAGTGCTCCGTTTTTTAGTCTCCCAAATCGTTTATAAAATGTTCCTTTTGCCCTACTGAATCATCGTACAAAATTTGTTTGTGCTCCGTCGCCGTTTTGCTTGTGAAAAAAAATTATGAACTTTAGGGGCGAGTCTTTCAACCCCGCCGTCCCATCCGAAGTCCGAAATTTTTTCATCAGAATGTTCCTTTAGCCCTACTGAATCATCGTACAAAATTTGTTTGTGCTCCGTCGCCGTTTTCCTTGTGAAAAAAAATTATGAACTTTAGGGGTTAGACTTTCAACCCCGTCGTCCCATCCGAAGTCCGAAATTTTTTCATCAGAATGTTCCTTTAGCCCTACTGAATCATCGTACAAAATTTGTTTGTGCTCCGTCGCCGTTTTCCTTGTGAAAAAAAATTATGAACTTTAGGGGTTAGACTTTCAACCCCGTCGTCCCATCCGAAGTCCGAAATTTTTTCATCAGAATGTTCCTTTAGCCCTACTGAATCATCGTACAAAATTTGTTTGTGCTCCGTCGCCGTTTTCCTTGTGAAAAAAAATTATGAACTTTAGGGGTTAGACTTTCAACCCCGTCGTCCCATCCGAAGTCCGAAATTTTTTCATCAGAATGTTCCTTTAGCCCTACTGAATCATCGTACAAAATTTGTTTGTGCTCCGTCGCCGTTTTCCTTGTGAAAAAAAATTATGAACTTTAGGGGCGAGTCTTTCAACCCCGCCGTCCCATCCGAAGTCCGAAATTTTTTCATCAGAATGTTCCTTTAGCCCTACTGAATCATGGTACAAAATTTGTTTGTGCTCCGTCGCCGTTTTCCCTGTGAAAAAAAATTATAAATGTTAGGGGTGAGACTTTCAACCCCGCCGTCCCATCCGAAGTCCAAAATTTTTTCATCAGAATGTTCCTTTAGCCCTACTGAATCATCGTACGAAATTTGTTTGTGCTCCGTCGCCGTTTTCCTTGTGAAAAAAAATTATGAACTTTAGGGGCGAGTATTTCAACCCCGCCGTCCCATCCGAAGTCCGAAATTTTTTCATCAGAATGTTCCTTTAGCCCTACTGAATCATCGTACAAAATTTGTATGTGCTCCGTCGCCGTTTTCCCTGTGAAAAAAAAATTATAAATGTTAGGGGTGAGACTTTCAACCCCGCCGTCCCATCCGAAGTCCGAAATTTTTTCATCAGAATGTTCCTTCAACCCTACTGAATCATCGTACAAAATTTGGTTGTGCTCCGTCGCCGTTTTCCCTGTGAAAAAAAATTATAAATGTTAGGGGTGAGACTTTCAACCCCGCCGTCCCATCCGAAGTCCGAAATTTTTTCATCAGAATGTTCCTTTAGCCCTACTGAATCATCGTACAAAATTTGTTTGTGCTTCGTCGCCGTTTTCCTTGTGAAAAAAAATTATAAATGTTAGGGGTGAGACTTTCAACCCCGCCGTCCCATCCGAAGTCCGAAATTTTTTCATCAGAATGTTCCTTTAGCCCTACTGAATCATCGTACGAAATCTGTTTGTGCTCCGTCGCAGTTTTCCTTGTGAAAAAAAATTATAAATGTTAGGGGTGAGACTTTCAACCCCGCCGTCCCATCCGAAGTCCGAAATTTTTTCATCAGAATGTTCCTTTAGCCCTACTGAATCATCGTACGAAATCTGTTTGTGCTCCGTCGCAGTTTTCCTTGTGAAAAAAAATTATAAATGTTAGGGGTGAGACTTTCAACCCCGCCGTCCCATCCGAAGTCCGAAATTTTTTCATCAGAATGTTCCTTTAGCCCTACTGAATCATCGTACAAAATTTGTTTGTGCTCCGTCGCCGTTTTCCTTGTGAAAAAAAATTATGAACTTTAGGGGCGAGTATTTCAACCCCGCCGTCCCATCCGAAGTCCGAAATTTTTTCATCAGAATGTTCCTTTAGCCCTACTGAATCATCGTACAAAATCTGTTTGTGCTCCGTCGCCGTTTTCCTTGTGAAAAAAAATTATGAACTTTAGGGGCGAGTCTTTCAACCCCGCCGTCCCATCCGAAGTCCGAAATTTTTTCATCAGAATGTTCCTTTAGCCCTACTGAATCATCGTACAAAATTTGTTTGTGCTCCGTCGCCGTTTTCCTTGTGAAAAAAAAATTATAAATGTTAGGGGTGAGACTTTCAACCCCGCCGTCCCATCCGAAGTCCGAAATTTTTTCATCAGAATGTTCCTTCAACCCTACTGAATCATCGTACAAAATTTGTTCGTGCTCCGTCGCCGTTTTCCTTGTGAAAAAAAATTATGAACTTTAGGGGCGAGTCTTTCAACCCCGCCGTCCCATCCGAAGTCCGAAATTTTTTCATCAGAATGTTCCTTTAGCCCTACTGAATCATCGTACGAAATCTGTTTGTGCTCCGTCGCAGTTTTCCTTGTGAAAAAAAATTATAAATGTTAGGGGTGAGACTTTCAACCCCGCCGTCCCATCCGAAGTCCGAAATTTTTTCATCAGAATGTTCCTTTAGCCCTACTGAATCATCGTACAAAATTTGTTTGTGCTCCGTCGCCGTTTTCCTTGTGAAAAAAAATTATGAACTTTAGGGGCGAGTATTTCAACCCCGCCGTCCCATCCGAAGTCCGAAATTTTTTCATCAGAATGTTCCTTTAGCCCTACTGAATCATCGTACAAAATCTGTTTGTGCTCCGTCGCCGTTTTCCTTGTGAAAAAAAATTATGAACTTTAGGGGCGAGTCTTTCAACCCCGCCGTCCCATCCGAAGTCCGAAATTTTTTCATCAGAATGTTCCTTTAGCCCTACTGAATCATCGTACAAAATTTGTTTGTGCTCCGTCGCCGTTTTCCTTGTGAAAAAAAAATTATAAATGTTAGGGGTGAGACTTTCAACCCCGCCGTCCCATCCGAAGTCCGAAATTTTTTCATCAGAATGTTCCTTCAACCCTACTGAATCATCGTACAAAATTTGTTCGTGCTCCGTCGCCGTTTTCCTTGTGAAAAAAAATTATGAACTTTAGGGGCGAGTCTTTCAACCCCGCCGTCCCATCCGAAGTCCGAAATTTTTTCATCAGAATGTTCCTTTAGCCCTACTGAATCATCGTACAAAATTTGTTTGCGCTCCGTCGCCGTTTTCCTTGTGAAAAAAAATTATGAACTTTAGGGGCGAGTCTTTCAACCCCGCTGTCCCATCCGAAGTCCGAAATTTTTTCATCAGAATGTTCCTTTAGCCCTACTGAATCATCGTACAAAATTTGTTTGTGCTCCGTCGCCGTTTTCCTTGTGAAAAAAAAATTATAAATGTTAGGGGTGAGACTTTCAACCCCGCCGTCCCATCCGAAGTCCGAAATTTTTTCATCAGAATGTTCCTTCAACCCTACTGAATCATCGTACAAAATTTGTTCGTGCTCCGTCGCCGTTTTCCTTGTGAAAAAAAATTATGAACTTTAGGGGCGAGTCTTTCAACCCCGCCGTCCCATCCGAAGTCCGAAATTTTTTCATCAGAATGTTCCTTTAGCCCTACTGAATCATCGTACAAAATTTGGTTGTGCTCCGTCGCCGTTTTCCCTGTGAAAAAAAATTATAAATGTTAGGGGTGAGACTTTCAACCCCGCCGTCCCATCCGAAGTCCGAAATTTTTTCATCAGAATGTTCCTTTAGCCCTACTGAATCATCGTACAAAATTTGTTTGTGCTTCGTCGCCGTTTTCCTTGTGAAAAAAAATTATAAATGTTAGGGGTGAGACTTTCAACCCCGCCGTCCCATCCGAAGTCCGAAATTTTTTCATCAGAATGTTCCTTTCACCCTATTGAATCATCGATCAGAATCTGGTTCTGCTCCGTTCCCGTTTTACTTGTAAAAAAAACCTAATATCAAGTGTTCAACTTCTCAACCCTTTGTCCCTCCGAAGTCCGCAATTTGTTCATGGAATATTCGTTTCACCATATTAAATATGTTGAAGCTCTGCCGCATTTCTTTCTGCGAAAAAGAAACTAAGAATTCCGTTACATTCGCACGAGAAATCTATTTGCGACCGTGCGCCACTGGTCCAAGCGTTCGGCTATTTCCGTCAAACAGTCTGCTGGAAACAGTCTGCTAACTTCACAGCGGTTGGAAACTGAATCCATAAAACAGATGTCGGTATGAAACAGTTTTCGTCATCTTTTGTACCTTCTTTTCCCATTTACCTCACTGGAATTTCGCTAGAGGAAATATCAGAATCGCATGTAGGTATATTCCTACGCCATCAGTTGAGTTTTCACATCATGTAGAAATGTGGTGCTTATCCAATAATTAATCTATCTAGTTTGGTTAACGGCTACATTTCAGATTATCTCTTCATACCTTTCGCCGATGGCGAAAATTGAGAGATCTGAATCGAAAAATGATATCGGTTTGATTTTAAGTGGACAAGTCTATAATTATGAACCATTTTCAGGCAGTTGTATAGGCGTTAAATGACCCTGATGAAAAGGATTCATTCCATATTGAAAAACAGTTGGGTAAATGATTCATTAAAAAATAAACTGTTGGAATTGTTATTTTTTGGAAACATTGATGAAACTGATGCTATTCAATAATATTATTAGTATATAAGTATAGTATATTAATAGCTGAGTAGTGTCACAGATTCAGCTAGTTGTTCTGGAGGTTATTTCGTTTTTTCAGGGGTGGCACAGCTCATTATGAAAGCTTAAAATGGCTATATCTTTTTATCAGGGCCGAATCGGAAAAAAAGGTATAGGAAAAAAGTTTTTTTTGACCTCAAGAATCCATTGTTGAAATATTCGTACGAGTCAAAGACTCACCCAGTGTATTGTTCTCCTCTATTCACTTGAATATTAGGGAGACCATCACATGAATCCCGTTCACCTTAACGATCGTGCATATTTCTCTCGAATGGCCCTCATAAACAACCCGAGTAATGACGAGAATTCAACCTGAAATAAGATGACGCTAATAATTGAATAATCGTGGCAATTAAAATATAAAATGTAAATGCGGTTTTAATTACGCTAATTAGAGTTTTTCGCCAAGATTAACGCGGTTTTAAATACATTCCACTCGGGATTACGAATGCACGTAATTCAGAAAGATGCTTCGGAAGAAAGGCAAACACCAGTGATAACCTGAAAGGGAGTCATCTGAAAAAGTCCCAGATACGGTTTTGTATCATTTGCAAGGCAAATTTACGACGTCTTAGATAGTTGGAATTGGTTATTTTCTCAATCCTGAGCGGATTCGATATTCATATGGAAAAACTGTAATCTGATTTCAGCGTTATCGATATATGTATTAAGAGGGTATTTTCTACGATTTTCATACTTTTTCTTTTTTTACAGGTAAGCATCATGTTCAAAGCGATGTGGATCCGACAATTACTTGAAGGATTACGTGTATAAGATGAGGATTAGTGAGTATGGAACAGGAATCAGCCATGATTACCTTTATTCTTAATTAGAATCGAACTATGTCCATTATTTATCCGGGATGAACAAAATTCGTTGTCTACTGAGGGGATCTCGAGAACAATAAAAGCTAGAGGAAAACGGATGACACATTCTCAAGCTCATTTTCAGAGGAACAAAGAATGGTGAAAACCATTGCCTCCTACGATTCTTCGTTCTTGAGTTATTAGCAAAGATGTGATTTTGACAATTTCGAAAAGTTCTCATAACTTTTTCATCTTTGAAGTCACCTTATCTTAAACTTGAAGCTTCTGAATGCACTTTTTTACGTAGAATCCGCTGAAGAGCTCTAAATATTTTTTTATTTCGAATGATTAGGCCAATTTTCGTGTTTTCAAATGCAAACTTTTATTGAATTTGTTATTTTTTATTCGAAAAAAAAACTTTTGCCTGTAGATTCTACGTATAAAAGTGCCTGAGAGGGTTCAAGTTTCTGATCTGTAACTTCAAAGACAAAAATAATTATGAGAAGTATGAGAACATTTCGAAATCATCAGAATCTCATTTTTTGCTAATAACTCAAAAACGAAGAATCGTAGGAGGCTACGGTTTTCACCATTCTTTGTTTCTCTGAAAAAAAGCTAAGAAATGTGTCATCCGTTTTCTTATAGCTCTTATAGTTCTCGGTAAACAACGAATTTGGCCCATCCTGTACAGGGTGGGCAAAATTGGTGATACCTGAATTTCAACCCAAGGAGATAGAGGAAAATGCTTGGCACATTAGGATCGTCTTTTTTCGAGAAACTAATAATGCCATCAACTGCATTACTCTATCTTTTTTTGTTTTCGAGTTATAGGTCAAAATTAAAATTTCAACTTTGGTCATTATCTCCGTTTCTGTTTAAGCTAGGATGTTGAAATGAAGACATTATACAGACACTTTTTTGATAGCAATCCAATGGCGTACTATGATTTTTTCCAACAGGTATATTTGCTGAGCTATAACATGAAGATATATTTGACTGAGGGCGATGTATGATATATTTCTAAAACGGTTAAGAAATGGCGATTCTCTCTTAGTCATTTTAAACTACTGTTTAAAGACATAAGAAAAAACACCACTTTATGTTATAGCTCAGCAAATAAACCTGTAGGAAAAAATCATAGTACGCCACTGAATTGTTATCAAAAAAGTGTCTGTATAATGTCTTCATTTCAACATCCTAGCACAAACAGAAACAGAGGTAATGACCAAAGTTGAAATCGCCCAAATTTTAATTTTGGCCTATAACTCAAAAACAAAAGAAGATAGAGGAATGCAGTTGATCAAGTTGATGACATTATTAGTTTCTCGAAAAAAGACGACATGAATAGTACATTCATTTTTCTCTAACTCGTTGGATTAAAAAGTTGTAGTTCAAGTATCACAAATTTTGCCCACCCTGTATACAACACCATTTTTTTTTTCTAAATATAACATTTCAACTATACCGACCCTTTAGAAGCTGCCACGGCTCCAAGAGCCGGAATCTCCCCATCCATAACTGGATCTATAAATTTTAACAGCTCCCGTAAGGCGCCCGTCTAGACTAGCCGTAAAAAATCCCCGCACGATTGCGAAAGGACGTCGTTTGCACTCGACCATCCCGAATCACCTGCCCTCACTTCCGTTTCTTATTGAGTCCCGCCCGACAAGGGGGCTTTTTACGATACTTTCGCGTCCCTTCAACCCCTTTCCAGCGTCGCATTCGTAATTCATTTCCATAGAGTCGAGTGGCCGGTGTCGGGAATGGCCAATTTCTGCGGTGCCGTTTTGAAGGTTCTAAAGAGCGATGATGACGGTGCATTCAGCCGTTTGAAATTATTATCGGTTTTGAGGACTTGGAAATTGTGGCTTTCGAAGTGGCAATCCATGTATTGATTCGCCCTATACACAATGCGTTTTACTGGCATTGTACTTTTGACCAATTTGATGCTCAGTATTTTTTTTTTCAAGACTACCCTATCCACTCATTTCTTTGTATTGTATAGGTCGTAGATTTTAGGAGCGGTTGCATGGCACTGCGACTTCAAGATCAATTGTGCTGTTTTCTCCACTTTCGGCTTTTTACTACCTACGTTCTTCGTCTTTCGCGTCATCAAACTCATCGCTTTCAAACTTTTGAGACCACTCAGGACAACTTTTCTCACTTAAAACAGCTCTGCCAGATGCTCCTTCAAGTAATCGCTACGGCTCAGCTTGCAAATTTTTTCAAATTGAAGAAGTTAATCGAAATTTCCCCAAACTTATGTGAAGCTGATATGGAGTCACTTATACAAATATGTACTTCAATTGTTATTATACAGTGTGTTTTCAAAGGTGAGGCTTTTGTTTTGACAGTAGAACTGTATCGAAATAGGTCGTTTAACCACAAATTGTCTATATAAAATATCCAAGATGGCTGAGATACAACCCCTAGAAGTTCGACAAACTTTCATTGAATTTCAAGTACGGGACTGTGGAAGGTGACTCCGGCATCGCAAAAACGAAACAAAACATAAACATATGGCTGGACAATGAATGGTTCAGTACCAAGTTCATCGGATTAGATCCATCAGGTCACTTTTGAGAGAATCATAATTGTTGTATCGTGCAATTTAGGGTGAAAAAAATGTAGAAAATCGAGACAGTTTCTTGAAAGTGCTTATGTTAGTTATGTCGAAAAAGTGCTATGATGTTTCCCCATTTCATCCCATTTTTACGACGATTGTTGGAATGTTCGAACAGGAAGATTGTGATGCCGATTTTGAAAAAATTCGTGAATAATTTAGACGAATTTTAGTGGTGAAATTTTGAACTATCATTCTATTTTTTACACTTGTATCCTAATTCTCCTCTGTCGGTTGGTATCAAAATGAGCCATTCTATAAAATCGTGTAGGTTACTAAAAACTAATGAGAACAATTCGGCAATCCTAAGTTTCCATTTTCATTACCACGTAAATATCGAACAAGCCAATATCCTAAACGAAACCACATGGTCGAATCAGGAGATAAGTTTTTTCCCACTGCTTTGCGATAATTCAGCTAACAAACGGTCTAGGGTCGTATCAGAATCTATTTCAGTAATCATTTTCAATTTGTTTTTCAACTTTGTCATTTTGAATGTTTTGTATAGGTGATTTTTGGTGAAACGCTTCATATTGACCAGTTCTACCTTCTGTTGAAAAAAAAGCCCCATCTTCAAATACACCCTGTATGTGCGAACGCTAAACAGCATTATTGACATCTGGCAATTTCAACAAATTCTTTTTTGGGCTCGCCTTTTTCCGCTATACAAACACTCCGCAAAATAACTTGAGCTATTGCTATTTCGCGGCGTATCAACCATTTCAACAGTGATTTCTACGTAATGGCCAGAAGCAGTCGCAGAATGTCTGCTCCTGGCCATACCGCCCAATTTACACGCATCGACGATCACGACCACCTTGATCTCCAACATAATAACCAATTTGTGTTCGCGCACAAGCTGCAATCATCCCCGAACACCTGGCTCGCGCGGAAGTCGCATGCTCAGCAGCAGCTAGCGAGCGGTCAAGCTACACATATCCGAGAGCGACGGATGTGTCGGACTTGGTAACCGTGCATCTGACGGACATCTCACGAACGGAATTGGAAGGAACTGGCGAAACTTTTCGGGCTTCTATTAGATCGATCAATTTCGGCTGTCCATCGGACACGTGGCGAAAATTGTAAGAGATCGCTGTGGTGCGGACGTGAGCGAAATTACATTGGGAAGAACGCAGGGCTGTACTTTTGGGGGAATCTTTATGTGCTCGCCGATTGATTCGATTGTCGTCGTAGTGAAGAGTTTCGATCCTAACTTGTAAATTTGAGCAATGTAAATACCAAGAATTGGTGTTCAATTCAATAAGCAATAAGCTGGATAACTTAGGAAAATTCTTCGTACCAGAATCATCTATCTCTACATACTATCTCTACATTCTAGATTTCAAAGGGGTTATGTTGCATTGTGACCTCTAGATCTTTTTTGAAACCCATCAGAGCTGTTTACGTTGCTATTTCGTCTACAGCTTGCATTCCATATGAACTTCAGTATTTGTGATGACTTCAAGGAGCTTACCTTCTCGCTATTACAAGTTAATTGTCCAAATTCTAATGGAAGGGAATTCCGACACCAGGTGATCTGTACTCTATTCCTCTTCCTCACAGAATCTGCAAGGGGTCAGTTTCTGCCAGACCCATTGTCATAAGATGCTTACTGAGGCAACAATGCCCTCTGAAAAGCCTAATAAGTAGGTGTAGCATAGTCTTGCTAAGATCTGGAGTGGAATAGAGTGTTCCATTCACAGAAGATTCCTCCAGAGTTATTTTCTGCAACTCTTTTACTTTTCCTGGAACTCTTTCTTGTAGGTACATTTTGCTACGTCACATATTGGCTGACGAAAGGAGTTTGTGATCCTTCCCTGCCAAGTTTATTGGTCTTTTCATCTTCTGTTATTCTTGCCTGCGGAAATGCTTCATCACTGGATTATTGGTTTCTGGTCCAACTGATACCAATCTGTTCTATCGTAACTAAACCCTTCACATTACTGCCTGAATAATATGTCACGATGTGTGTCTCTATCAACCTGTTGACATTCCTGAGACATAGAAGTTACGAAGAGAATGAATCTCTGTCTTGACCCCTCTATTTTAAATATCCCAATTTTAATATCACTCTGAAACTTCTGTAATGAATCCCAGTTTTCTGAGGAAAATTGGAGTTTATCTTCCGCGAGTGCCTGAAAAAAAGGAGGTAGGTCCCCGTCTTAACCGTTCAGTTTCTTAATTAGACCTACACCGGTTACTTCTTTGACACTGCTGTACTGTATCGCTTTCTGTTATATTTTATAGTACTTTACCCTGTTTCGCGAGTCTGACTTTTCCCTTGGCTATCAGTCATGGCGCGTAAGCCCTTGGAGTACTGAAGGGAAGGTCCCGTCAACCCCCCTGTCCGCGTTCCGCGTCATAAGTGTTGAATCCGAAATCTCTTCTTTTCTATCAGTCATGGCGCATAAGCCCTTGGGGTAGAGGATAAGAGATACCGCTCGTCATCAGTGAAATCCCGTAGTTGCGTTCAAAATAGACTTTTCTTCGCTATCAGTCATGGAGCGTTAGCCCTTGGGGTAGCGAATAAAAGTCTCGAATAGACCCGCCCTGGTTGTGTTTTATTTCTGGAGAAATACAATTACATCCCGATACCGTATAGCAAGTCATTTCACTTCGCGAGGTCATCCTTAGTATTCATTTCGTCAGTTCTGGTTGGCGCATTTTATTGCCAACCTTTGATTTTTTCACTGTACCCGGTATAAACTTTATATAGTGCTCGTGACCGGATAGAATTTCCCGAATGTATGTTTGCTGATAGATTCGCTCATATTTCATACCTACACATATCTCCGTTGTACATATAATCAGTTTCCGAAGGTGTGAATAAACTATTACATAATTTGATTTTGACTACTTCGTTATCGCTACCACCCTAGATAACAGCGAACTCTGTCTCCGACTAGCAGCTACTCTGGTAGGTTTGCTATTCTTCCTAGTGAAAAGAATAGCTGGCGCTCGAGATAAGTTTTCTCCGAGGTAACCACGTTACACTTCATAAAAAGTATTATTCTCTTTTACTATTAGCCGACGTTATGTGTCTTGTCAAATGGCACTTATGTTCCATGCAACTAAAGCGTATAGATGTCAAGATCCATTACCGGATAGCATACCAGCTGTTAAAAATCCCTACGGCTATCAACAGCATTAGCATCCGTCAATCTAACAACGATTTGTCTTCGGCTCCGTCACTACGGAGCCACGAAACGAAACAATCCGATATGTTATCCGTTTCCGAGTGTTTTTATGAAGCAATTCCCACTTCCGGCGCAGTTTCTCGAAGACGTCTCGCGCTTTATCTGTAAGCGGGCTCACGCACATCCGGATCCACCCCTGTTCCCTTACCGGGCGCAATTTTCGGCGGCACTTAATGGACGTACGCCCGGATCTAATCTTCCCCGCCGATTATCGGAGGCTGCGGTAAATACTGAACAGTTTCCAGATAGAATAATTCCATTTCGCGTATTGGGATTCAGGACCTGTCACTTACGCGGTACTCGGATATTGTTTTAGCGCCTCCGTTGCATCGTTTGCTATTCTCTCGATTATTGCTTTAGTATTGGGTTATGCGATTCTGACGTAAATCTGTCTGGATGGAGGAATAACGAAGCTGATGCAGCGTTAGGTGTTCTTACATAGTCCGCTGTGGTAGTTACGCTGGATCTGATGTCGTTTTGAAATATAGAAAGAGTTCGAGTTAACTATTTTAATAACTCTAAAATTTTTGGCAGATTTTTTCTTTGGTGTACACTCTTATGTTTCTTTCAGTTTCTAAGTTATTTGGCGTGTTATTGGAATTAGGTATCTACCTCGTTTTAAAATCACATAGGTTCATTCGAATCCTTTGAATTATTTCGATATCCTTCATTTCTCCGAATTCTGGATAATTTTTTTGATGAATAACTCGTCAACAAACATCTGGTATTCATGATACTTATATACTCCATTCACTTTTATTTCACCACTCGGTTGGCCATGAAATAATTTTCTCAAGTTTTTGTAACTAGAACGGACTAAGGTTGGCACTCATGAAATGTCGTTAATGTCATCACGTCGTTGCCACAATTAATATCAATTAATATTACAAATATGCCGAAAGTGATCGAAAAAGAGAGAAGACAGGATTTCAGGAAGTGGTGCAATTCAGAATCCAGGTCTGCTCATTCAACTAGTGGATAACCCTGATATATCTTACATATTAAATGTAAGAGAATTTATAAAATGTTTCATATGAATTTGAACTCCTTATACATATTTTAGCTGAATGATCTCCTGTATTTTCCATGCAAATAAGTAGATTTGGTATATCTTCGATCAGTTTGTATAAACGTCAATTATGTTCGTCATATATTTTCTACTTCATGTTTGCTGAAGTGATTCTACATTGTTATAAAATACATTATTATACTGAAATTTTTATGTAGAACGTACAACATAGCGCTTATTTAAAACCCAAAGATGTTTTGACAAGCGTCATAACCCCACATTTTCCTACTATACAGAGTGAAATGTGTCAAATTTCCATGGCCAGTCGAGTGCTAAAATAAAAGTAAATGGAGTATACAGTTTATTCAAAATGTCAATTCGGGTTTTTACTATAACAACTCACTGAAGCAGCGATAGAGAGCTCTGTACAACTTAATTGTGGGAGATATGTAGTTCTTTTATTTTCTCTGTGTATATTTTATACAATTATTTTTTTTTCGCGCATTTTGGTTATATGAACGCCTTGTTTTGAAGCAAATGCTGCCTCATTTTTGTTGTATGTTCTTCAGCAGAAGACTATATAAGTACAGGTCTCTGTAAATGTACTTGCAGCTGGCTACTACTTTTAAAAACACATTATGTTATGTTTTTGAGTTGAAAAATTCAACATCCAGAAGTATGAGAATGCGATGCACATTTATTTCCATCTGGATGAGCGATTAAATTCGAGCCCGAAAGAGTGGTTAGCGGAAAAAAGCCATACCATAACGAGGCATGATATCGAAAAGGCAGGGGTGTACTAATTGGCAATTTCCGATAGGCGCACCTAACGACGTGGCTTATGAAACGTTTATCGTTAAAGTCACCCTCGGACCCCTCCGATAACGGACCAGACGTTGTAAATCATATTATATTAACGGAGCGAACAATATTCGATAGTATGGGGCTCACCCGGCGCGTTCAGCCAACCCCCCTTTAGAGCGAATGTGTGCGTTTTATTGGAAAAATTCTGGGGAAAAGCCACAACCTACAAATGACAATTTTCTTATACATATAGATAATGCTTTACCATTTTTCACTTTGAACAATACCACAGAACCTGTTTCTAAGGGTTAAGCCTCGAAAACGGTAGTTTTATTGGAAGAAAGAGATGTATACATTGGAAGATTCTTTGGGATGATTAAACATGAAGAAGTGTTACTTGTAGAAATTGCTCCTGCGATAGAAGTTATACACCTATCACTAGGATGAGCTAGGACGATTCTTGATGGAAAGTTCAGAAGGAACAAGTGCTCGCAATCTATGTTAACAGTAATCAACTTAATGGGCATAAATTATAAAACAATCGGCGCGCAACGTGTAATTTCCGCGAAATGATTAATTTCATACTGGCGATCGCCGTGCAATTATAAAAAACAAATAATCATTGTTGGAGACGCATGATTTACTGCTCCGCCACTCGAATCAATTGGATGTTATCCAAATGAAGCAATTAATAAGATAATGGTTACTTCCTCTCTCTCGATTCCGCATTTAATTACGACATACGTTTTTTTTTTCTGTTCGAACGACAGCGTGGGCGAGGGTCACGTATGGGACCTACCCGAATGGTTTTTTTCGGTAAAAATCGACGGTGGTCCGGCTGCAGTATTTCAAAAACAAAATGAAGCTGTCAGGAAACGAATTGAAATTCTCGAAGATTACGGTATTCGTGAGGCTTGTCCTGTCGCAATTCGTTCTAAAATTTCTAAAGTTGTGTCTACACGTCCACATTTATCGGTGGTATATGGGTACATATATACATATATTTTACTTACTTTGTTAGAGTATTACAAATGTATCACAACTGTGCCCATTCGGCATCACGGGCATTCTGGAAGCTAAAGGATAGAGTGTTTCAAAATCACGACCTCAATCTGAATACCAAGACAGCTGTTTACAAAGCAGTGGTCCTCCCTACGCTTCTTTACGGAAGCGAAAGCTGGACGCCCTATAGGCGACATATTAAACAGCTTGAGACAAGTTAATGCACATCAGATGGTTCCACAAAGTTTCAAATGCAGAAGTCTTGCAGCGCGCGAGCTGTATAACAATTGAGACTCAAGTAATGAGGGCCCGACTCAGATGGAGCGGCCACATTCTGAGGATGCAAGATACAAGACTCCCCAAAATAGCTCTGTATATCGAATTTACAGAGGGAGCTCGGAAATAAGGATAAGCGGTTTAAGGACATACTGCATCAATCCCTAAAATCAGTTAATGCCAATCATAACTGGGAACAACTAGCGTCAGACTGATCACAGTGGAGGTCTTTGGGCCAAAGTTATAATGAAGACTCGAGAAGAATACATCGGCGGCCAGATCTGGTTGGTGACTATCCATGCCCTGAGTGTGAAAGGATCTGTGAGTCAAGGTTGGGTCTCTTCAGTCACAGGAAGTCTCAAGTAGCCCTAAGAAATTATTCATTCATTCATTGCTGTATCGCGTTACGGCGAATGAATCTACAAAAAGACATAAAAAAAGAACAGACTTATAATTCCTTAGGGCTAATTGCGACTGTGTGCCCTCCTGTGACCTACAGATCATTTCACACTCCGGGCATGGATAGTCACCAACCAGATCTGGCCGCCGCTGTATTCTTCTCGAGTCTCCACTATAACTGTGCACCATAGATCTCCACTGTGACCTGTCTAACGCTAGTTGCTCCCAGTTATGATTGGCATTAACTCATTTTAGGGATTGATACAGTATATCCTTGAACCGCTTATACTGGCCTCCTGTTTTCCGAGCTCCCTCTGTAAATTCGATATACAGAGCTATTTTGGGGAGTCTTGTGTTTTGCATCCTTAGAATGTGACCGCTCCATCTGAGTCGGGCTCTCGTTACTTGAGTCTCAATTGTTGTACAACTCGCGCGTTGCAAGACTTCTGCATTCGATACTTTGTGGAAGCATCTGATGTGATTAAAATGAGAAATTATAAGTTTGATCGCACCGAGATTTAGTTTTTAAGTCTTTTTGTAGATTCATTCTCGGTAACTGGATACAGCAATGAATGAATGAACAAATGTATGAACATGTGCATCGAAATATTTTATTTCCATTGACCAGAGTCAATGAGAGGAATATTTTCGGAATGACTCGATCAAAGTGTCAAATTTCATCGGCTCACCTTCTGTATTTCGACAGACAGCAGACAGAGGCCTTCCTGGCGTCCGGCAGGTCCGTCAGTGGAGCCGCGTCTTTAGCGGCGATGCACCGCGCTTCGAAAAGAGACAATAACAAACGTACACACGACAGACACAATAATACAATTCGCGTGGGAGTTGGTACGAGCGAGTACTACCTTTTTTTCGGCGAATAAATCATGTTCGTTACATGATTATCCTTTTTACATCCATTAGCGGCCACTCGGGTTTTTCTTCTCTCGACGATAATGAAACCACAGAACGGCGCTGACCGTTGTCCGCGGCGGTGAGTTATGGGAAAAAGGGTGCAAGGACCCAGCGAAAAAAGGTCATCGGATCTTCTCTGCCATTTATTCTACCGGCTTATCTCTTACGTACTTGAGGTTAACCACCTTCGAGAATTCGTTTTGCGCCATTCGGACAGTTGCTCAAAGATTCGGAAAATTTCGAACTTATTCTCTGGAAGGAATGGCAGACAAAATCGCCGAAATGAACTATCCTGTTGATTTATAATCCTTGGAACAAACCCACCAGCTCCATATGATTCTACAAGCCATAAATCATAAATTTCACTTTTCTCAGCAAAATGGTCGAGTTGCACCATTTTGTTTGTAGAACATGTACTGCGATTTGCTTCAATTTAGTATTTTTTTCTGAATCAGGGGGTTGATTTGGATATCATTATACTAAAAACTATTATCTCGTTTGTTCACAATGGTCTCTCAACAAAAACCACATAATCAGGTCTACTTTCAAGATGAGTCTAACGTCCAGTTTCATAATCGAATTTAAAGTCAGTTTAAGCTTAAAGCTTCCATTTACTGCCATTTTTAGTAGGGTTAAAGGAAGCTTTAAAATTAAAACGACTTTAGGTTTGATTATGAAACCGGCCGTAAGTAGCAAACAAGCGATGTGTTTAATGTACAAGTTGACAAATTTTTTCCCAAAACAAGCCGATTGTTATCCTTGAAAAGAGCTCAAAGAAGTAGAAAGATGAATTTCGAAGGACCAAATATGTCTTTGACTCGTCGATTGCTTTCACTAGCCCCCGTCTGTGTTGAATATTTTATACGGGGTGAGTCTTTGACTCGTACAAATATTTCAACAGTAGATTCTTGAGGTCAAAAGAAACACTTTTTCCTATACCTCTTTTTTCGATTCGGCTCTGATAAAAACATATAGCCATTTTAGGTTTTCATAATGAGCTGTGTCACCCTTGGAAAAATCTTCAGGATAACTAGCTAAATCTGTGACAATACACATCTGTGGACCTTTTAAACTTCAAACAGAGTTGAATTCAGCCAAAGAACCTAATTTTTCAAATTTTACAGATGCTTTTTGATTTTTGAACATCGAATTACTCAAAAACGGTTTATTATACGAGACAATAGCTAGTATCTTTCAAACATGATTCGAAAAAAATGGTAAGGAAAAGAGTGTTTTTTTTTGGCCTCAAGAATCTGCTGTTAAAATATTTATACGACTGAAAGACTCACCCTGCATATAAACAATATGTAATAGGGAATACTCCTTCTGACGAAAATGATGTATTTTTTATGAAATATATTTGAAACATCGCACTTTGAAAAAACCATTTCAACCGTATCGCAAAAAAAAATTATTTTAAGCATTTAAAAATGAAAAATAAAAATGGGTATTTGAAGTTTAAAGCATTTTGTGAGAATTGCACAAGCTGGTAAAAACGACTGAAACATGCCTTGATAATAAAGGACAACAAATGCATTATCTTGATGAGATAGACAAAGATGGCTGTCTTTGAAGTCTGCGACGAAAGAGGAAGGCCTATAATTTTTTATGGGATTTTTATGGCCGGTTGCAGTTGAAGCTCGCCAGTAAGTACGCGCCTGTAGATCAACAGCTGTTATTTTATAAACAAGCTGATGGGACATTGTTCTTTTCATTGTTTTGTATGCGCTGTTGTCAAATCGTAAACTCCGCACAAAGCGATTTAAATTTTAAAACCCCATATTTGAAGGATGATTTCGAATAGTTTCCGCGGTGAATTTGAAAAAATCATGAATGAAACTCATACTTATTCAGTTTAAACTTGCATATGCAGCGATAACCTCTCTTGGAATCATCTTCTTGTCCACATCATAAAGTGTTAAACTCATTCTATCTACAATATGTCTATGGTCCTTCAATCCATACTGTCAAAAATGACAGCTAGTGACATTTCGGCCATTTTGAAAATGGCCGCCATGACGTATATCGATATCCGGCCGACGGTGTCGCACAGATTCGCACGATAAATTCATCGGATTCCGCAGACGTTAATTAATTAATCCCGCGAAGCGTTATGGCAAACTTTGGCTCGGCTCTGCCGAAATTCCATTATGCCGCGAAGCGACCGGGCCTCTCAGTCGATATATCACACGGCCGTATCGCGAGCGTTCGCCGGAAGGAGGACGGCGGCGGCGGAGGAGTTGTCTCTCCGTAATGGCGCACTTTGTCAGAGCGTGCAAATTACCGCAGGAATCTTGCCGCGCGCGTCCGAAACGTCGCGGATCGACTACCCCGAAAGGTGGAAGGGGATGATTGATGTTCCCGCGGGTTCATAATGGGATTGTTCAGTTGTGGCGTTCGAGCAGATGAATCGGACTGCTGGATATCGTTCGATGATTGATACTGTAGGGATATTAGGGGTATTGTGAAGGCTGTTGTAATTACTGCTAAAGATTCCCAATTCCAATAATAGTTTATCATTCAACGAGCATCTTGTCATGGTTATTATTTACCCGGATGACGTTCCCAAACGAGACAAATTTCATATACTAGTAGAATACTGTACTTTATATATAATTGTAAAATATTCCACCTCATTTTCAATATCTGTAGCTATTTCAATATCTCAATAGTCTCCAGTAAGATTCCTGTGTTCAGAGCCTCATATGCCTGTGATTCTGACCATGAACTTTTATGGACCAGTGAATAACGACTCATGAATCACAAGTGATTAAATAATGATCGAGAAAACGTATAGTTTATGATCTCTTTATGCGTCGATTGTGGATAAAATGTACCCAAGAACTTTGCAAGCTATAATTGGCGTTTTGATGTTTCTTCAGCTTTTACAAGGGGTTTACCAGGAACATAATTATTTGTATGCAAACTTCGCAAATTAATAATCGAAAATAAATAGCAGCTTGTCCACCTAGTTCCCCGTATTTTTGTAAGTAATTTCAAGGATTTTTCAGGGAATCACAGCCGCTGACAGAGCTAACCATCCTTTGATAAAAATTTCTGATATTCTGATTCTGAATGAGTGTGATTGTGAATAAAACGTTGATGTGATCATCATCATCATTGCTGTATCCTGTTACCGGGAGTAAATGTACAAAAAGACAAACAAAAACGAACAGACTTATAATAGGGGATACTCTTTCTGACCAAAATGATGTATTTTTTATGAAATATTTTTGAAAAGTCATATTTTGGAATAACTATTTCAACCGTTTCCCCAAAAAAAATATTTTAAGCACTTAAAAATGAAAAATAAAAATGGGTGTTTAAAGTTTAAAGCGTTTTGTGAGAATTGCTCAAGCTGGCAACATCGACTGAAAAATGCCTTGATAATAAATGACAACAAATGCATTATCTTGATGAGATAGACGAAGATGACTTGCTATGAAGTCTGCGACGAACGAGGAAGGTCTTGAAATTTTATGGGATTTTTATGGCCGGTTGCAGTTGGAGCTCGCCAGTAAGTACGCGCCTGTAAATCAGCAGCTGTTATTTTATAAACAAGCTGATCGGACATTGTTCTTTTCATTGTCTTGTATGCGCTGTTGCCAAATCGTAAACTCCGCACAAAGCGATTTAAATTTTAAAACGCAATATTTGAAGGATGATTTTGAATAGTTTCCGCGGTGAATTTGAAAAGATCATGAATGAAACTCATAATTATTCAGTTTAAACTTGCATATGCAGTGATAACGCAAATTGAGGAGAATTCCCCATTCCACAGGGCTAATTGCGACTGTGTGCCCTGCTGTGACTGAAGAGACCCAATCGTGACTTACAGATCCTTCCACACTCTGGGCATGGATAGTAATCAACCAGATCTGGCCGCAGCTGTATCCTTCTCGAGTCTCCATTATAACTGTGGATCAAAGACCTCCACTGTGATCTGTCTAACGCTAGTTGTTGCCAGTTATGATTGGCATTAACTGATTTCAGGGATTGATGTAGTATATACTTAAACCGTTTATACTGGCCTCCTGGTTTCCGAGATCCTTCTGTGAATTCGCCATACAGAGCTACATATTTTGGGGAGTCTTGTGTCTTGCATCCTCAGAATGTGGCCGCTCCATCTGAGTCGGGCCCTCGTTACTTGAGCCTCAATTGTTGTACAACTCGCGCGTTGCAAGACTTCTGCATTTAAAACTTTGTGGAACCATCTGATGTGCATTATTTGTCTTAGATGACATTGTTGCGTTTGTTCAAGCTTTCGCTTCCGTAAAGAAGCGTTGGGAGGACCACTGCTTTGTAAACAGCTGTATTGGTCTTCAGATTGAGGTCGTGATTTTGAAACACTCTGGTCTTTAGCTTCCAGAATGCCTGTGGTGCCGAATTGATACGGTTGTGTATTTCCGTGTCTAGTTGTTTAACCACAATGGCATCTTCAGATAGGTGAAGGTAAACAATCCTTTAAAGTAAGGAATATGTCAAATTTCCGAGTCTGCTTTCATAAAAGAGAATGAACTTCAAGTCATTCTTGGGAGTAACAATAGTGTTCCTCCCCAACACTTCACAACGTCCCACCCTGTAAATACATAGAAAAGTGATGTTTTTCCAGTGGTGGAAGATAAATACAACCCGATTCACGTCTGATCCGTCGGATCAATTCATGGCCCCGTTCAGGATAGACTACCGCAATGTTTCATCGAATAAGTGAAACCACTCTATATAAAAAAAAAAATAGTCTAGTTCGCCGTTTCTCTACGAGCTCTCCCGACGTTAACATCCCCCGTAAACCATCCGAAAGGGATGAATCAAATCGACTCCGGAGGCCCCCCGCGCCCGATATAAAACGGGAACCGTGATGTTTTTCGCTTATCCTGATTTATTGCCATTCCTGGAGGCCTCACGCGTGACTCCTGGTTTTATGTCGCTGCACGCGGGGGAAAAAAAAAAACGGACCTTACGTAGCGTTTTGACGAAGGACCCGCAATTTTCCTCGGGACTTTTCAATACGTGGGGCGGTGGCGGACGTGAAGTTAATCAAGAAATATGTGCTCGGCATGATGTGCGAGCTTTTAACGGCCGGGAGACACGCCATGTTTATTTCATCACCGGTTCCGTGTGACTTACGGCCGGAGTGGAAGAAGTGGTGGTACATGATGACCATTGTCGGAGTTCAAATAAGACTTACCTTGATATTTTAAGTTCGATACGCAAATATTCGAATGTTTTGGGCTCTTTTTTGGCAGTGGTCTTGTATTACATTCGACGTTTTGCCTTTTTCAGAGGAATCGCGGTCCTAGGTTTTTTTTCCTAGAACAGAACGCAATGGGGAATTCTCCTCAACTTGGGTTATCACTGCATATGCAAGTTTAAACTGAATAATTATGAGTTTCATTCATGATTTTTTCAAATTCACCGCGGAAACTATTCGAAATCATCCTTCAAATATGGAGTTTTAAAATTTAAATCGCTTTGTGCGGAGTTTACGATTTGGCAACAGCGCATACAAGACAATGAAAAGAACAATGTCCGATCGGCTTGTTTATAAAATAACGGCTGTTGATCTACAGGCGCGTACTTACTGGCGAGCTTCAACTGCAACCGGCCATAAAAATCCCATAAAATTTTACGACCTTCCTCGTTCGTCGCAGACTTCATAGACAGCCATCTTTGACTATCTCATCAAGAATGCATTTGTTGTCCTTTATTATCAAGGCATATTTCAGTCGATGTTTCCAGCTTTTGCAATTCTCACAAAACGTTTTAAACTTTAAATACCCATTTTTATTTTTCATTTTTAAGTGCTTAAAATATTTTTTTTTGGAAAACGATTGAAATAGTTATTTCAAAATGTGATGTATCAAAGATATTTCATTAAAAATACATCATTTTCGTCAGAAACAGTATTCCCTTTAAAGCTGAAACGAAAATTTGAAATCGATCGTAGAATTGCACGAAGCAACGCCTTCATCGATTACGAAAGACTTTTCCACTGTTATTACCTCGCACTTCAATCAAGAATCTCGACGGTCAGTGAGAGAGAGAGTGAGAGAAGGTTGAACGACCGATAAAAATCACGAGCGTGTGATAATTATCATCCAAACAAGGTCAAATTTCAAGTAGCGCATCTTCCACGAAAATCATCGTGGATCTGAATGTGATACATATTCGGAAAGAGCAACTCTTCTAGTGATAAATCTGAGTATTTCATCCATCTCGTCACAACCGTTCGGTCTTGAGGAAGTTTTAACTGAACCCAACTTTTTGAGAACTTTCCGAGGTCAAATTTCGAGTCGTGTATCTTCCAGGAAAATCATCGTAGATCTGAATGTCATACATATTCTGAAAGAGCAACTCTTTCAGTAATAAATCTGAGTATTTCATTCATCTCGTCACAACCGTTTAGTCTTGAGGAAGTTTTAACTAAACCCAACTTTTTGAGAATTTTCCGAGGTCAAATTTCGAGTCGTGTATATTCCATGAAAATCATCGTAGATCTAGATGTGATACATATTCTGAATGAGCAACTCTTCTAGTGATAAATCTGACAATTTCATCCATTTCGGCACAACCGTTCGTTCTTGAGGAAGCTTGAACTGAACCCAACTTTTTGGGAATTTTTCGAAGGTCCTTTTTAGAGTAATTTATCTGCCAGGAAAATCATCGTAGATCTGAATGTGATACATATTCCGAAAGAGCAACTATTCTAGTAATAAATCTGAGAAGTTTATCCAGTTCGGCTCAACCGTTCGTTCTTGAGGTACAATTTCCGAATTTTCCGAAGCTCAAATTTCGAGTCGTGTATCTTCCAGGAAAATCATCATAAATCTGAATGTGCTTCATATCCTAAAAAGAGCAACTCTTCTAGTAATAAATCTGAGAATTCCATCCATCTCGACACAACCACGTAGTGACATTCGAAACCGCAGCCGAAACGTCGAAGCTACTAAGTTATCTACATTAACGCACTCTCCCTCAAATATTTGTCTAGTAGCTTGGGTAAATATTACGTATTGCGTCCGTTGTGTTCGACTACGGGTCGGTCGACGTGCACGATGAAGATTTCTGACGGTTATTTATCTGGCTGGTATGTTGTTACCCGATCGAAGTTCGAATCTGTGCTCAGGGCAACAATCTCTCTAGATTTGGAAGGCCTTTATTATTTCGATGTCGAAATTTTTCATTGAAAAGAATTGATAGGAATCACACCTTTCGTATGGATTGTATACCTAACGGCCTAAAGGGTCAACATTATTGTTTTGTGTTTTCTCGCCCAGTGACTCCTCAAAGATGAGCGACTCAATAAACGACCAGTTAGTAAAACGCTCCTCGAACAAAACGACCATTAATCCAGACACAGCCCGCGATTCGATAAGATATTGCAAAACCGACCTTCCTTGGTCTATTGTGGGAGTAACGTCCCTGCAATCTCCAGATATCTTTATCAGTCGCCTCGTTAACAACGCTCCAAATTACAACGGCACAAATAATGGCCGGACAAGGCAGTTACAGATATGGAAACCTGCTGCAGCACCGAGATATTTCATTACGAATGCAGTTGTCCAAAGTTTGGGCGTTTGGAAATATGGCGGTCGATATAACTAACTAATAAACCTACATGTTTCAGTCGGTTGTGGATTCCTTTCTTCGATTTATGAGTCTTCTGCGACCGATCTAATGGTGTTAAAGTAGGGCCTACAGAAGAATACGACGTAGTGCTATTTGAATGAAATGAACTTTATGAAACAAGTGTTTTTATGTATCTACAAAACGGTTTATTTTTGCTGCAGGTCGCAATGATAATAATGTGGAGAATTTTCACAAAACCTAGACTGCTTTACTTCATCTCAAAATGAAGATGGCAAGTGGAACGCCTGAAGCTATTCTTCAGAATATTATTAGAATAATTCTGCTAAATAACGCTCGCCTCAGGTTCCCCGAAAGTTGCCCCTGCTTTGCTTAATTTGGACATTTGCATGTTTCATAACAGAGTCAAACGATCGGAGTCGAGATAACATCGTTTTCTCATGGATGCCCGGAAGAAGTCAGCGAACTTGGGTCCGAATATGATGATTTTCAAGCCCTTTTTGTGCAGAATCCGTTACCAGGTAATCTAAGCTTCCATTTAGAAACTTGAAAACTCCATCCAAATTCAAGGCACAGCCTCTGAGGAATTTGTGAGATGAACACTTTATGAATACATATCAGATCGAAGAAAAAGAAAGGAAATCATCCATTTTCGACATCGAACTTCAGGAACATTATTAACTCGAACGTGAAATATCAGAAATGACGATTCAGAATCAATCTTCCTTGTGAGTATCCCGAAGTTCCTTATTGAGAAAGACTGGAGGATCAATCGATATCAACCTGAGAAACCCGATTCGAATAGATGTGGTACCGTTACGTATTGGATACTTCCAAGAACAATCATCCCGTGCAAGACATTCTTGAGATATTCTACGAGTCGTTTCGTACTCGAACTCAGACAAATACTGGACATAATTGACTTTATTCCTGTTGTCGATGAGCTCGAGGACTTGGCAAATATGGTAAGTGAATGTGTTTGACTTCACGGCGCCTGTGTGTCATGAGAGACTCTGCTATTCTGGAGAAGTACTCGTCCAATGTATTACTGAGAGTTCTTTGACATTGCTGTTAGTAACTTGGAATTTTCGAACGACTGATGTAAATTCAAATAGAGCTGAAAATTTCCTGGAAAAGCTACTAACGACCAATTTTATAATCAATTTTAAAGCTTCTTTATAGTTGAAGCCTTCTTCAGTGTCATTTTTAATAGGGTTAAAAAAAGTTTTAAATTGAAGGTGCTTTAAGTTGCTTTAAGCTGGCTATTACATTCATTCCTACCCTAGTTTGACGGCGCAAGTTGGCGAATGCGCTGGTTGTTTTACAAGGGTATATCATTTATTCCGGGCTTTTATTGTGCTGTAAAAATCAGATCAATTAGATCAGTGTTAATCTTGAGGTTAATAGCAGCAATTTTTTGGGTATATCGTAGAATTCTACCTTTTTGTCTGGTAAACTGAAACTTCCCGCAAATGCTGTTTAGACAGCACGCATTCTACATATTTCTTGCGGTAAAGAACAAGAGTTCTGTATGAAACGAAAGGAGTCTAACCTCCCTCAACTCCATTACAGACAATATCATCTGTCGAAACCCAAATAACTAATTAAAAAAAAAAATTAATGATATCAAGATCTGAAAGTAGAGTGTACAGAGTTAATTTAATGGGATTACATATTTATGTTCATCATGTTTTTTCTCCTAGAATATGGAATGAAGTTACACTCTGCTTAAACAATATACAAGAATGTTTTAACAGCTCAGGAAGCAGAAAGGGGTACAACTAGCAGAATTTACCTGCATCGAAATCGATTTATTCGTCAAATATCATAGGAATCGTCAACTATGTGTAATCCGCTATGCCCGGATTTGGCACATTACATCTGTTACATGAATATTCATGAAATATGCAATTACACGCGTATAAAACAACTCTGAGCTATACCGGAAACCGAATGCATGACGTTACATGCACAAATTCGGATATCAATTCGATCAAAAATCGATATTCAAATTGATGTATCCCATATTCAGGTTGTAATTTATGTAGATCGACTCGGTATTTGTCGCTGAACCGCTAGGGTGCATGCGATTTTTTTCAGCATAAAATCATTTGTATCTATCGAATGTTTCTGCAATTATTTCCTATACCTACATACATGCATGTATCCACGTTTGATATTATATTTCGTAAAAAGATTTTCTCACACTTTTCGTTATAAAGTTCGAGCTTTCCTTCTCATACTGAACTTTATGCTTGAAATCTGGCAGAATGGCAGAATTGAAAGAATTCTTGTAATTACTGAAGAAATGAATAGAAGTAATCGGAGTTCTCAACAGTTCATGGATCACTAAAGTCTCTCGCAGTATATAAGTAAAATCATTCTAGTTTCCAAAGCATAAAATTTCATCGAATTTTTTGCCGAATCTCAACTAATTACCGGGGATTTCCGACGTAAAAAATTAATCCGGACCCGTCGCGATCCGTGCCAATATTTCAATATGTCTGAACGCTGCCGACGCGAAGTGAAAAACGACCCTAATAATTCATTTCCTCAGTTTTTCCTTACTGTAGCAAATTTACGAGCCTCGGCTCCGCCGAAATTTTTCATTTTCCGTCATTTCTCGAAAGCAGCCGAAATGAAGGACGATCTAGGAAAATTCATCGGCAATAAACGGCGACAGCAGGGGGGGAGAAGGACAGTTAAAGGGCCTTTGTTTATATGCACACGAAACGATAGGTTTTACGACGTATCGACCGTTTTTAACGCGATCTAAAGGAACCGTAAAGAAAAATGTTCTTCGTTTCCCTTTTCGTAATTCCACATATCGTAAATAAAATTTTACGTTCGTCGTTTTCCTTAAGAATGAGTTCTTAGTAATTGTAGCTAATCTCCGGGTAAGCCAAGAAAAATTAGGATGATGTTTCATTTATTCATATCGAGAGAAACATTTCTTTATATTCATCAGTTTCTCGAGAAAAAGAAGATGAAAAGTGCTAGGACAATTTTCATACGATGTCCTGAGGACTACAAAGTTGAGGTACGTGCATCGCTACGTATTAATCAGATATGTTATACAGGGTGTTTTCAAAGGCGTGGCTTTTTTTCGACAGAAGGTAGAACTCATCAAAATACCTAAACATATGACTGGACAATGAACGGTTCAGTACCAAGTTCATCGGATTAGATGCATCAGGTCACTTTTGAGAGAATCGTTATTATTGTATCGTGCATTTTAGGGTGAAAAAAAATTTAGAAAATCGAGGCAGTTTCTTGAAAGTGCTTATGTTAGTTATGTTGAAAAAGTGCTATGATGTTTTCCTATTTCATCATATTTTTACGACGATTGTTGGAATGTTCGAACAAGAAGATTGTGTTGCCCATTGTGAAAAGTGTTTCTTTTGACCGCAAGAATATTGAGTCATTCGGGGCAACTGTGCGCACTTTTGCCTTTCAAGCCATACCCTGTTTCAAGAGTTGAAGCTTGGAAAATTAAAACGCATTCATAAGATAAGGAATTTTCTAATCTATTAAGAAAACATCCAAAAGCAAACAAACAAAAACGTTTTTTTCCACAAAAAAAATTTAATAGTGAAAGCCGGAGTGCGTTCACATGCCCCGTATTGCGGGTAAGTGTGCGCACCCTCACGGGGTAAGTGAACGCAGTGCTTAGTGAACCACACAATCAAAACAAATTACAAAATAATGTCATCAAAATGTTACAATATTAGAGAAATGCTGTTTATTGTCAATACAGAAGCGCCTTTTTACAAGTAGTGCATTATTGTTCGTGCCACAATTCTTGGTGAACACAACACTTGATACATTCCCCTGTTGGTGGCTCTTCATATATTTCTGAACAAATAGGACAATATTGATTGAGTCTTAACCAAGAAAATCAACAATGTCATAATTTATTCCTCACTGAACTAATGCCCATATAATGAATCTATGCGCACACTTACCCGCGCACACTTTCCCCAGTAAGCCAAAATTTGAGTTGACGTTCTTATAGAGTTGAGCAGCTAAGAGAACCTGACATTTTTTATTATATATTCAGATTAATATGCCCATGATCGAATAAAATATTGTTTAACACTGAGGGTCTCGGACCTTGGATCTGGCAGAATTTGCAGAGATGCTAAAAATTAACAAGAAAACTAGTGAATTTGATTGATTGCAAATAAAAAGTTAAAGAAACGTGGCGCGGCGCACTCCTATGAAAAACTAATATGGCGATTCTGCGCCCTTGCTTCACCCAAATGAACCCCTCTTTCATACATTGCATAGTCGAGATATACGCACTGCGCACACTTACCCTCTGCGCTCAGTTACCCCGAATGACTCTACTGTTTAAATATTTGTACGAGTCAAAGTCTCATCCTGTATAAGAGAAAATAAATGAAAAGAGACATATAAGAAGATTATTCATTTTAGAATAAAACGGTTCATCTTTGACCTGAAATCCAAAAGATGTCGAATGGAGTCACGAATTTCACAACAAATAATGGATGAATTTTTCTCCAATCTATTATTAATTTTTTCTACAAACGTCAAAAAATGACAAGGTTCGCGCATTGACAACAATATGCGAAGTGACCCTTTTTTAATTTTCCTTCGTTACCATGACACCGTGCGCGAAGTAGTGTGCGAAATACTTACTTCGCACACTGCATGTAAACTATATGGGATTTTTATATCATAAACTTTATGTTTCTCAATCAAGCAAAAATCCAAGAAATCATTCATTTATTAATGTATAACAACAATTAAGGCTTTCAAATTGTGAGAAAATTTAACACTACCTAATTTTATTTATTATTCACAATGTTAACATTAATGGTGCAGACAGTGCACGAACCAATAATTAGGTATTCCTAAACCAGATAACTCAGATTGCTCGTGATATCGTAGATTTGGGAGTTGGATAAGACTATCCATTTTTGATTTGCAAGCAACTGCCGTAGAGGTGACAGCACTTGATCCTGAAATTTCAATACTCTTTTTCATATTAAGCTAAACATGTTACTTATTTTAGAATAATATTTCTGACGTTTGTAGAAAAAATTTTGTTTGCATCTCATGCGCGAAATACTTTGGTGATCTCGACTATTTTGTTAACTCGGCTGCGCCTCGTTAAAAAAATCAGTGCTCGATCACCAAAGTAGCATTTCGCGCACTAGATACAAAAATAACTATTGTGCGACACCTTCTACTGAGTCTAGGTACGTGTATTCATGCTGCTGAAGGTTAACTATCTCGCAAAACCAGAAAAAACGATCTCCTTCGGTGTGAACGACTGATGCCCGATCCACCCTAAAACGAACAAAACCGTTTTCCCCCCCAAACTGCCGCCGATCAGTATACGAAACGCCTCAATTATTCAGCGCATCGAGAACAACAAATGTAGCGCGGAACGATCGAACAAACGACGGGAAACGTAAAGTTAGATATTGCGGTAAGTTGCCCTTTTCATAACCTACATTCGTATTCAAAACTCATCGGGAAACGCTGGTAGACAAAGGGTCCTCCTTTCTCCCCGTTTCCCCTTTTATGCCCGGTTACGGGAAGAAGGTGCGAAAGGGAGAAGAAGAAGACAAAGGGTTTCAGCGGGTGGTAGGGCGCGCGTTTTTTCGACGTGTATTATTTCGGCCAGAACGATTCGCACAGTTCGTTAAAAAAAACGAATCGGCCAGTGGCGGCTAATTTTGCGGAGACGTGTGTGTGTCTGTCTGTGTGTATGAGTGCTCGATGTATCTAGGTTGTCTGCGACCTTCGAAAATGGATTTTTTGAGTCGAAAATATTGTTTTTCTACAAGCGTGCGTGTTCAACGCCTTTTGCTGTACGCATTTCCAGTCGCTAAGGGTCACTTTCCCATGTTTTCTAGTAAGCTAACCATCTTTCCACACTTCCAGTCTGGAACTTCGCACGCTGTCCAGCGACGTGTCAAGAAACTACATATACTGCATTCATATTTATTTTAGCAGTCGGTTGGCCATGAAATAATTTTCTCAAGTTTTTGTGACTAGAACTGAGTAAGGTTGGCACTTATGAAATGGCGTTAATGATATAACGCCGTTGCCACAACTAATATCAATTTTTATTACGAAAATGCCGAAAGTGATTGAAAAAAGAGACAGGGTTCAGGAAGTGCTATTTAGAATTCAGGTCCGCTCATTCAAATAGGTATACCCTGATATTCTAAAATTCACAATACGTCAGACGGTAGCGGACATATTCAATGTAAGAGAATTTATATAATGTTTCATCTGGATCTAAACGACTTATATTTCAGCTGCATATTTCCACAATAAAAAAGATTGTGAATGAAGAGGATGACAAAGAATTTCCTTCTATTGGGAGACCCAAAAAAGTGGTGGCATTTGAGAATTTTATGTTTTAGTGAATTAATGCGAAAAGTTTAATACAGGATTTTCGATGAATGTCATCGTAGAATAAGTTCCCGAAAATTGATTTTTCTTTTTTTCATTTGACTTGTCCTATACATTGTAAATGTCTTAAGGTACCAATAAATACCTAATTATTATTATTATATCAATGCATTAAGATGAACAGCCACAAATACGCGCCAGTTGTCCAGCTAATTGTTTATTCATGTGAAATTTTTGGTCAAAGGTGAAGTTCATCTTGATTGAAACTTCCTTTTGTTTCTTTTACTTATATTGATGCAAGATGATTTTTGTTGAAGAATTTAACATTCTTTTAATTATCTGTTAATTCCTTCGGGATATATCCATTCCCAACCACTGCATCATATGCATTTCATCTTCGGGTTAATACTTTTGAAATCTACAACTGATGTAACGTATTCAAACTCTAGCCAAAGAAGATAACGAACATTAACTCTCTTCAAGCTAGTGCATATTATGATATTATACTGATCTCTTGTATTTTCCATGCAAATAACTGGATTTGGTATGTCTTCAATCAGTTTGTATAAACTTCAATTATGTTCGTCAGATATTTTCCGAAGAGATTCGACATTGTGATAAAGTACGTAATTACAGAAACTTTCACGTAGAACGGACAACATAGCGTTGATTTAAAACCCAAAAATGTCTTGACAAACATCATTTCGTACTACACAGAGTGAAATGTGTCAAATTTCCATGGCCAACCGATTGCTAAAATAAAAGTGAATGGAGTATAGTAAGCTAAACATCTTTCCACACTTCCAGTCTGAAACTTCGCACGCCGTCCGCCGACGCGTCCAGAAACTATCTCACATCTTTGCCGGACCCTGTACGAAATGATTAATCTGTCCGTAACTACAGATGGCGAGGGAAATAACCCCGATATGCCCCCAGAACTTCCAGCATTATTCATGGCGGTATCTGTCCCGGACATTCGAACCGGGAAAAATTGTTAAATGGTGTATGAGGAAGGAAAGGACCTGCGAAATTCATGATAGATGATCAGGAGTTTCGACTGGCAGTCTAGACTGCAGCGCGTCTAAAAAAAGGCGAGGCGCGGTTATGAGACATCGGGATGGGAATCGAGGAAACGACAACTTCAAGTAATGAAATCACTTGGACAAACTGCCACGGCCTCGCGAATTGCTTTTAGTCACAGCCGAAAACAACTTCCGCCAGAACGAACGATCGGGCGGGATATGCGGAAGTTTTTCGATTGTTTTGAATTTTAATGGGGCTGCCGGAGTTTTGCATGTGGATTTCGACGTGACAGAGCTTTTAAGGGTACCGTTTCCGCGACAACAAATATGTACTCCGAAGAGCAGAGTTGCCAAATACGAACGGATAACGAAATTTATAGATGCATGTCGTGAGATGCGTCCTAACCCAAATAAAACCGAGGTTTCGTGTTTCCATTTGAGTAATCATCAAAGATATGGAAAATTGAACGTAGTTTTAGTTAATCCTTTTTGGAACATAACTTTTATCCAAAATATCTAGGAATTAAGATGGATTCCTCGCAGAATTTCTAAGCACATTTAGAAAATTTACGTCTGAAGTTGAAAACTAGAAATAATATCTTGTATAAACTAGCTGGTGCTTCATGGGGTGCTGATGCAACTACTCTTCAAACGGCAGCCCTAGCTTTGTTTTTTTCGGCTGCTGAATATTGTTGCCCTGTTTGGGTTAATAGTGCTAATGTGTAAAAAATTGATGCACAGCTTTCTATGAGGATTATTACTGGAACTATTAGATTTTCACCTATTCAATGGTTACCACTTCTTTCGAACATTGTTCCGCCCCACATCCGTAAACAGAGTACATTTATGAATTCTTGGAATAAATTCCACTCCTTTCCCACTCATTTCCAATTCTGTCATATATTCCACAAAATAAGATTGCCAGACTGATGTCGCGTAAACCCTCATGGTTCAACCCTTTCTTTAATTGAAGTATAAGGGACAAGGACATTTGGCAGTCTGAATGGAATACGTGCACTATTTTTAACCAAGCATTATTTGGGATCCTTCGAAGAGAGTTCCTGGTTTTGATGTTCCCAGGAAAATATGGATACATACTGCTATCTTCGCTCTAAGAGTTAGGAAATTGAATTGGGTTGGTTTCCGTTTCTATGTCAGATGTCGCTACGATGTATTTATACTACAGTGACTCTAACGAGACAGTGGCAACAATTGGAAATTTAGCAAGAATATGGCGGCTTAGAAGCACAGATTTCAATGCTATGATCTCTAATTCGGAATGCGGATTGGCTCCACGTCACGTGACCAAATCCGCCATATGATGAAAAACGAGACCACAATTGTCGCCACTGTCTCGTTAGAGTCACTGTATTTATACATCATATCCGCTTCTGACTTGGAATAAAAGGAGCCAGCCATAGAATTTCTTTGACGAAAGAGCATCTACTCTTTATCGACGATATGAAACATTTCTGGTAATACTTCGAGCGATGGTAGTTTGTTAGTTCGATTTAGATCGTAACATTTGTTGATTTAATTACCTGCGGATGTTATGCACCTGAATAAATTCGTTCATATTAAAAAAGTAGGCAATTTTGCTGAACAATCCATGCGCCCCCTCATCTCCGCTCCGGCCAGGGTAAAATCCTCCCCGCTGTCCCCGAAACTCGACAACGTAAATCCCATGTTTTACACGAAAATCACATGAATAAAAGAGCGGCCCGAGTGGCGCTTTTAATTTCGCCGCCGATCACGCCATCCCGTTATGAAAATGCCCCGATCCGCACTGCTCTTTCTAATTAATTACTTTAATCAAACTATGTAAATTTAATTCGGTCGCCCGCCGCCGGTCCGCTAATCCACGTTACAATGGTGGATTGAACGGCCTACGCCGGCGCTTTGTTGGCGTTTTCGGCTTTTTGTTCACCTGTGGACGAACTGTGTGTCGATGAAGGGTTGCGCGTTATTATTGTGAAATTGAATGGTACGGGGTTGATGGTTAATGCAGCTCGTATTTGAGGGTTGTTCTCTGCATCGTTCCTTGCCAAAAAGCCAGAAAAGGAAAAAGGGGTAGTTTCTCTCTAGATAAACTGTGAGGTTAAATGCGAATATACAGGGTGTTTCTGAACTGATGCGAAATATATGATTTTTAGCCAGAAAGAAAGAGGGTCTTTCTCATAACTTTTTGTTTAAAACTCTCTCCCCTCCTAGTTACAGTTCTTCGCAGTTAGGGCAAAATAAAAAAGCAACTCCTATTATTCTACATTATCTACAACTTTTTCAAGCGCCTGCATTTAAATGTTTTTAATCCATTTTGACGTTTAAAGACGAAATTAGCCAACCCCTAGCAACAAGGTTAAGTTGACGTTTATCCATTGAGTCAATTCAGTGAAATATTTTTTTTTACCCACAAGTGAAATGAAACAACATGAATATGAACAGATAAACGTCATCTTTCTCTTGTTGCTGTGGGTTGTATAATGCCCTAGCAATAATCAATCGAATTCGAATACCTTTCATGTCATTTTATGAATTATACAGGGTGAATCTGCAAAATGGATCCCCAAATGTTTGAATGTTGACCAAAAGCGTGCCAGGGTAGAAGCATCGCGTTCGATCTGTGCTCGATTTGAAAAGATGTGGATTTCTTAAACCGAATTGTTACTATGGATGAGACTTGGGGATATTTCTACGATCCAGAAACAAAGCAACACTCTGGTTCTCCAAGACCTAAGAAGTTTCGTGTCCAAAAATCTGCTATAAAAGTTTTTGCTTCAGTTTTTTGGGATTGCCATGGGGTAACCATGATTGATTTTTTAGATAAGATACTGACGACTCTACAGGAAAAAATTAAAGAGACAAAAGAGGCAGAAAGCTATCCAAAGGTGTTTTGTTTTTGCAGGACAACGCCCCTGTACACAAATCTCATGTTGCCATTACAAAACGCTCGAATATTCATTAGATAGTGTCTAACTTAGTTTCAAGAGTTTTTTTAGTACCTACTCAATGGTCATATTGAGAAAATTGTAAGACGTGGGTTATATCTTGTGTTCGAAAAAGATTCATCAAATGAATAAAAAACAATAATCCGAAATTCATTCCATTCGATGAAACCGTTTGTGAGATTAAACTAAAAATAACATTTTTTATGGTTTTTCAACAGCCTGTATCTTTAAACCGACCCAATTCGGTAAAATGCCTGAAGTAAAAAGTGTTCATTTTGACCTCGTGAACCTACAAATACAAATATTTGTACGAGTCAAAGACTCACCCCGTATACGAACCAACATAACAGTATCATCGTCGAAAAAAAATTAAGTGGCAAAGAAACAATGAGTCTGCCGAAAATCCTCCCGTAACAACCAACCGTGACTATTCGTTTTTTCTGGTATGGCTCCCTCATCAGTCCTGCTCGAGTTTCAACCGGTTGCGCAAAAAAAAAATGACGGATTAATGATTTCAGCAGGCCGGGCGATCAATCGTGTACTTCGCCTCCATTAATACGCAATCAATCAATTTCGAAAACGATTTGTTCGATCGTCCGACCGATGGAAATGACTTCGGACCAATCACGCGAGGAGAGCTCCAATAACTTTGATTTATCCCTTTATAAATAACAGTGTTGGCGTTGGCGACCTAATGATTTCCTGGTTTTCGATTAGACCGCAATAGAGCAAATTGTTGGAAAACGCTGAGTGGATGTTGGGTGACAGAATCGCCACACAGAAGTGTGCGCAGAAACGTACTCATTAGAGGTGTTCATAATTGTATTAGAGTTGTTTGTAATTTATTGTAGTGTCGAGTTGAAATTTTATAACCAATTATCGATATGTGAATGGAAGAAATTGCACAGTGTGTGCCGTGTCATAATTAATACTATTCATCATTTTATCTGATTTGTTTTCTTGTTATATTGGATCGTAAATTTCTTTCTCTGGAATAATACTCTGCTTTCTATTCAATTTTCCATTGTTTACGTATTCCTCCGTCCATTATTCGTTAATACTATCACACATATACTTTGAACCGCCCTAAACAACAATTTTATTTCCCATAATGACCATTACGTGTCACAAAAATACCAAAACTTCAAAGAACCCAACTCTTGAAACTAAGTTGGACGCCATCTAATGTAAATTTATACGTTTTGTTGAAACAAAGTATTCTTCATCATTTCTCGTATAATGCGCCGTTTTCGAGTAATTTGATGTTCAAAAAGTATCCGTGAAATTTCAAAAATTTGGTACATTGGCTGAAAGATGTTTGAAAGATCCGCAGATGTGTAGTGTCGCACATTTGACATAACTATTTATCAGGGCCGAATCAGAAAAAAATGGTATAGGAAAAAAGTGTTTCTTTTGACCTCAAGAATCTACTGTTGTGATATTTGTATGAGTTAGGGACTCATATATAAGATGAGGTATTACGCCTCCTCATTTCTTTCCACATATAAATGCGAAAAATAACTCGGTATAGGTACTCAATTAAGGCTTGGCTGCCTACTTGAGAAGGCGTTTAGTGGTATCATCGTTATGTGTACTTTGTACCCACCAGTAGTTTGTATGTAGACAGACAGTGTATTTTCACGCATTGTATTTACTAAGATATCGCAGACCGAAGAAAGAAGTATCTGTTTTGTTAATTTTAATGACTTTAATGGTACTTAACCTAACAAGTGACAATTCAGAAGAAAAAATGAGCTATATTTTCGGGAATATCTTCATTTCATTCCATTCAATGGGTTACCTCCATTATAATTATGTTGTATCTCTATGCTTGTGTAGCTCCACCTACTGGAAAATCAACAACTGGATGCTACAAACCACCCTTCAGAAAAGCATTTCTTTAGATATTGATTTCCACAAAAACATCGCGTGGAATACATACCGACCTACTACTCGAAATGCAAAGCAATAAACCCGAACCAAGAATTATCTTCGAAAAAATACACAAGCACAGTTAACCATCGTGAGTGCCAGAAGATTTCCATCTCTCTCCGACCATCGGCGTCTTGGTAACTTCCACCAGTGGCCGGTAAGCCGTCGTTTTATTGAAACTGATTAGAAATAACTCGTACACGATCGTTCTAATTGCGCAGGACGGAAGAACAGCATTTGTCAGGCTCAATTAGGCCTAATAGTTAGTCAACGTACTCATAAATTCGTCGACCGGCCTTTATCTATGGCTCTAGCTATGAGAGCCGATCATGCGATCGACAGCCTCCAGACTGATTTTCATATGAATAAGGAAGTGATCGAAGGTACACTTTATTTTCTAGGTTAAAATTAATACCTATCAAGCGGGATTAACTCTGAGGCGGAATATTATTCACATATGGTAGAAATGTCTTGAATCAACTAGAGAACTAGAGAATCAACCTAGAGATTGATATTCAAACGAACGACATGAAATTGTATCCACTTTTCTGAAACTTGAGTAACTTTGGACCTACCTACATACTTAACGAAGTAGCCAAAAATACCCACCTTATACATCCTATCGACAAAGATAGACCATCAGCGTAATCTGCTCTCCATCGAGGGTGTATGCAAATCGTTCCAAACAATACCCCAAGACATTTCCATGTTAACATCGTTTCCTGAATAGGGCAATCGAGAGATGAAAGCCTTCATCTTCGTCTTTATTATAAACATATATGTATATTCATTCACGCTGGGCAGGAGACATCATCGAAAATATACATTAATGATGCACAAACGAGACATCACAATGCAAATAGGTCGTTCGGAGAGTATTGTGAGCAGTCCGAGTGTTCTCTTGATTTCGTATTGAGCGAGCTTGTGCGACGGCAAAAAAAGAAATGAAAAACGTGTATACAAACATGTTTATACTACCAAATTAATGGTTCATTGTACCCTCTGTAACCCGACGAGTAATTTATGCGTTGTGGTTTTCGAATGGCCGTCAAAAAGGAACCGATTGTGTTCGTCAAGTTGTTTAGTTGTATTCAAATTTTTGATGCCCGACACCTCTTGGGTTAGGGAACAATGAGAGTAATGTACACTGAGATTAATGAAGTTGACTTCACGCATAATGTGCGAATAGTACCTCTCGGCTTCGAAGACAGATCGGGAATGACCAAAAAATTCGGGATTTTTGAAGTTTACGAAAAGCCTACGAGAAAAAATCGACGATCACAGAATGAACTTCCTCCTGAGGTTTTTTAAAAGTACAGGTTAACGTCAGTTAGACTGAAATGCTCAATCGGATTGAGATCTGGACTTCTTGCTGGACATTCCATTCGAGACACTTCAACCTCTTCAAGGTACTCCTGAACGATGCGCGCACGATGGAGTATGGCATTATCGTCCATAAAAATGAAATTTTCACCAATGTATAGGGCAAATGGCACTACATGATCTTCAAGAATGTTCCGTATATACTTATCAGCATTCATAGCCCCATTATCAACGACCACTAGGTCTGTGCGAGCAGTCAAAGATATTCCACCCCATACCATAATCGATCCTCCCCCCAAACCAGTAGTATTCAGGAAATTGCACTGACCATGTCTTTCGTGTGGACGTCTGTATACAAGGAAACGTCGATCACAATGGTAGAGGCAGAATCTAGACTCATCTGTGAAGAGAACTCTTTCCCAATCGGCCTCTTCCCAATGGATATGCTCTCTCGCAAAATCCAAACGCGCCCTTCGAAGAGCTGGGCCTCTTGCCGCGACACGAGGCCTTAAATCATATTCTCTGAGGCGATTTCTTATTGTCTGAGTGCTAATTTGCACCTCATGAGTTTGCTCAAGGTGAATTTGAAGGAGGCGAGCGGTTGCAAACCGTTGTCTCAACGAAGAAACTCTCAAGTAACGTTCTTGAATGGCAGTTGTTACCCGTGGTCTACCCTGTTCTGGTCTTCAGACATTCATACCAATCATACCTGTCTCCCTGAATCGCTGCAACATTCTGAACACACTTGTATGGGAAACTCCAAACCTTTCTGCAATTCTTGTGTATGTCCACCCTTCTTCTCGTAAAACTACCGCTTGGGCACATTCCTATTGGGCCAAATTGCGTGTTTCGCGTTGCATAGCGATCGAGTGTAGAAAATCAAACGAAAGAAAAACTATTGATTACTAGAATTGATCGAGAACAACTGATTTTAGAATGGAGCCAATACATTCAAAATCTGATAATATCATCTTTTTTTATTCCTGCTGGGAAAAAACATCTGTATTGTAACATATGCATGCATAATTTTGATAAAAATAATTATCATTGAGAACACCTTAAGTTGTAGAATAAATTTGAGATTTCCATAATGTGCGTTAATTTTTTTGCGCAGTGTATATACAAGAGTTAACAATTTTTTTCTTTTCAGGTAAGATCCGTCCACATTGCAGAAAAATTCCTCGTTAGGGTGTGCCACTTGGATGTTCTACCATGTGTGTGAGTAAGATCCATCGTGAATCCTTTTTCCAAAACACCCTGGAAGAGCTTATCTCACTTGGATCGACTCATACTTCAACATCGCATAAAACCTCACCAGAGCTCAATTGAAACATCTTGTCCTGAGATTTTACGCATTCTCGGTGCGTGTCGCCTATAAAACACAGCAGAGCAAAACCGATGTGACGAAGTCTTGGAATATCAAACAGCATAAATATCAAGAACTCTTCCGTAGTGGCTGAATTGCGACATAAATTTTCCAACTTATGATTTATCCTAACGTTTTATTGAAGACTTACGCAAAATCCATAAAAATGAAACGTTTGGTTTCCTCTCATTTCCGACAGACCTGATTCTAGAGAAAAAGTTACAGAAATGAATACGTAATCTACTTTTGTCACCAAGTGTCATCGAAAAGATCAGAGGAACTTCTGGTGGATTTCTTCAGATGGTTTAAACTCCTCATTTATATGCGATATATTTAAGCTCGGTCATTCTGAATCGACTCCAATTTCAACTTCTTGGAAAACATAGGCGATCACTTTGTCCATTTTAGCTGTAACACGAATTCCAACTAATCTTGGTCGTCAATTTACATAACGCGAAATCTCTCACTTCGAGACCGACGTCGGCAACAAAATTCGCGAAAAATTAACATGCCATAAAGGGGATTTTACGGCACTAGTTTTATAATCTTTACTCTTCATCCCACCTGATAAACAAGCAAGCCTCGGCCTTACCCAAAGGTGAACAATCTCATTAGGCCTTGAATAATTGGCTCGACATAATCGAAAGGTCATCGATCGATATCGAACAATATCTAGGGAAAATCTCAGAGCGCAGCATAAAATAGAATAGGAATTAAATGATTAAGCTATTCGAATACTTTATGCATGTCTCCAAAGTGGGCTATCGTCCTAGCTCATAGCCTTATCGTCCCCTTTTTTCAATACGGTCTCTAGATACGTAACAGTGTATTTTCGGTTGATAATCGTTATGTCTTAATAGGTTATTATCGCTACTGTCCTGGTAATGGGTTCCGTGGGTGGAGTTTGTGAACTACTGTATTGTAATCCACGAAGTGGAGGTGTGCCTTTACGTGATCTATTCTGGCCAGTGGCGGGCGATGAATCGAAAACATATCGAGTAGAATAATTTATGATGCTTTTTCATCATCCTTTTAGATTAAAAGTATTTTCAATATATTAAGAATCCAATATGTACATCAACCATCATGGTGGAAAAGTCACTACCAATTGTGCTAACTATATTTTGACAATTCGTTACAGCGAAACAACGTCTCCTGGTTGGCATATAAATAAGAAAGCATTCATTTGCTTAACTTCATTAACCCCATAACAAACCGTGAGTTCATGTCCGATACATGTGATTAAAACACAAGTCCGCTCCAGATCCCGCCATAAGCTGCGCCTAGAAAGGGTTCCCGCCACCGGGTCACCCTAGGATTAACCCCGTCGAACGGGGCAGTTGGCGTAATCCGCCGCGACCGACGCCACTGAAGCCCATTCCGCTGATGAACTCCAGAAAGTCGATTACGACCGGATCGGTGTGTAGTGGCCAGTGCACCGCGAACCTCATGGTCCTTCGGGCCGGATAAGCGCGACCTTCGTTCTGCGGTTCTCCCCCGTTCCTCCGCGATTCGATGACCCATTGTCGCGCTCGTACAAAGCCTTCCCAGATGACCGATCGAGATGCATCGTTCTACTCCGTCGACGACCTGCATGTTCCCCGAGACCGATGCCGTTTGATGTTGTGCTTAAATCGCGTATAGAATTTGCGTTCTGTGCAGTGTCGCGCTTCGTTACGGTCAGTTTGAGAACAGAGTGGTTCGATGGGTAGTTGATTTGACGTTTAAAGCGCTTTTATTAGGGAACTGCTGTTTCGCGGTTTTGTGGTTTCTGCGACGGTAGTTCACACGTGATATAAAAGGTAAATTCTTGACTGGAGCGATTCTAAATAAGACCTGCATGTCTTTTCGGGCTCACGGCTCGTTAGATTCAGGTTGAAATGGCGAATATCCGAGCTAATTCGGATTTACCCCCAATTACGTGGAAATGCCACGTCTCAAATCGGATTGAGATCGCGTCGGGAATAAATGTCGAGTCTCTCTGTGCTTGCGGTGCTCATTGGATTCCGATAATTTCAAAGCAAACTCGGTAACGAAGGGCAACGTCCTCTAATAAGCGATCGGATTGTGTAGGAAATGTTCTATTTGGGAAATACACCGATTTTGGGCTAAATTTAGTACTGAATGGTTGTTGACACGTGTCGTCTGTGCTTTAGAAGTTGAAATATAGTTTTGAGTACATCCTCTCAATTACTCCCCTATATATTAACGTCTCTTCAGATTCGTATTACGCTGAGCTGCTTGCTGGCTTTGAATGTTCTTGAAGACTTTGTATTCGGTCTATAAAGGGTGTATTTGAAGGTGAGGCTTTTTTTTCAACAGAAGGTAGAACTGGTCAAAATGAAGAGTTTCATCAAAAATCACCTATACAAAACTTTCAAAATGACGAAGTTGAAGAAAAAATTGGAAATGATTAGGTACTGAAATAGATCCTAATACGACCCTAGACCGTTTGTTGGCTGAATTATAGCAAACTGTGGGAAAAAACTTATCTCCCGATTCGACCATGTGGTTTCGTTTAGTTTAGGATATCTGCTCGTTCGATATTTACGTGGTTATGAAAATGGAAACATAGGATTGCTGAATTGTTCTCATTATTTTTTTAGTAACTTAGACGATTTTAGGAAATAGCTCATTTCTATACCAACTGACAGAAGAGACTTGGGACACAAGTGTAGAAAATAGAATAATACTTCAAAATCTCACCAATAAAATTCGTCTGAATTATTCGCGAATTTTTTCACAAAGGGCATCACAATCTTCTTGTTCGAACATTCGAACAATCGTCGTAAAAATGGGATGAAATGGGAAAGGATATAGCACTTTTTCAACATAACTAACATGAGCACTTTCAAGAAACTGCCTCGATTTTCTACTTTTTTTTCACCCTAAACTGCACGATAAAACAATTACGATTCTCTCAAAAGTGACCTGATGCATCTAATCCGATGAACTTGGTACTGAACCGTTCATTTTCCAGCCATAGGTTTATGTTTTGTTTCGTTTTAGCGATGCCGGAGTCACCTTCTGCAGTCCCGTACTTGAAATTCAATGAATTTTTGTCGAACTTCTAAGGGTTGTAGCTCAGCCATCTTGGATATTTTATATAGACAATTTTTGGTTAAACGACATATTTTGATGAGTTCTACCTTCTGTCGAAAAAAAAAGCCTCACCTTTGAAAAAACCCTGTAAAAGAAATATACTGCAACACAAAAGTTGGGAAAAATTGCTTATTCTTGTCCATAAAATTTACATCTATGAAAAATCAAACCATTATCTTCATTTCCCAATTTTAGAGTGAATAAATGAATCTTCACATGCAACTGTGAAACTTATCAAGAAACGTGATAAAGAGTGAATAAACATCTAGATTTGTCATATTTGAAATTGGATAAAAAAAAGGAAATTTCTGAAACAGTCTCGAAATTTCTGAACGTTTTTGCTAGTTTCAGTTCAAACCTTAAGGATGTTTACATTTCTGGTAGGGCTGCCATTTCAAAAAACTCATCTCCTTTGCATCAATAATCTCTCATTACATTAAAAGAAGTGGCGTAAGTTTGTATCTACATTCATAGCCACAAAATAGTAGAAAATGTATAAGATGACGGTGGCCATGTTAGTCATGTGATCTTTCTGAACTGAAAGTAGAGGAAGCAATTTCCAACAATTGATTCAATGATAATCAATTATTCTCATTTCTTCAGAAATGTATTGAGGTTTATACCTGTACATGTTTGTACAACCAGTTTCGGCCTTAGGCGGTTTTCAGGTCAGTGAATCTGTGCGAAATATTTGTTCACACCTACAATTTCGAATTTTCAGACCTCGCAAGCAAACGCTAGCCAGAACTCATGAGACAAATGGCTGTAATCCTAAGGCCAACTCATCTCATTATTCGGCCGTTCGTTATTATTAACGAATTTCATAAAGCAAATAACTACCGGTAATTTTCGAAACGAGATTCCTTGAATTCAAAGGTGACTACTTCATGATACACGGAGTATTTATCGCCAAACCATGCGTAAAATCGAGATTAGCTTCCGTATTTGAACTTTCCTTATGTGTCAACCATAAAATCTAACGAGGCATAATAACTTCGCGAGAAGATTGCCGGCATACATGACAACTCTACTGAAACGAATCGAATTCTGCGGATCGGGATCCGCAAGATTGGGTCAAAATTGAGGATATTCAAGTATGAATATTTTTCCGCACGATTCGAATATACCTACGTCGAAGGTAGGATTCAACGACCATTCCTAACCTAACCTTACGTTACCGGACCGCATCAGAAACGCGTTTCCCATGCGAATAATCCCGATTCATTTATATTCCACAGTCGTTTACTTCGATTCTAGTAATTTAACGTGTATCAAGCTGACATAATCGAGTTTAACTCATTGTCGATGCGAGCTGCATGTGGGAGTTCTAGAGATTGACGGTTCAGTTTTCAGATAAGGCTTTTCGGATCCGAACCCATTTCTATGCAAACAACAATTATGTCGTATTTATTGGATGGACGATGAAAATCCATAATTGAACTTGAAACGGAATGGCGACTCCAGCACCGGAGAAACTAAATAAAACATACACATATGGATGGACAATGAATGGTTCAGTACTAAGTTCATCGGATTAGATGCATCAGTGCTATTGTTCTTAACCTTTTTAACCCCATTTTCACAAAGACTGTGGAAGAGATCGAAAAAGAAGAAGATTGTGATGACCATTGTGAAAAATTTTGACGAATTTCATTGGCATTCAACTGAAAGACTTTCTTCTTGAAATTTTTTTACGAAAGGCAAGATTTTCGAGAAAAATCTAAAAATTCGATTAGAGGTCAGTCACCTGTAATTGAAAATTAAAATTCCATACGAATTTCGAAATGCGATCAATGATATTTTTAGATATTTCCCATAAATCTTATTTTTCATGAAAAAATAGCAATTGACAGGATGTCCTTTCGTTTTTGGGCCCCCCTGTATCTAAGCATGATTGAATTTCAACCTCTATACAAGGTGTATTTGAAGGTGAGGCTTTTTTTTTACAGAAGGTAGAACTGGTCAAAATGAAGTGTTTCACCAAAAATCACCTATACAAAACTTTCAAAATGACAAAGTTGATAAAAAAAATTGAAAATGATTACTGAAATAGATCCTAATACGACCCTTAACCGTTTGTTAGCTGAATTATCGCAAATCGGTGGGAAAAAACTTATCTCCTGATTCGACCACGTGGTTTCCTTTAGGATATTGGCTCGTTCGATATTTACGTTGCAATGAAAATGGAAACTTAGGATTACGACATTGTTGTCATTATTTTTTAGTAACTTACTCGATTTTATGAAATGGCTCATTTCAATATCAACTGGCAGAAGAGACTTAGGACACAAGTGTAAAAAATAGAATAATACTTCAAAATCTCACCTATAAAATTCGTCTAAATTATTCACGATTTTTTTCACAATGGGCATCACAATCTTCTTGTTCGAACATTCCAACAATCGTCTTGAAAATGGGATGAAATGGGGAAATATCATAGCAGTGTTTCAACATAACTAACATAAGCACTTTCAAGAAACTGCCTCGATTTTCAAAATTTTTTTTACCCTAAATTGTACGATACAACAATTATGATTCTCTCAAAAGTGACCTGATGCATCTAATCCGATGAACTTGGTACTGAACCATTCATTGTCCAGCCAAATGTTTATGTTTTTTTTTTTCGTTCTTGCGATGCCGGAGTCACCTTCCACAGACCCGTACTTGAAATTCAATGAAATTTTGTCGAACTTCTAGGGGTTGTATCTCAGCCATCTTGGATATTTTATATAGACAATTTTTGGTTAAACAATTTATTTCAATGAGTTCTACCTTTTGTCAAAAAGAAAGCTTCACCTTTGAAAACACCCTCTAAAAAAGACCTGCTTCAAAAACATAACAATTATGTTACTCTTCTTAACCGTTTGTGTTCTTGAATGAACTGTGAAGTTAAAACAACCACTTTTTGTCTCGGCACACCTTTTAGGCAAGTCCGGTAAAGCATTGTTGACCTCGTCTTGATCCCAATTTGTCACCTTGAATATCCAGTAACTTCCATACAATTTTTCTCCCTCATCATCCCGGATTGACCCTAATGACCCCCATTTCCCCCCTTTTCAGCTCGTAAACCCCCAACTTCCCCCGAAATCCCCAAATCCCGGATCTTCATCACCGCCATATCGAAATAATTAAAACCCCCAAGAAACGACCGCCCGGATCAGTATTAAAGGAATAAAAAGCTCAGATATTAACGCCGCATCAATCCCCGGAGTACAAATTAATTTCGCCCCGACGCGGCGACCGTGAGAGGGCGCTGAGCGAGATGCGATACTTACCGCGCCCGATGAAATATTTAACGGCGGTATCCGACAGGCCAAACGGCGGTTTTTCCTTGCTTTTCCGGGTAAATGGTCGTGTTTCGGCCCTGCCGACAAGGCGAGGACGTTGATTAAACTTCTTTTCGGGGAAATTAGGGAAAATTGCAGTTGCGAGGGACGCGTATTAGGTGTAGGCGACATCTGTGAATGGACTGAATAACATTCGTTCCTCGTCCATTTCAGGTTCTCGCAGTCTTCATTAAAGGGGGTTGAATTATTCTGGGGATCATGCAGTCGAACAGCGAAGTCAATTTTCACTGTTTTCAGTACCATGCATCATGTGAAAAAAAAATTAAAGTTAAATACAGAATATTGAGAAAACCTGACATCAAAATAAACTGCTCCACATGAGTTAGGGATATTGACTTGAATTATTGCAAAAAACTATAGTTAAAATAAGATTTTTGTGATGACAATTCATTTCAATATGATTTCAAGTTGCAAATTAATTTTAACTTGTAGGTCTGCTGCGTATACAGGCTGGTTAAGAAAAATCGAGTAAAATAGCGAAATTTTATTCCCAGAGAATTCAAGCATTTCAAGACTATCAATACAATGTATGCCTCCACGGGCATCAATAACAGCTTGACATCTTCTTTGCATACTACACACGAGGTTGTTGAACATTTCTTGAGGAATTTGGTTCCATAAACGGGGTAGAAGCTCTCTCAGATCATTTAAGGATTCTGGGGTAGGTTGATTATTATCTAATCTTCTTTGGAGCATATCCCATGCATGTTCTATGCAATTCAAATCTGGTGAGTGCGGAGGTATTAGTTAATGTGGCATACCAAGCTCCTCGCGCGCATTCTCAACCATAGCTGGACGGTCTAGCGTTATCGTCTAGAAATTGAAAAGTTTCACCAATAGTAGCGTAAGTAGGACTTCTTGGACATAGCGACGATGACGGGGTATGAGTGGGATTGCCCATACCCATATTCTTTGAGAATCTGAAAATCGTCCATATCTGGATTCATCAGTGAAAAGGACACTACGCCATTGATCGTTCCAATTGATATGTTGCCTTGCCCTTTCCAGTCTTTGACGCTTATGGTCACGTGTTAATGGAACTCCTCTTAATGGACGTCTAGAACCTAGATTCACCTCTTTCAAACGTCGTCTGATGGTTTCGACGGAAACTTGGACCCCATCTGCATTTTGAATAGTTTTCCGTAGCATTCTACACGCAGATGTAGGGTTTCTTCTCGCCGAAACGGTGATGAAACGATCCTGAGCAGGTTTTGTTTTTCGTCGCCCATCTAGCCTTGGTCTCTCCAACACGGAAACCTGTCTCCCTGAACCTATTCCAAAGTCGAGATATCACACTTTGGCTGACTTGGAGCCTTTCCGCTACAACAACCTGAGTAAGGCCAGCCTGTAGCATTCCGATAGCCCTATTAGCCTCAGCGTTTGTTAATTTACGTCTTAGCATTTTCAGAAAACTCGTTTCAAATCGAAGCCGTTGATAAACGGACTTCATTTCAAAATAAGAACATTCTTAAAGCATATGCAAAGAACCAAACTTCAGAAAAGAGGCGACCAGATTGACGAAATATCTCATACATTTTTATAGAATCGATTCAAGTTGTTCTTGAGTTTCAAATGATTTTACAGCGATTTTCTCGAAGATTACATACTTTTAAAAACGATTGAATACGATATCCCTAACTCTTGTGGAGCAGTTTATGTAATCTGAATTGTTTTGTTGTCGGTCTCAATCATTTTTCACCGATCATTTTCACTTCCGAAGCGTTGTTGGCAATTTCGCCCACCTGTTTCGATAAATTCGGAGTTCTAGGGGGCTCGCACGCCATCAATTACCAATGATTAATGCAAGGTTTATCGTTTGGCCGCGTCGTTTTTCAATATTCGACAGGAACGATCGCCCCCATTACGTTGGAAGAAGCGCAATAATCTGTAAACGAACCGGACGCTATTAATCCATTCCGAATTGTGAGTTTGGAGGTACGAGATGTCGAGGAGTAGTTTTTGAGTCGATTTTATCTTGACGTCTTGATAAATACGCGTAACGCTTCTTCGAAGGAGGATGGTTATTCGATTTGTTGCTCGCGTTCGGTCTTGACGAATTTTCAACGAACCTCATATTTTTGGGAATTTTTCGATAGTCAACTTTCGAGTCGCGTATCTTCCGGGAAAATCATCGGATATCTGAATATTATGCATATTCTGGAAGAGCAACTCTTCTAGTAATAAATCTGAGAATTTCATTTTCATTTTGTCACAACCGTTCGGTCTTGAGGAAGTTTTAACTGACCCCATCTTTTAGGTATTTTTTCGAAAGTCAACTTTCGAGTCGCGTATCTTCCAGGAAAATTATCGCAAATCCAAATGAGGTACATATGCTGAAAGAGCAACTCTTCTTGTACTAAATCTGAGAATGTCTTCTATCTCGGCACTACTGTTCTGTCTTGAGGAAGTTTTAACTGACCCCATCTTTCTGGGAAATTTTCGAAGGTCAATTTTCGAGACGCGTATCTTCCAGGAAAATTATCGCAAATCCAAATGAGGTACATATGCTAAAAGAGCAACTTCTCTTGTAATGAATCTGAGAATTTCATTTATTTTGTGACAACCTTTCGGTCTTGAGGAAGATTTAACTGACCCATCTTTTTGGTTATTTTTCGAAGGTCAAATTTCGAGTCGCGTATCTTCCAGGAAAATTATCGTAAATCCAAGTATAGTACATATGCTGAAAGATCAACTTTTCTAGTAATGAGTCTGAGAATTTCATTCATTTCGTCCCTACCGTTCGGTCTTGAGGAAGTTTTAACTGACCCCATCTTTTTGGGAATTTTCGAAGGTCAACTTTGGAGTCACGTATCTTTCAGGAAAATGATTGTAGATCTAAATGTAATACATATTCTGAAAGAAGAACTCTTCTAGTGATAAATCTGAGAATTTCATCCCTCTCGGCACAACCGTTCGGTATTGAGGAAGTTATATCTGACCCCATCTTTTTGGCAATTTTCGATGGTCAACTTTCGAGTAGTTTTTCGTCCACGAAAATTATCTTAGGTCCAAACGTGATACATATTCTGAAAGATCAACTCTTCTTGTAATAAATCTGAGAATGTCTTCTATCTCGGCACAACTGTTCGGTCTTGAGGAAGTTTTAATTGACCCCATCTTTTTGGGAAATTTTCAAAGGTCAACTTTCGAGTCGCGTATCTTACAGGAAAATTATCGTAGATCTAAATGTGATACATATTCTGAAAGAGCACCTCTTCTTATGATGAATTTCAAGATTTCATATATCTCGGCGTAACACTTCGATTTTGAGGAAGTTTTAATTGTCCCCATTTTTGAGAATTTTTCGGAGGTCTACTTTCTTCCAGCTAATGTATACTATACTTCAAGGATTGCCTCTTTACTCCCTCAAATAAACCTGCTACCGAATCGTTATAAGGAATAGTATGTGACTTCTGCCGCATTCCCCAAGAAAACGATATCACTTTTCATACGACTAGATAAATCCACATAATTCCACTCCACGCGTGCGATAAAATGCATAGTCGCGATTTCTGCACTCGGCTCTCCTGTTCGCAGCGTGTCGTTATTAAGTTTATGAATCCCTCATTCGCAATGAGCGAATGCTTTATGAATATTTAGATTATTAAAAGGCTCCCGCGGTTTTATCGAAGATCGTATCGCGAATCTTACAATGTTCATAAGGCTAAGTGTTCGTCGTTTAACGACTGTTCGCGATATCATCGCCTGGCGCTTGGAATTGAGCGATTTATTATACCCGGTGACGTACGAACGAGAACACCCAGCGATTGTTGGAATACTTTCATAATTTTCGGTATGCGTGTTTCGATAAGGAAACAGTGAGGTATCAGTAAATTATCCTTCTTATAACGTCATTTATTCTTGTTACTTATCCCTTACTGTTGGCCCAAATCACCCTGTAGGTAGACAGTACTGATTGTTCATCACCAAAATGAGTAGTTTTCGCTATAAAGTAGTACTGTAATGTATGAAAGCGCTGAAGTGCCACACAAAAAATTCCAAATGTACAATTCCGACTTGCAATTCGGAATTCTGAGATACAAGTCGGAATTCTGAGATACAAGTCGGAATTATGAGATACAAGTCGGAATTTTGACTTCTAAGACGGAATTTTGAGATGCAAGGCAGGAGGAGGGCTAAAATAGGTCTAATGAGTTTTGTTTTTTGCATTCGATCCGTGAATGTGTTTTTGGCTTCTTGGAGGAATTTTGGATAAATCAAATGATACTCTATTTTTCTCTTCGGTTGCACCATAACTGAGCTGTCCCAAAGCTTCGTGCTCAGTGCTTGTGAAAGCACTTGGAGTATTTTTGTACTCCCGAGAATTATGATCCTGGGAACTTTTCAAAACCTTTCTCCATGTTTAGTGATTCGAGCACTTTATCGAAATTCCTACATCCAGTTTCATAATCAAATTCAAAGTCACTTTTAGTTTCGTTTGGTGTCAGTTTCGGTAGGGTTAAAGAAAAGCTTTAAAATTGAAGGGGCTTTAATTTTGATTATGAACCTGGCTGATAGTCCTTAGTAATCCCTATAAAGTACTCGCGAGAGGCCTTCGGAAATCGTGTCAAAACAAGAAGAAGCGATCGACTTATTGTCACCCTACGAGCATTTATGGATACTACAGATATATTATATATTATCATATTATCTTGATTCCCCGTAGGTAACGACGAACCCCTCAGAAGCTCTGTGAGCTTGTCGGAATCAATAACGTCCGTTAAAACTTTTGAAAGAAAAGAGATAGGGTAGGCGTAGGTTAAGGGTCTAAATGTGCCTATACATGACTTAAATGAGACAAATCTGCTCTACGGAGGGCATTTTGCTCACATGATTCGACAACAATCGAATGCAACAAAGCAAATGTCATTCGACCAATTCTAGCCCCACTACTGTCTTGCATCTCAGAATTCTGACTTGCATCTCAGAATTCCGACTAGTTACTCAGAATTCCGACTTGCTAACTCAGAATTCTGACTTACAATTCGTAATTCCGATTTGTATCTCAGAATTCCAACTTGCTAACTCAGAATTCCGACTTGTAACTCAGAATTCTGACTTACAATTCGTAATTCCGACTTGTAACTCAGAATTCCTACTTGCGAGTCGGAATTCCGATTTGTATCTCAGAATTCCAACTTGCTAACTCAGAATTCCAACTTGCTAACTCAGAATTCTGACTTAGAATTCAGAATTCCGACTTGTAACTCAGAATTCTGACTTACAATTCGTAATTCCGACTTGTAACTCAGAATTCCTACTTGCAAGTCGGAATTCCGATTTGTATCTCAGAATTCCAACTTGCTAACTCAGAATTCCAACTTGCTAACTCAGAATTCTGACTTAGAATTCAGAATTTCGACTTGTAACTCAGAATTCTGACTTACAATTCGTAATTCCGACTTGTAACTCAGAATTCCTACTTGCAAGTCGGAATTCCGATTTGTATCTCAGAATTCCAACTTGCTAACTCAGAATTCTGACTTAGCAAGTCGGAATGATACATTTTAATTTTTTTTGTGTGGCCCGCCAGCGCTTTCGTAGTAATGAGAACAAGGTAATGTATTCGAGCTCTTTTTTGACCCAACAGTCGACGAAAATCTATATGACAATTTTATTGACCTTACTGTGTGTAGTGGCCCTAGATTCGAATACAATTTATTTGATTTATTCATCATTCTGATGAACCTGGGCAATATAACATACTACAGGTGAATTTCCAGTTGTTGATTTAGACCTACGTCCTTCTCGCCTCATAAACCGGATATCCTCCGTTCCTTCTTCACCTTCGACTTCCCCAAAATGCCAGAGCAGTTTTCCTACGTTCGCCGACTTTCCACGAAGCCATTGTTGGCGATATTTTTATGGGCCAGACACGGCCGTCGAAAGTCGGTCATAACATAAATCACGTTTTCCCATTACATCAGTCTAATGTCTGGTAGTGTACGAATTCAGCGTAAACCGGGCACCGGAGCAAAGTAAACAGGTGGGCGAATTCCTTCTCGGTGGTTTCAGTCCGGTCACAAATACATGTAGGTTTCGGCCGAGCAGCAGAGATGAAAAGACAAGCCGAGATAAGAAGTGCACATCGTCTATTGCTACTCTCCGCGAACTCTAAGTACGACCATATGAGTATTTTGGTTTGATACTCGATGATTTCACCGAAAGTTCCGTCGAAATGGGACAACTACAGGGTGAATCATTAAGGGTTGAGACCAAAATTGATAGAATTCTATTATATTCAGAACGACAGGGATATGAGCTTGCGGTTTTGACAGGTCAATAGGTAAAACTATTTGGCATTGTGTCATTAGGTAAGAGACAGGAAAAAGGGGGACATATTTTGAGCAGAATTTTAAGACGAAATATCCTCAACCCTTGGTGTAGAGACTATCACCCCTAAATTCACAATAGGGGGTAGGGGGTGAGCTATACCTCAATGGGGAATTCTCCTCAATTTATCACTGCATATTCAAGTTTAAACTGAATAATTATGAGTTTCATTCATGATTTTTTCAAATTCACCGCGGAAACTATTCAAAATCATTCTTCAAATATGGGGTTTTAAAATTTAAATCGCTTTGTGCGGAGTTTACGATTTGGCAACAGCGCATACAAGACAATAAAAAGAACAATGTCCCATCAGCTTGTTTATAAAATAACAGCTGTTGATCTACAGGCGCGTACTTACTGGCGAGCTTCAACTGCAACCGGCCATAAAAATCCCATAAAATTTTACGACCTTCCTCATTCGTCGCAGACTTCATAGACAGCCATCTTTGTCTATCTCATCAAGATAATGCATTTGTTGTCCTTTATTATCAAGGCATATTTCAGTCGATGTTGCCAGCTTGCGCAATTCTCACAAAACGCTTTAAACTTTAAATACCCATTTTTATTTTTCATTTTTAAGTGCTTAAAATAATTTTTTTGGGAAACGGTTGAAATGGTTATTTCAAAATGTGACGTTTCAAAGATATTTCATAAAAAATACATCATTTTCGTCAGACCCTCTACATGAATACTATGGTTTGCAAATTTTTATTGAGTCCTTGAAGTAGTTACAGGGTCCGATAATTTGAAAACTTGTCAGGCCAATTATGTCTCGATAAGGATGTTTTCAGAGAAAACGCCGGAACAGGTCAATTTTTATTCCGAGAGGGACATGTTTCTAACAGAATTGTGAGCCAAAATCTCCTCAATCTTAGGTGAAGGGATTGTCACCCCTAAATAATAGGGAATAGAGAGTGAGCTACACCTTAATTGGAAGGCAATAGTATCATATAGAGGGACATATTGTCCCTCCAATCGAGGCTTATTTCACCCTCTATACCCTTTGAAGGTTTGAGGAGATTTCGGCTTACAATTTTGCTCAAAATATGTCCCCCTCCCTTTGAAAATTGACCCCTCCTGGCTTTTTCTTTGAAAACATCCTTGTCGAGACATAATTGGCCAGGCAAGTTTTTAAATTGTCACCCTGTATAGAAAACTGACCAGAAAAAATGTAAAATGAGAATATTAATTTCTTATTTCATTAATCTCACCAAAGTAGGGTAAATAATTCTGATAGTTTTCTGTTATGCCTTTCCTCAATGAATGTTTGCCTCTGCAAAAATTTGATTAGATGAATACAAAATCAACCAAACCATGAAGTTTTACGAACTTACAACAAGAACCTAGAATAAAAAATTAATCGAACTAAAAGCTTCTTACAATACTTTCAAAAATGGGACTTTGATCGAAAATGTCAGGGAAATAACATTCAAATGTAGCTTACTCAACTGCGGATAAAACAAGTGTGATTGATTTGTCTTTGATCAGATTTCAAGTCAAATAATCGGTGAATAGATGCTACTAGGTGTAACTTGATGAAATTTGGTAGAATTTGGGGACATCCTCAACACCCCTCCTAACTGTTTGCTTTGACCCATTCGGAGAGTGTGTGTAAAAGTTATAAAACGTTCTGATCGACCATCACTATGAATGACCGGATCGTTTCTCCATGTAATCACCAAAACGCGAGCGATAGGATCACAATCGAAGGACCATATTTTCCAGGTGCTAACACTTCGCCCGTAAACGCAGTCTCCCGATTCCGAGATGCGGTTACCTACGCTCGTATCTCAATGTCCGTACCGCAAGATCCAAACTTCAGTCAGCGTTCGGTCTTCGGCTTGCCATACAGTCTCGCCTTCCACGGTGTGCACAGGGGCATATGATCAGTATTTGGTCGTTAGACGACAGGGCGTTAGACGGAAGTGAGTGCAATTTTTGGCGCGATCTGTACGCGTTGTGAAATTGCGGTTGTGATTTTACGCGAACTCCACAGTGCGATTTTGACATGTTTTCATTGTTCTCTAAGGGTATTGTTTTTTTTTGTTCATTAATTTTGATGTGTAGGTTTGTATCGGTTGGGTTTCTGGTGGTTGTGGGAGGAATTTTAGTTTGTCCTGTGGTTCGCACTGCTGTTAATGGTCCGACAACATCGGAAAAAGCGAGGAAGTTTTTTTTTGCTAAAGCAGTTTAGATTTAGTCGATATTGATGTAGATTCTATAGCTATCAACTGGTATATTTTGATGAAAAATCTAGTATCTCACTTATCAATGAAGAGTATCTCGAAGCAGAGAGACAATGGAGTACGTTTTCGTATTGTGGGTTAAAAAAAAAATAACATTATGCACAGAATCAAGGTAGATCATCCAATTGAAATGATGAAGCAGTGACATTTACGAATATCGGTTTTTCAGGTCATTGTCGTAGAAAAATCTCGTTATTGGAAAAAGCTGATTGTCAAATCCAAAGAATGCATCCTCTAGGCTACTATTCTCCCTCCATATTCCGCGGCTACAAGTAAAGTTAGGTGGAAAACAATACAAATTATGAAGAAAGATCCATTATTTACATAGTCTTGGGAATGGAAAGAAAAATGCGAAGAAAAATAATTTGGCTACAATAAATTCTTGTTTGTAGTAAGTGCTACTCCCTTAGGGGTTCTATTCGCAGTATCCATCAATATTTTGGCGATGTATATTGAGAGTTTGATGACTTCGGCGACAAACATAAACTACTCCCAAATAAATCTAAGACCAAATAACTTTTCGTGAAAATTCACAAGGCAAACCATCAAATACCGACAGAATTCGAGTAAATCATAGGAAAACATCTCATTATTCATTACGGTCACTAAAAGAAAAAAATATCTATGGCAGAATCGAATCCCCGAATGAAAGAACCCACCCGATCCGAATCGATGTGCAAGACGCGAAGTCCTCGCGTTATTTTGTAAACACGAACGTGTCTCTCTCGTTATTTATAGCACGGAAAACTCTCAAATCTAGTTGCGGGCCGGATTTATAGCGGAGACACCATTACTCCACTCATTTTAGACGCTTTAACGTCACTTTATTTTTGTCATCCGATACCGGAATCGATTTATATTGGACGTCTTTATGGGAACATCAATTCCTTCGATCTAGGATCTAAATTTAATACCATTTCTACCCTTTTCGTTCTTCCGAACTTGTTGTTTTTTTGTGAAGAGCTTGAACGTATAGTAGCCCCATCCACTTGAAATGTTCAAAACCGGTGGTCGTAAATCTTGGCATGAGTAGAAGTAGATAGGGTAGTTTGTAGTTTTATTTTTCGAGAAATTATGTCATAGATTTCAGGATGTAGATATTGATTGAGTGGTCTGCCAAATCTATGAAGAGACGAAGTTTAGTGTTGTTTGTAATTTTCACACTGATGAAATGATAACTGTTTTTTATATGAAAGAATAGCTTTAGAAGTATTCCTACCAATCATGTTGAAAAACAGTTTTGATGTCGTGTACATGCACCCACGAGGTTCTGCTGAAAGCGATCGCCTCTGGTTCTTTCTAGATGAGCAAATTTCCTCGAATTCTAGACGATGCATCATTCCTGAGAAATATCAAGCTTTATTTTCAGCACGAAGCCGATGCTATTCTGAATCATCTCTTCCAAATTTAAATTAATTGTTCGAAGTGAGGAAAAAATCACAGTCAATTCAACATTTGATTCGTTTCGATGATACCATCGTTGAATCATCCATTAGAGCGTTTTCGAGAATATATCAAACATCTATTGAAAAGATTCCGTCACTCCGGATTACGTTTCCAATGTAGCTTTCATCCCAGCCTATTCGGTAAGAACGAAGAGCGGTAAAAGTTCGTCTTAACTGCGTTGTCGAATTTGGTAACGATAACTTTTTGTTCTTCGGGGTTAAATCTTTATGGCCTGCAATAAAATTCGAATATAAGCCATATTTCCTGGAAACGCGAACGTTGGACAGGTTTTTATAGCGTCATCTCCGGAATCGTGTCGTCTAAATATCGATTTTTTACGGGGAACACGATGAAAGAAAATGGGAAGTCATTATACTGGCCAACAAAAAAAAAAAATGAAAAAATATTTCTTTCTCTGATTTTCAATTTTTTTTATAGCTAAACTAGGTCTATATTTTCAGGATAACATGTTTTGTTTTTGAGTTACGAACAGCAGTGTTGACCTGTAGGTCTTCCTTAGGTGTATAGAGAAGATATTTGATCAGCTGGTCACAAATTGTGAATTCCTATCGATTTTATCGATATTCACGAATAAATCATCTACGTGACATAAAAGACGTTAATAAAAACGTCGATAATCTGTGTACATAAATATTTTCCTTCTGTGATAAATAGTCCCTATCTTTATGATTACATCATTGGGTTCTGTATGTATGGATGATTTATCTATCTGAAAGCGTTTATACCTGAGATATTGCTCAAGTACCACGGTTGTGACTCACACGGCTCTGTTATCGTCTGACCCGATTATTATGAAACAAGATCATCCTATCTTGAATAACTTTGGACAGCTACCGATCCAGGTGAAAGAATGATATAGGCGTTGGCAGGACATTTCACTCGCTGATCCACCACAAGCTACCACTAGTCGTTGGCGTAGTTCTTCTGAGGAGGTGTCACAAACAGTTTTTTTCATATAAACCTCAGAAGAAAAACTCCAAAGGTATTAGATTTGAAATGTTAGGGTCATATGAACCCCAGGATGTTCACAGTTGTCTTTTTCATGTTGTTCAGCTGGAAAAGTTTTTCAACAAAACTTCTCTGACAAAAATTGGGGAAATAACACAAAGTGTGAAAAATATTTTATTGGCGTGTTATTCAATCATTCGATTCACTGATAACTTCATGCAAGTTTTCAACTTGTTGCAACTAGATTCCTATCTAGTCGATATTGAACCAATAACCCCTCGGAATCCCACCGAACAATAACCATTTCGAAGGAATATACAAAGGTACGTTGTTCAGCGTACATATAATCGAATTTGAATTCTAAATAATGTCGTAGAGGACGAGGATTCAATGCGAGTTCGAATGCATTATCGGAGAAATGAGACCAGTGGCGTACTCGAGAGGTTTGTGGGTTACTCCAGAATTGAAACAATATCGAACGAGTTCGTTGAATTTAAGATTTACTAATCACGTTACTAGCACGAGAATCCTTACAGAGCATTGTCGATTCAGGAAGCACCAAATGAGAATGGGTGTATCAGAAGCTGACAAGTGCAAATTGTGGGTTCATTAGAACTCTGGTCGCAATACTGGAGACAATGAACTGCAACCTCATGGCATATTGGGACCCCTTTCTTTCTAGGACTCTCAAAAGGTTCTCAGGCTTTAGCTCAGTTCCAGCAACTGAGGGGAATATTTCACAATTCCATACCCCAAGCAAGTCTTGTTCGTGTGTTTACCTTATTTTTGTTCAGATTAAGATAGAATTTTACCTTCTTTCACTGCAGTTCCTGAAGAATTTCTTTGAGTGGTTCAAACTTTGAATACTCAGAAAGAGTGTCTCCTTTCTCTTGAACTCCCCACAAATTTGAGTTGATCTCATTGCTAGGTACGTGTAGGCATAAAATCAGAGTGATTTGTTATTCTGTTATCGCCTGTTCCTACTCTATACGAGGATGTATTGATATCTAGTTAGCCTAGACCAGTTCCATGCATATAAAAAATATTGCGTTACTATAGCAACGAATAATAACTCATTAGAAGTGTCAGTGTGATGTTTAAGGTCAAAAAAGTAAACCACAGTTGCGCAATAAATTGAAAGAAAGAAGATGTCCACCGAAATTGTGAAAATCGAAAAATTGGAGTGTCGAGCCATCATTTACGATTTACGAAGATATGCTTAATACCCTTGGTGATTAATGTTCTTCGTATGCGACCGTGAAAAATTTGACTCCAAGCTTCAAAAGAGGTAAATTTTCCATTGAAGATGATGACCGATCGGGAAGGCCAGTTTCTGTGTCAGTCCCCGAAAATATCGATGCAGTTCATGACATGATTTTATCAGACCGTCGAATTGAGCTAAAACGGATATCTGAAGCACTGGATATTTCATACGAACGCGTTCTACATATAGTTCACGTCAATTTGGACTTGAGAAAAATTGCTGCAAAATGGATCTCCAAATGTTTGAATGTTGACCAAAAGTGTGCAAGGGTAGAAGCATCGCGTTCGATCTGTGCTCGATTTGAAAACGATGTAGACTTCTCAAAGCGAATTGTTACTATGGGTGAGACTTGGATACATTTCTGCGATCCAAAAACAAAGCAACAATCGATGGAATGGCGACACTCTGGTTCTTCCAAGACCTAAGAAGTTTCGTGTCCAAAAATCTGCTGGAAAAGTTCTTGCTTCAGTCTTTCGGTATTGCCATGGAGTAATCAGGATTGATTTTTTGGATAAGGGTAGAAATACAACCGGAGATTACTATTCGACATAACTGACCACTCTACGAGAAAAAAATTGAAGAGAAAAGACGCGGAAAGCTATCCAAAGTTGTTTTGTTTTTGCAGGACAACACCCCTGCACGCAAATCTCATGTTGCCATGCAAAGAAATCGTAATTTAGGGTTTGAATTACTAGAACCCTCTATTCACCAGATTTGGCTCCATCCGACCATCATCACTTTCCTCAACTGAAAAAAGTTTAAAAGGTCGTAAATATTCTTCCAACGAGAAGGTCATAAAAGCTGTGGAGGCCTCCTTTGCAGAGCAAGAAGAAACATTTTTTTAGAAAGGCCAAGAGACGTTGTAGGTTCGCTGTACTAAAAGTTTTCAATTCAGAGGAGAATATGTTGAGTAATAAAATATTTTGTTTGGTTCTATAGTAGGCTGAGAATTTTTCAATATATCCTCGTATATTTTGTATATACCCCTCTCTGGCTTGCACCAGGTACAGGCTGAAGCCTGTAATCACTCTCTTATGCTCTGATCTCAGCCCCAGGGTAAACGAGTATCTTGTATGCCTTCGATTACATAACAATTTCAGCTCCAGCCTCAATTTTCAAGGCAGTACGACACTGCCGTCGTCGGTCGTCGAATGCTAAAACTTCATTGTTTCCCGTATTCCGCGAAACAACGCACCCCGCATACGTTCGAAGGCACCCAACAACACAAAGTGCCCATTTACATAAAGATGAGAACCCGCGCCGGGATCAGCTCGGATGTATAGGAGATGAGCGGTAATTCTCGGCTCTTCTTGATTGTTACCTGCTCCGAAGGTCGTCGGGACCAGATTCGTATCGAGGATAAGAGGAACCCCGTTTTTAATGTGTGTAAATTGCGTTAGAGGATCGACCGGAGAGAATTTCGATGCTGCGGCTCCGGGGAACGCACCTGAAATCGTTATGAATGGGAGCAAATTATCCGTAATTTTGTCTATGTAGTAACTGGTTTCACGCGTAACTCTTTTATAATGGTCTTTTTTACGAGGTTGATTGAATGAGCATCAATTCCATGGGTCGAGAAATTAGGAGCGTGATCTCGTGGCCCTGCCATTTTTCATGACATTCCTCCATCACGAGGTAACATGAACGCTGCCAAAACTGGAAGCATATACTACATTTTTATCACAATTCATAACACCAGGTTCGAACTTCATTTCACTTGCCATTCTCGACTTATCTCGACCCACTTGCATTTTTTCAAGTATTTTGATAGCGAAATGGGATTCCGACTAGAATTTATTGCAATTGACTCATCTATTCAGATCTCAATTTTGATCTTTCTCTTTCTATGGGTGTGCCACTTTCGATGTCAAATATTTGACATCCAGATCACCTGACGCCGAAAGGTCACAACGCCCTGTATTATGTAACATTTAGGATGACCGACGGTTCGGTTGAAGAAAAATGTCAATTTTTGACTGAAACATCTTTTTCGTATTTACAAGATGTTTTCTAATTGAGTGCCAATATTTATGGGGGTGATTTTTGGGCCCATTTTAAGAAAAAACTTTATATTAACATATGTCCTAAACGTCTTACCTTTTGAGATACGGGGTGGTAGAGTTTTCAAATCATTTATTATCAATATCTACCGTACCACTTCAAATATTTTAATGAAATTTGTCATACATGTGTACTATGAATCAAGAGGCATTTTTTAATGTATCACTTTTTTCTTAATTTCCACCAGTGGCGTTCGTACGTAATTTGACCTACCTATTTTGGCAGACATTGATGGTACGCCACAGATTTTTCCTGAAATAAAAATTTTTTGAAATTCCCAATCACTTCTTACCAAAGTTGATCACTTGACTTTTCTCAATCCGATTCACGGTTTCCGCTTAAAAAAATAAAAACCTTTTCTCTGCTTACGTAGAGAGACATACGTAGATTTTATTTTTTTAGATGAAACCCGTGCGTCGGACTAAAAAAATCCTAGAGATCAAATTTGCTCATAGTTGAATAAAGTCAGTGTCGTGCCACTGACTGTCTAAATAATACCACCCTGTATCTCAAAAGGTAAGACGTTTAGGACATATGTTCATATGAAGTTTTTTTCTTAAAATGGGCTCAAAAATCACCCCCATAAATATTGACATTCAATTAGGAAACAGCCTGTATATGCACCAAAACGAATGACCTTCCGGTCAAAATTTCAAAGTTTTTTTAAACCGAATCGATGGTCATCACAAACATTGCATAATACAGGATATTGGATACTAACAGTATCAGTTGTTACATCAATAGGTTGATAAAAACTCCAAGATTAATTTGAATCTAAGTTTGAATTTCGTTCCAAAACTTTCTTCTTTCGTTAACCTAGAAATTCCGAAACGAACGTCAAAAAAAATTTAAGAATAATTTTATAGAGGATGAGTCTTTGACTCGTACAAATATTTTAACAGTAGATTCTTGAGGTCAAAAGAAGAACTTTTTTCCTGTACCATTTTTTCCGATTCGGCCCTGATAAAAAGATGCCACCCCTGGAAAAACAAAATTCCCTCCAGAATAACAAGCTCAATCTGTGACTCTACACATTTGTGGATCTTTTAAACAAAGTTGTATTCAGAAAAGTACCCAATTTTTGAAATTTCACAGAAACTTTTAATTTTTTGAAAATCAAATTACTCGAAAACGGCGCATTATAGCAGAAAATATGAAGAATACTTTTGTTCTACAAAACGTTCAAATATTTATTAGATAGCGTCCAACTTAGTTTAAGGAGTTGGGTTTTTTGAATTTTTGTTATTGTCATGGTACATAATGGTCATAATGAGAAAACTGGAAGACGTGGGTGATATCTCGTGTTCGAAAAAGATTCATCAAATAAATAAAAAACTATATTCCGAAATTCATCCCACTCGATAACACCGTTTTTGAGATAACATTTTTTATGGTTTTTCAACAGCCTGTATCTTTCAAACCGAGCCGATTCGGAAAAAACGACAAAGGAAAATAGTGTTTCTTTCGACCTCAAGAATCCACTGTTAAAATATTCGTACGAGTCAAAGACTCACCCTGTATAACCCACAAATACTATAATCGAATAAATAACACGAATACCCACCGGGTCGTTTATCGTTTCTCCACGAACCATCATTGAATATCATTTGGGTGCGGTCAACGTACCGGGCACAATAAAAACGAAATTAAAAAACCATTCGGAGTGGCCCCTCCATACGTGACGTTGAATTATAAAAAAGGCGCTGTTACATCCCCGGGATATTTGAATATTCGATAATCGTAATTCTTCCGTATGGCCACGAGAAAAAAAAACATCGAAAATCACTGCCGCGCTGCAGTCAAGACATTAGGGGCATTGTTCTCACACAATAGACAATGCCTTGAATAATCCTGAGCACACATCTGTGTCTATCGGCCATCCTGATTCATGCTACGCCCAAGACGCTAATTACCCCTTTGGAGTAATTCAAGAACCCCCCAATTAAAGCCGTATATAGACTCTCCGATCACATACCGATAAGTCATAAAACTCGAATAACACTCTTCCCGTATAAAAATGTCATAAAAGCGATGTTTAAATCTGTGAACGTATATATTCGGTCCGGACTTCTTGCCTGCTTTTAACGAGGGTTTTTCAGAGGAGGTGTAATTTATAACCTACATAACGCTAGTTATAGGAGGGACCAAGTTGCACTTTCATTCCTTCAATTTATGGAAGACCCCAATTCATTAATGTCATTGAGTATTAGTATAATACTCAATGGTAATGCCCAGATATTGGGAATTCAAATGTAGATTGCAGCGACATGGTGATGACAGTTCGAACTATAAACTTAATGCTGTCATTGTCATTTTTTAAGGGGATTTTGAGATTTTCGTCAAATAAATCATTTTTTCTCAGTTTATAGATGTTTTTTCTCGATTTTGAAGATTGGTTGTTGAAACTGAATTCAAGTGTGTTAATTACTATCAATTTTAGGTCGATAAATGTCATGAAGCGTCAGTTTATGATATGTTCTGAATCATGTGATAAAAGAGTGCAATATTTTTCGAATCCAAACTTCTTGGATCTTTACACGATCATAATAGAAGGAATCTGATTATATGGAGAGCCACAACTATGATATCTTTCCTTCTCCATTATATACAATGGCTAAAATTGCAACATTGCTAAGAATTGTCCAAATTGAAAATCAGAAATGATTTTTCAAATGAATTTTGTGTGAATGCTATCGAAATTTATACGTATATCAACTTAGTAGGTGGAAAAAGTCCTCTTTGGTGGGAAACAGATTTGTTTTTTGTGTAAATCCTTTAATTTTGAGGTTATATCTCCAGGTTAGTTAATTTACCTTCTATTCTTCGTAACTAATTTGAAATGTACAAAAACTTTACGATGGTATGAAGACAAGATACATACGTCCTTAAACATTGACTCAACGTTCATTTCATCGTGGAAAATAGTAAAAACTGACATCTTCACAAGAAAGTCGTCATTGATGTGCTCAAAGGATGCAAATTATGAAAACTTCACTAAGCTTTCCCCATTGTCATGAGATAGATGAAGATATTTTTAACAGATTAAGATATATTTTTCATGAAAACTCTTATTGAAACACCAAAATATTCTCCGTTTCTCAATGGAAAGAAAAAAAAGTGACGTAACTTTTTATTTACAAAAATTGACATTTGACACCAGAGAGCGTATCGCTTGTTTGGAATTCCTAATAATTCTAAAAACTAAATTTTGGCACCTGTGAAGTTAATTCATCTTATACCAATAAGTCATGGGAAACAAATCAAACTCTTCAGCTATTATCATTATAAAAAGTCCTAAAATCGATGTTAAAATCTGTGAAAGTATAGTCCTACCTCCTCGGCCGTTTTTAACCGGTGATTTTTAAAGGGGGGTAATTTATAACTTCCATTATTCTAGTTAGGAGGGAGTTAAATTGCACCTTTAGTCCCTCGCTTTATTAAAGAGGTGTTCGGTGAAATCTCGTCGATATATTTACGTTCAAATTATATATAAAGAAGAGTTTGCTTATGAACTCGTTCTCCCCTTCATAATATTTCAGTTTGTCTCTCAGCGATGCTGTTTAATAAAGTGGAATAGACGGGCGCGAGGGAGAGTTGTTTGTTTCAGAAGTAGACGAGCGTTGTTTTTGACGAATTATGCATGATGAAAGTTTGAAGAGGGGCAGGGGTCTGGTTCGCTCTCGAGGAGACAGGTACAAGAATACCCGTGTTTGTTTGGTGAGACAAGGGATCCTCGAAGTCGAACATGATATCGGTACTCAAGGAGATGTTTTTGAACGTCAAATACACGTCTCGTCTTTCGAAATAGGTTCGAGTTGATGTTTGTTATTCTCCGTGAAAATTATGCATATGATATTGTACGATACAATTTTCGATAAATACAAGAAGAAATATTTCTTGAAAAACTCACCAGATGGTAATCTTCTGTCTCCTTCCCAAACTCCAATTTCCAAAGCCAATTCAAATGATATCTGAAAATATGTCAGGTTAGAATAAAAGCTGAATTTTCCTTCCATCTTTGGTTTTGTCGGAAATTGAAAAGCACATGAAATTGTTATCAAACGAACCACTTTTTTTTGGATAGGTGGAAAAGGAATCACCCTGACGAACAAGAAATAATCACTTTCTATCCAAGTTCATCTGCCTCACGGTGATCTGGACTGATAATGCAAAATAATTATTATTTGTCAAAATCATGTGCACATGACGAATTCGCAGTCATGGCGCAGACGTTTTAATTACATCGACCATGGAAAATTTACTCTAGTTCAGTTGATCTGCATCTCCAGGTAAATAATGCTCACAGAATTCTTCATAGCTCACAGAGTTCTTAGTGCATTCAATGGTTAGGATGTCAACGTTCATTTGGTCAGTCAGTCACAATTCCGACATGCAAGTCGGAATTCTGAGATACAAGTAGGAATTCTGAGATACAAGTCGGAATTCTGAGATACAAGTCGCAGTTCTGGGATACAAGTCGAAATTCTGAGATACAAGTCGGAATATGAGATACAAGTCGGAATTCCGACTTGTAAGTCGAAATTTTGGGATGCAAGGGAGGAGGGCTAAAATAGGTCTAATGACTTTTGTTTTTTTGCATTTGATCCTTGAATGTGTTTTTGGCTTCTTGGAGGAATTTTGGATGAATGAAATGATATTCTATTTTTCTCTTCGGTTGCACCATAGCCGACCTGTCCCAAAGCTTCGTGCTCAGTGCTTGTGAGAGCACTTGGAGTATTTTTGTACTCCCGAGAGTTATGCTCCTGGGAACTTTTCAAAACCTTTCTTTGTGCTAAGTGGTTCGAGCTCTTTATCGAAATTCCTACATCCAGTTTCATAATCAAGTTCAAAGTCACTTTAAGTTTCGTTTAGTGTCAGTTTCGGTAGGGTTAAAGAAAAGCTTTAAAATTGAAGGGGCTTTAAGTTTGATTATGAAGCTGGACGTTAGTCCTTAGTAATCCCTATAAAGTGCTCGCGAGAGGCCTTCGGAAATCGTGTGAAAACACGAAGAAGCGATCGACTTATTGTCACCCTACTAGCATATATGGATACTAAAGAAATATTATATATTATCATATTATCCTGATTCCCCGTAGGTAACGACGAATCCCTCAGAACCTCTGTGAGCTCGTCAGAATCAATAACGTCCGTTTAAACTTTTGAAAGAAAAGAGATAGGGTAGGCGTAGGTTAAGGGTCCAAATGTGCCTATACATGCCTTAAATGAGACAAATCATCTCTACAAAGGGCATTTTGCTCACATGATTCGGCAACAATCGAATGGAACAATGCAAATGTCATTCGACCAATTTTAGCCCCACTACTGAGAGTTGCATCTCAGAATTCCGACTTGTATCTCAGAATTGCGACTTGTATCTCAGAATTGCGACTTGTATCTCAGAATTCCGACTTTTATCTCAGAATTCCGACTTGTATCTCAGAATTCCGACTTGTATCTCAGAATTCCGACTAGTATCTCAGAATTCCGACTTTTGTCTGAGAATTCCGACTTGTAAATTAGAATTCTGACTTAGTAGTAAGTCGGAATTATACATTTGGATTTTTTTTTGTGTGGCCCGCCAGCGCTTTCGTAGTTTCAAAACGTAAGCTGTGAAAATTCAGAACGGGTTATAGTCAAAAATGGTTCCAAACTCAGGCATCAGTAATACCGACGCCACAATCTCTTCTGCACCTTTATTATCCCGTGAAATTGCGATATTATTGCTTCCATTGAATCTCTATTTCTGTACAAGAGTTCATTACGGTCGCTACGAACTGTCTCTTAGGTCAGGCAGTATACAAAGGTGTACGATCTCATAGGTCCGGACTGAAAAATGGTCGCGCTCGACGTGCACTACTTTTCTTCATCTCCGTTTTCCTCGGTTCGTCGAGGTTATACTTAGTACGCTCGGCAATTAGTCTTTAGCAAGATTATTCCTGTATCGTACCGGTGGGGGCTACAGCTGGTCCGGTTCACGGCTGGATTCACGGAAGTGGATGTTTTTCCCCGTTTGATGCGAACCGGATCGATTTATTAGGCGGCGCTCGACCGTTTCGAGATATGGTTCCATAGGCAGAAGTCTGATAGTTTTTGGTTCATTATTTCGAATAACGAATTTGTGATGGAATCGGGCAACAAAAATGTCATCCCCCATGAATTTCACAGGCTTTTTTATTATTTTCACTTTCATCCTTCAATCAATAGTGTCTTATTTCATACCTTGCATATGCGCCATAAGTATCTACGTTTTAATAGACAACCATTCTTTCTCAACTCATTCAGTTCCTTATTTCTTATAAAATCTGCAAAAGTTCTCGACAAATGCTGCTTTTTCTGCCGATATTAGTTACTCTTAAGCCCATTCAACCGAAGTATACACTTAAAAATAAGCCTCCGAAACTGCAGTTGAATGGCTCTTTATTCACTCACATCTACATGTTTCGGCTAATAAAACGATCTTCAGGATGTGAGTCTGCAATTGATGAAATACAAAGTGTTGAAAAAATAGGTGGCTATATGTTGTGACAACTCCTTAACCTGAACTTCTCACCCGTCGGCCAATCAAAATATTATTAGATAAGTCTTTGAACTGGAACAAATATTTCAGCAGTAGATTCTTGAGGTCAAAAGAAACACTTTTTTCCTTTGATACTTTTTCCGAATCGGCTCGGTTTAAAAGATACAGACTGTTGAAAAACCGTAAAAAATGTTATTTTCAGTTAGATATTAATTTCGGGATATAGTTTTTCATTTATTTGATGAATCTTTTTCGAACACAAGATATCACCCACGTCTTCCAGTTTCCTCATTATGAGCATTAGGTACCATTAAAATATACCAAAAATTCAAAGAACCCAACGCTTGACACTAAGTTGGACGTTATCTAATGAATATTCGAAGGTTTCGTAAAATAAAAGTATTCCCTATATTTTCTCGTATAATGCGCCGTTTTAGAGTAATTTAATGTTCGAAAGTTAAAAAGAATCTGTGAAATTCGGAAAATTGGGTACTTTGACCGAATGCAACTCTTTTTAAAAGATCCACACATGTGTAGTGTCACAGATTTATACTGAAGGTTATTTTTTTTTTCAAGGGTGGTACAACTCATTATGAAAACTTAAAATGGCTATATCTTTTTATCTGGTACAGGAAAAAACCTGAAAAATCTACTGTTATAATATTTGTACGAGTCGAAGACTCAACCTGTTCAATTAAATTTCGTAAAATAGTGAAGAAAGGGACAGGTGCAACCATTTATGAAAAGTCAAAAATATATGAGGACACATGAAAACGAAAAAGAAATAAGGAAAACGTGTTCGAAGAAAGAAGTCATAGAAAAAAAGGGCTTCACAATCAATAAAAATAACGAAAAATAAAAATTACAAAATTGAGCGAAAAACACAACCTTCACTCAACCACAGAGACTAAGTCAAACAAAGGCGAAAAACCATTCGTGCAAGATGAGTTCAGCAAGTCGTATCTACCTAGTTAAAGATCTCCAACTCCTCCAAGAGTTACTGTCTACGTCCAAAAGCGCATGCTTGCAAAAGATCTTATATCGATGTTATGGTTATGTCGAAATTACCTCTGAAATGAGCAATTCTGACACGAGAACGACAAATGTCTACCGCGATTCAAAAAACATGATGGCGTCCATTTCCGGTATGAGCAGAGGCACCGCCATCTTGAAAATAACCTCTAGATAAACATGTTCCACTTTTTTAACAGACTGCGAATCGCCTAGCGCCCTATCGGAAGGGTTGTCAACCTCGATATCACTCTCTGTCAGCATCGTTAACCATAGATGCCGCAATCAAATCCCGACCTTTCATCCATCGCAATCATCGAGTCCTCCGCTACCCGTACATCATAGAATTCCGCAAACTCCGCCATTTCTCAACGTGTCCGCGTCCATTTGACGTATCGCGAACATAACTCGCTCCAACGTTTACACGCACGGCACCGGCCTTTTTTTTTCGCCTCTCCATCCTCATCCGCGTGAAATATTATCAAGTCCCCGACATTAATCTCGAAATAATACCACCCCGATTATAAAATTCATTCGCATCCCCGCGGAAGAAAAGCCCGCTGCCTGTTTGTCGTGTTGCGTCGCGATTAATAGGTCGCCATTAATGAATGTCACGGTTAATGTCTGCGAAAAGTAAGTAGAATGTCAGGGAGGATTTTAGCACATACGTGTAACCTTAGCGGCGGGCAGGGGTGGGCAAGAGAAGCTCGATACATTTCAACTTGCACCATAGAGTAACGAACGTCATTTGTCATTTGGACCCATCTTCTGTCAATGTCAGTGAGTTCTTTCGGAATAGGAGCGGGTAACTTAAGAACCATAGAATTTGAATGACATAATCAACGAAAACCGAATATTCCTCTAACTTCCTGATTTCGATGTATCTAAATCCCAGGGGATATTAAAAGAGCCGTAGAAGTAGATATAATAAGGCTCTGTTTTGGGGCTAAAAATACTGTCCAAGAGATATTCCTCTTAGAATTGGTGGTGTGAAATCTTTTGATGTAACTTGTTGCTGACACTTACGCCAAACGCCAACATAATCAAGAAAACCATCGATTGCTCGATAGAAAATAAATGTCTCATTGGATATCGATGATTTTCACAGACATTTATGTCGATGTGATATCACCCACCCCTTGGCGAATAAAGTCGGTCTGAACTATAGGATCGATTCCAAAAAGCTGGCAACGTCGCAGTTTTATAGGCGCCGGATGGATCTGTTAATTTCAGTTTTTTTCGGGGGTGCTCTCATGGAGGGTTGTGTACTCTGTTCAGGGTGAAAATGCTCTTATTCGGAATTTAATGTGTTTTAATAGTGAATTCTCGAGAATGACGTGTTATAAGGTGAACTTATTTTATCTACCGGTAATTATTCTCATTCAGCTATTCAGGATTGCATAATTTAATTTTCTGATTTCATTATCGTATGCAATATGATACAATATGAGAGCATACTCAATACCCACAATAAATCGAAAATGGAACCCTCCTATTGATGTTGATATGAAACTTCTCATCAATAAAAAAAGATTTTCTACCTCAAAATGAAACATGATTGAACAAAACTTTATATGCCCCACGAAACACTGCTTTACCGATGTTGTTGGATCATCAGCGCATTCAATGTTGTCCGTTCTTGCTCATAATCTGATATAGGTACCTATTATCGCAATAATTCCCGAAGATAAACATTGGAAATTTATTGATTAATGTTATCCCCAATGTGTCTCAGAGTTTACCGAAGATAACCCGAGAGGGTACTTATCTACGAAGCCAAATATTTTCATATCGTCGGTAATAACGAATTTTTTATCGGCTATATGGACAGAAAATAAAGTCATTAACTTTATGGGTAACAAGAAGGCACTTATTTCATAAGAAACTACCACTGTCTATAAACAACTCAATATTTATTATTTCTAGAATTTCAATAATTATTTTATAACAAATTATGAATAATCGTTTTTACAAGATTCAGTGAGTAATTTGAAAAGAAACTTTGTATTGAATTAAATGGATAAAGAGAAGTTATATAGCTTTCAAACTAACGATTTTCTGTTACTATATTTATTGTATGCTTTTATCTAAGCATTTCTGGAAATACTGAAAAATAATTGATTTATAGTTGCAGTTCCATTAAAAACTCTTAGCCGCTGTTTAAAACATAACTAGTTACATGAACTAGATTTATGATATGCGTTTCCACGGTTGATTCCTCATAGAATTGATATCTATTGAAATAAAAGCATTGTCGGTACTACTACATAACAGCCAACTCAAATAACGTAATTTATGATGTATGAGCTGTCGGCTTTCAGTATTATCTAAAATATTAGTGTAATAATTTGAAGGATATGCCTAATATTGGTATGAAGAAAGTTTTTGTGCAATTTTCTAAATTAAGTCTGAAGGATTCAGAATAAATTCATTTGAATACAGTAGAATGAAATGTGGGGAAATATGAATAAATGCCCTATGACAAAATTGAAGACCAATTGAAGAGTTAGGGTAAAAAAAGTAAATATAGCAGATATTGATGAGAAGAGACATTTGAATAAGAATAAATATGTTTTGTAATTCTTGATAAAGAGGACAGTGAACATAAAAAAATTCAAAGTTTATGTTGCACAATTTACTTGGAAAAAATTTCTCTTATTTTCTCCAAGAGCTAGAAGAAAACGGATGAAACATTTCCGAGTTCTTTTTCATAGAAATAAAGAGTGGTAAACAAGCCTTCTACGATTTTTCGTTTTTGTGTTATCAGCAAAAAATGAGATTGTGACGATTTCTTATATAACTTTTTTGCCTTTGAAGTTATAGATCTGAATCTTGAACCTTCTACTTGCACTTTTTTACGTAGAATCCACTGACGAGCTCAAATTTTTTTTCATTCGAATCATTAGGTGAACTTTCGTTTTTTTGATGGCAAAACTTTTATTGAATTTGTTAGTTTTGAATTGGAAAAAAAAAATTGTCAGTAGATTCTACGTATGAGAGTGCCTGAGGTTCAAGTTTTAGATCTGTAAATTCAAAGGCAAAAAAGTTATGAGAACTTTCCGAAATCGTCGAAATATAATTTTTTGCTAATAACTCAAAAACGAAGCATAGTAGGAGGCTACGGTTTTCACCATTTTTTGTTTCTCTCGCGAATGTGTCATCCGTTTCCTTCTAGCTTCTATAGTTCTTGATATAGAATTTTGCCGCCCCTGTACCTAATATCTTTCGACCTCTATGTTCGATAGTAATTCCGACAGCAAACTTGTATAGCCATTGAACATTATTGTCACATTGATAGTTCACTTTTTAATTTTGCTTGATAAAATCTCAGAATCCGGAGATTCACTTATGTCAAACACACAGTACATTTCAATAGGAAGTTGAGGATAAATTATATGACTCTACACGTCTTCAAGGTCGAATAGATTTTTTTTATAGATGTATTCTGTCATATTCATTGTTTTTTTGCAGTCAAAATGCTTTCTCCAGTTATTGTGATTGTTTCAAGAAAGTTACAAAACGTGAGGTAATAAAACAAGATTCACTCAGATATTTGTACATACGAAACATCAAAATGTTCTTATTTCAGTGTCACTTCTTATTATATTGAAATATGCGAACAAGGGAAGTGAATAGTCCACAACCAGAAAAAAAAAACATAACACGAAAAAAAACTCTGCGAACGAAATGCATTATACCTTTCTGCTATCATAAAACACCCTCCCATTCAAATAAAAAAAAATCGACCACCAGTCAAATGAAAACCCGATACAACCAGAAATGAAAAATTCCTACAGATTCATAAATTCACGCTTTATTGCAGCGCCCTAACCACCCAAACCACCAAACGCCACAGTGGAATAAATGACATCCCCCGACAAAAACTCTAACTAATACGCGCCCACAGAATAAACCCATCGAAAATGGCGACCATCTGTTTCCGGCCGCCGCCGCTGCCACCGAACAAAAAGTCCGGCGGCGGCCCTTTCGCGAACGCGTCCCGCTCCCGGAAAAACAGCAACGGATCGCTCTCGTCCACCTACATGAGCTTCCGGGACCCGAGCGAGGACTGCGACATCTCGCTCGGCGGCGAGGAGATCGAGATGACCGACATGAGCGAGAAGGGCGCGAAGGCGAAGCGTTTCGCGAAGATCGGCCACACGAACTCGCTGTGCCGCGGCAGCAGGGCCAAGGTGACGCTGGTGCGCAGCCATTCCGACGGCAACCTGGACAAGAAGGGCCTGGATCAGCCCCTGACCATCAACAGGTACATGAGGGTGCTGAGCGGCAGCTGGAAGAACCTGCTTAACTGTGAGTATAAGGCAAACATTGGGGGGTTGAAGGTTCCCTGTGAATTTCAAAGATTTCTGGTGGTTCAGAGTATTCCGGATATTGTCGAACCTACTTCCAATCTTCGAATTGGTATCCTTTCAATTTCAATTCCCTTTTCAGTACTGAAAAACGATGTAGCACCGTGAAAAACATCCTGAATTAGGAGGAGTCAAGACATCTTCATCGACTTGAATTTTACCGATTTTCAGTACATGAGAGACATTCCGATTCCACCACCACGTTGGGTACGAAAAGAGATCTTTCTGTACTTGATTCTTATCGTTTAATGTGGGGTTTCACCCCCTCATCCCTAGTTCTACTTCTCTGGGAGTACGACTTTCTGGCTGGCGTGAACACCCGTTGGAAGCAGAAACCAGAGTGGTGAACAATTGTGCGCCCTTTTCCCTTGTCCTTTTTGGTTTGTCTTCGCTGGAAGTACTGTAATGAATCCCAGTTTTCTGAGGAAAATTGGAGTTCATTTTAGTGCATTCCTTTCGTTTCACATTTCCGCCTTTGAAAGTATTTAATTCTCAAATATTCAGTACATTCATTCCGATAGGCAGAGTAAATGTAAAAAACCGTTTATCTGTATTGAACATTGTTTTTCTTGCGTTGAAGATTTCGACGTTTTTCTGGTGTTGATATGCGATAAGCCGGAGCTGACGACGTTTTTCATTCTTGTCGCATTCTGGAATTTTCAGATTTTTAACGTGTGAAAGGATTTGCCTATAAAAGCAGATTTTCCCCCCCGGGGAAGGCCTCTTTTACTTCAGTCTTTCACTCGGTGATTTCTGCTCTTTTACTTTTTGATTTCTGCTCTTTTACTTCAGTCTCTTTAGTTAGTTTACGCTCCGTACTTTTCTGCGATTCGACGTTAATTGTGTGCACGTCAAGCCGTTCAACAATTAAAAAAAAATAATTTTGTGTTGCGAGTATCAGTGCTATTAGGAATTAATTTTAAGTTTTTTCGTTTGTTTTCCGCGAGTGCCTGAAATAAAGGAGGTAGGTCCCCGTCTTTACCGTTCAGTTTCTTAATTAGACCTACACCGGTTACTTCTTTGACACTGCTGTACTGTATCGCTTTCTGTTATATTTTATCGTACTTCACCCTGTTTCGCGAGTCTGACTTTTCCCTCCGCTATCAGTCATGGCGCGTAAGCCCTTGGGGTACTGAAGGGAAAGTCCCGTCAACCCCCCTGTCCGCGTTCCGCGTCGTAAGTGTTGAATCCGAAATCTCTTCTTTTCTATCAGTCATGGCGCGTAACCCCTTGGGGTAGAGAATAAGAGATACCCCTCGTCGTCAGTGAAATCCCGTAATTGCGCTAAGAATAGACCTTTTCTTCTGACAGTTTGCGTGGTGGGGTTGGCCATACGAAAGAGTTGAAAATGGTAAAAAAAATTGTTTCGAGCGTTTCAAATTTTAAGAGAATATGTTAATTGGATCCAAAGGAAGCTACTTTTCAACAGACTGACAATTCGGACGTGACGCAAGGTCACAGCGGTCCTGGCAAAAACAAAAATCTTACTTGTGCATAGGTACAAGATGTCGTCAGATTTTTTATACAGATGGTTAATCTCGGTGTTGCAGACGTATTGATCCATTAATCTGACACTTATCATTTCAATCTGACAGTTCGAAGATGATACCAAAGCATGTTTTTTTCAAATATATTCCTCCTGTACCTCTAATCGTTTCTGTATTCATTATGGAAGTTGTAGATGATATAATTCTATAGAACTTTTGTCTGAAGCAATTTTACATACTCTTAACCGTCTTCGAGTTAGAGTGCGATAGGGTTCAGGAGCTTAGCCGCAGATACGAAAGGCCAAGGTCAATGTGGAAACCCAGTCTAATGTACATTCATCGCCATATATCTCAAAAACGTTCAGATGTAGAAAGAATTGCTTCGAACAAAATATGTGGAAAATGTTATGCTCTATAACTTTTATAGTAAATGCGAACACATTTTGAAGCTCAGGAGAGGAGATAATTGAAAAAAACTGATTTTTGTGACCTTTATGGCCAATTTCTATTGTTTCGCCTTGCTGAAACTGTCAGATTATATTTTTCCTCTTATTCTTGAATCATTAGCTTCAAAATAAAAAAAAGGTACCGCGCTCGAGAAAGTACACGAGACATTTTTTTTTTGCAAAAAAACACATTTTCGTTCCACTTAAATCGTTGTTTTTTTACTAAACCCCCCTAAACAGGTCTCATTTTTGGTAGAGGTACTCTACAGGGTGCACGATCGAGTAAATCAAGAATTTCCCTCTTGGGCTCCCCAACTATAAGGATATGTTTCCGATTATCGTAGATGCATAATCTTTTTTACGCTTGACAGTCAATTAGAATCGAATCGAGCACTACCTCGATCAATAAAACGAAATTTTCGCAATCCACGTTCTTCAGTTGACTGTATTCAAACTTGGTAATGAAAAGTCTTCATAAACTCCGGCAATCACACTTAAAAACGGCCTGGTCGAAGTCGTTTGCTTCTCTTCCGATCGAGATCGATTCAGGTGGCCAATCGACCTGTTTTTCCCCGATACCATGTAGGTAAATCGATTCGCCATTTTCGAGAACGCGTGGGATCGCTCCTGGCGTCTAGAAGACGTTCCCGGGGCATCGTTTTGCGGTCCGGCGATCCGGTTATTTTTTCTCCGAAACGCCGCTCGCCAGTTTCCGATAGGAAGAGTTTCGCATACCGCGCCATAAATAACCGGCGAATAAATTAACGGATAATATAATTGTTATTTAGTGATTAGTTGCGCACTAATCTTTATTGACGGGACGTTTGGGTCCGTATCTCTTTATCTCCCCGTTGAATATATGAACGCCCAGCCTCCTTCGGCCACAAATAAGTACCGTAAACGATGCGCGCATTGATTTGCGATGTCCGATAGTGGCGTTTTCACTTTGCACCTTGAATATTTCGAAACCAGAATTGCGGACCGCGATTGCAGATTTTTTCGACGCTCCCTGTATAGGGTGTGTCTTTGACTAGTACAAATATTTTGTCAGTAGATTCTTGATGTTAAAAGAAACACTTTTTTCCTATACCATTTTTTTCGATTCGGTCCTGATGAAGAGATAAAGCCATTTTAAGTTTTCATAATGAGCTGTGCCACCGCTGGAAAAACAAAATTACCTTCAGAATAACTAGCTAAATCTGTGACACTATATACACATCTGCGTGGATCTTTCAAACAGAGTTGTATTCAGCTCAGTACCCAATTTTTCCAATTTCACAGATGCTTTTTAATTTTTCAACATCAAATAATTCGAAAAGGGCGCATTATACGAGAAAATATGAGGAATACTTTTATTTTACAGAGAGTTCAAATATTCATTATAATATAGCATCCAACTTAGTTTCAAGAGTTGGTTTCTTTGTATTTTTGGTATTTTTATGATACGTAGAGTCATTCCGGGCAACTGTGCGCACTTTTGCCTTTCAAGCCATACCCTGTTTCAAATGTTGAAGCTAGGAAAATTAAAACATATTCATAAGATAAAGAATTTTCTCATCTATAAGAAAACATCAAAAAGCAAACAAACAAAAACCCATTCTTTCCGCAAAAAAGAATTTAATTGAGAAAGTCGGAGTGCGTTCACATGCCCCGTATTGCGGTCAGTGTGCGCACCCTCACGGGGTAAGTGAACGCAGTGCTAAGTGAACCACACAATCAAAACAAATTACAAAATAATGTCATCAAAATGTTACAATATTAGAGAAATGCTGTTTATTGTCAATACAGAAGCGCCTTTTTACAAGCAATGCACACAATGCCACAATTCTTGGTGAACACAACACTTGATACATTTCCCTGTTGGTGGCTCTTCATATTTTTCTGAACAAATAGGACGATATTGATCGAGTCGACCAAGAAAATCAACAATGTCATAATTTATTCCTCACTGAACTAATGCCCATATAATGAATCTATGCGCACACTTACCCGCGCACACTTTCCCCAGTAAGCCAAAATTTGAATTGACGTTCTTATAGAGTTGAGCAGCTAAGAGAACCTAAATTTTTTTTTATATATTCAGATTAATATGCCCATGATCGAATAAAATATTGTTTAACACTGAGTGACTCGGAACTTGGACCTGGCAGAATTTGCAGAGATGCTAAAAATTAACAAGAAAACTAGTGAATTTGATTGATTGCAAATAAAAAGTTAAAGAAAGGTGGCACGGCGCACTCCTATGAACAACTAATTTGGCGATTCTGCGCCCTTGCTTCACCCAAATGAACCCCTCTTTCATACATTGCATAGTCGAGATATACGCACTGCGCACACTTACCCACTGCGTTCAGTTACCCCGAATGACTCTAATGGTCAGAAAACTGGAAGACGTGGGTGATATCTTGTGTTCGAAAAAGTTTAGTCAAATAAATGAAAAACTATATTCTGAAATTAATTTCATTCTATAAGACCGTTTGTGAGATATAACTGAAAATAACATTTTTTCAATGGTTTTTCAACAGCCTATATCTTTCAAACCGAGCGGATTCGGAAAAAATGGTAAAGAAAAAAAGTGTTCCTTTTGCTCTCAAGAATCTACTGTTGAAATATTCGTACGTGTCGAAGATTCACCCTGTATAGTAGTCGTAATTTCACACAATACTATCGAAACCCGTATTCAAAGGCTGAGACGTCGTGAAATTATTTTCGAATCAGTATTTCAATACCACAAACATGTTCTCTCGACCAAGTACCACCATGAATCCACCTCGGCCGTCCATAAAGCAGGTGACACATAATAATACCGAGATCATTCCGCATTTAAACTTCGCAATTACGCCGTTTTTTCCCGGGACGAATTCCCAACACCTATCAGTCGAAAAAACCCGAAACGATCGCAACGACTTAAATCAATATTATTTAGGGGCCATCGTGGCGATTTTATTGGTTTCGGGCGTCTCGGAATCGTCGTATACACAGCGGTCTAGAAACACCGGTTCGTAATATATCGGCCATAATTTCGACGCTATGGACGCGGACAAGTCAACGGAATACGTGTGTACGTGTCGTTGTCGAGGTGGCTCATCTTGGACCTTGAGCGAAGAACATGTGTGATATATATGTATTTTTGCGGGTGCACCCGGTCGTTATTGGTTGGTTTCCCGGACTCGGTATAAAGTATCCAGTTTTATTGAGCGTTATAAAGAGTTTCACACGTTGCATACTTTATCCAGGGACGGGAATTCAATTCTCATGGATTTTTACTACAAACCTGCAACGTCTAAGAACAAATGTTCTGTGAACCAGGCATCCGCAGCTTCTAACGGAAGAAAATTTACTGCCTTTGGAAAATTTTTAGTAGACGTGTCAGGAAGGCTGATCTTATACAGCTTCTGGTCAATTTTCATACAGTTGTCAGTACATCATCTTTTTTTGACATTCTAGTGTGCAATACGTATCGGTATAAAGTTAGCCTAGACCAGTTCCAGGCATATAAAAAATATTGCTTTACCATAGCAACGAACAATAACTCATTGGAAGTGTCAGTGTGAAGTTTGAGGTCGAAAAAGTGGACCAGAGTTACGCAATGAATTAAAAGAAAGAAGATGTCCACCGAAATTATGAAAATCGAAAAATTGAAGTATCGAGCCATCATCAAGTACCTGTATTTAAAAGAGTTAAGAGGTAAGAAGGTTTACGAAGATATGCTCAATACCCTTGGTGATCAATGTCCTTCGTATGCGACCGGGGAAAAATTGGACTGCAAGCTTCAAAAGAGGTAAATTTTCCATTGAAGATGATGACCGATCGGGAAGGCCAGTTTCTGTGTCAGTCCCCGAAAATATCGATGCAGTTCATGACATAATTTCATCAGACCGTCGATTTGGGCTAAAACGGATATCTGAAGCACTGAATATTCCATACGAACGCGTTCATCATAGTCCACGTCAATTTGGACATGAGAAAAATTGCTGCAAAATGGATCCCCAAATGTTTGAATGTTGACCAAAAGCGTGCAAGTGTAGAAGCATCGCGTTCGATCTGTGCTCGATTTGAAAACGATGTGGACTTCCTAAACCGAATTGTTTCTATGGATGAGACTTGGGTACATTTCTAATATCCAGAAACAAAGCAACAATCGATGGAATGGCGACACTCTGGTTCTCCAAGATCTAAGAAATTTCGTGCCCAAAAATCTGCTGGAAAAGTTCTTGCTTCAGTTTTTTGGGATTGCCATGGAGTAATCATGATTGATTTTTTGGATAAGGATAGAACAATAACCCGAGATTACTATTCGACATTAATGACAACTACGGAAAAAAATTGAAGAGAAAAAACGCGGAAAGCTATCCAAAGGTGTTTTGTTTTTGCAGGACAACGCCCCTCCACACAAATCATATCTCACTAGAACACCCCACTTATTCACCAGATTTGGCTCCATCCGACTATCATCTGTTTCCTCAACTGAAAAAAAGTTTGAAAGGTCGTAAATTTTCTTCCAACGAGGAGGTAATAAAAGCTGTGGAGGTCTAGTTTGCAGAGCAAGAAGAAACATTTTTTTTTAAAGGTCTAGAGACGTTGCAGGTTTGCTGTAATAAATGTATCCAATTAAGAGGAGAATATGTTGAGTAATAAAATATTTTGACATTGAAATTTTGTTTGGTTCTATAGTAGGCTAAAAATTTTTCAATATATCCTCGTACATCTTAGTATTGACTGGGTTCTTTCACATAAATCAGCAGGTGCTTGAAAAAATTCAATTCATCGAAAAATTCTCAAGAATTCTTCATCCACGCCGGAAACATTCCCCAGCGACGTCCTTCGAACAAATAACCGAACCAATAATGTAAAGGACGTAACTCGAATCCAACGATGAGTCCAACAAATTACCAGAAAATTCCGAAGATAACAACGCTTAATTAAAACATTCCCTCGGACCGAGCGTGAAGTTTTTCCATTCTACAACCCCAGCAACGTACAAGAATACACCGTACCAGGCTATAAATCAGGGAGTCTGATCTAAGGTGTTGAACACAAGGTAATTGGGGCCTTTCCGGCTGCTGCTGCCAGTTTGATTGAAAGACCTGGTTTCTTGATTGGTTCTCGGACATCTGTTGTAATAATCTGATAACGAGTTGGTTGTGTGGATGGTAGGTTGTTCGTGGTACGTCCGTGGAGATGTAACCGATACATCTGACGGGTTTTCAGGGACGATAATACGCTAGTTAAGGTTAATAAATGTCCTCAGCCTTCTGAAGTGACGATGAATGACCCATCAGTTATGAAAACACATGTACCATAAGATTTGAAAGACCTCTGAAATGATGCGTCACACAAAACACATTCTCTATTAGAAAACTTGATGAGGGATGCAGTTGAGGGTAGAAAGAAATTTTGTCAGACTAAACAAATGAAATTCGTTCGAAAAACCCAAACTTGGCGAACAAAAACTTTTTAAAAAGAGGTGAAATTTCGATAAATGTCAAAGAAGTTGAAAACGACTGAATCAATAGGCTCCTCTAAACACTTAACACTTAACACCAACGTGTAAAATTTCACACAAATGATAATTGTGGCTTGTTCATTGTAAAATTTAAGTAATTCAAGATCATTTCTTCCGATTTCCACCAAAATTTATGGATTAAACACACCAAAACTCTTCAGTTAACCGGATACTCCTTACATTCTTTGTTCATCGATTATAGAAATAAAAGATTATTCAGAACACAGAAACCTTGTGCATTTTTATTTACATATGTAATTATATTTACTTTGTACGTATTCGCAAATGCTCATGATATTCCGAGTAATTAAATCGCAACCATATTGGGCGCAGTGCCATTTTACCATTTTCTATAACCTCATCGTCCATTTAAGGCAACAATCTAGAATACGAGAAGATACTTGAAAACTGTAATGGTAAACGAAGGTTCAATTCGAAGTCAGCAAAGAAACATTTCCTATTTGTTCTGTCAATCATCATTTCGCAATAGATCTACGAAGTGTAGCTGTAATTCTTAAAAATTCGTAATTCATCTCATTTGTCTTCTGCATCTTTTCTCTTATCCTTTTATTGAGTTTAAAATGATGTTTTTGATTCGACTATTTCGAAAAACTTCGAGCTTCTGATGAACTTTTGTAGATGAAACATATGACTTACGGCATAGTTTTTCTTCATTACAGAAGGAGTGCCTTAAACTTGCCATACACCCCCCAAACTCAAACCCTGGATGCGCCACTGCCCTCAATTTCGTCTACTCAATTTACCTCATGAAAATCTTTCATTCCTTGGCTTTGCCACCTTTTACGTCATCAGCCTTCCAATCGACTTTGAACTGAACTGCAACTTCTTTCTATACCTTTACTCGATTATCACAAAGTGGTGGTCTTATTTTACCCTAAGTGACATTGACCCCTCAGTAAACAAAACGTCTACTGAGCCATTTGGTTCTGATTCTGACTGCAGAATATTCACTAACAAGCGAAATAGAGAGACGTAAGTTTTGGTAGGTAGAAAAAATGATCAGTGAAACTAAAGCGACTTCGACTAATGCGAGTAGAAATGATGAATCTGAATCTCAAACCGTAGCTGCGACAGCAGCAGTAAAAGGAAAAAGCAGCAGCATTTACCAAAGCAAGACAGTGGTAGGTACTATTGACGATACTGACAGAAAGAAACTCTTTTATTCTTTCGAAACTCAGGTTGACGCAAGTACCAACGGTGAAAATAATAAAAAATACAAAATTATACCATGTTTTCACAGACATAAAAAAAGTGCAGGCATACACAAAGTAAAAATTGCAAATCTAGATTCCAATTCGAATTTCAACAAGATTATCATTAATCATTTACAATTGATTTCATTTTTCGAAACGGTTGAGCGAAAAACCATCATGATAACGAGTGCTATGAGCTCCGAGAGTGGCGTCCCACAAGGATCTATTCAAGGGACTTCTCATTGATCGACATCACGTTAGTGTGAGCCACACAAGTCCAACTTTTCAAGATCTTCAGTGAATCGACGTTGCATGCCGGTTGGCCTTCATCATATTCAAGTTTACAGGCTGGGGGTCGTGTGTAACAGAATTTCGTAAAGATTGCCGGATCGGCGTGCACCGTAGGCAGATAACTAAAAACGCTTCGGCGGCTTTTTGCAAAGCGTGTAGCGATTGCCACTTATTGCCCAACCGTACGCAGTAAATCAAGGGGGGCCCGATGTAGAGAGAAAAAGTCGAAAATTTCGGTCGAGACGAGCACGCAAGTGAGTCTTCCAAGTTTCGAGGTCAGAAAAACTCGCCGAACTGCGGCTATAAAATTGAACATCGTTAACTGCCATAGGAGTTCGGAGATTGGATGGGAAGTTTAAGGATGTTTACGTATGGGTCTTTCTGTTTTCCCTCTGTTCGTAACCAAGGGTTTATCATCGGGTGCAAGCACATTTAAAAACCGAAAAATGAAATTAAGAAATCATAAAATTCACACGGCGACACTTGAGGAACCTGCAACATCCACCTTCATAAAAACAGCGTGATAAATCTCTTTCTCCTTTGAGCCTTTCTATTCAGTAGAAGTGCCTGAAAAGGTGGCCCATTATACCTAAACGCCCATTATCCCCAAATTACTGTGGGTTACCCCTAGTTCATACCTGAAAAGGAATCGTTCAGCGAGATACCGTATATAAATAAAGAAAACGCCATTTCGGTTTTTGATTTAGATGACAGACCCGTCCTAAATATTTAACACGACAATGAAATTCACCTGTGCCCACACCTCTGGGGACTAACCCAGTGCGGTTCGTTCCGATCAATCAAAGTCGAATATGTTTATTATTGTACGGTCGGTATCTGTACAAATTAAAACCGCAGTTATCTCGAATTCCAGGCGCATTAAACACGATCTATTAGCAGTTCCGTCTTGCTGACTTCGATAAATATTTTGCAACCTTAACACTTGACCCTTTTCTCGGCGTTATCTCCTAGATGTACACGAATTAGAGTGTGCTGTTGTTCGATAATGAGAGACAGTAGGTCTACGCATATTTGGTGGTGAGCAAGTGTAACAAAATCCGGATGAAACTGGTCAACATTAGGGGTATGTTGTTAGTTGCCTCGTTCTTGTTTTCTGTTAGTTTTGTACCTGTTTCACGTTGTGTTATGAGGCCATGAGGGGACATGGAAAAAGGAACAATTTGACTAGGCTTGGAGAACTATATCCTTTTGTTTTTGTGGAAATTTCTAGACAGAGGAAACATCTTTTAAAGCGACAACCATCTTTATATCTTTCCCTGTCTTTGCTCATCAGTTACAATGATTGAATTTGAATTAAACTATATCCGAGACTATACCTTTTCATACAGGTACATAGTTTCTTCTAAATAGAACAACAAATCTGTTTATTCGTGTAGTGTATTCAACATGAAATGCCTCGCCTCTTTTAAGTCTTTTTCCGACTTCACAGTATTGTATAACCATCGTATTCATCATTCAAATCAGTTAATTATGGTCCATAATAAGTGCAATGAAAGAAATATAAGGGAATTTCGATGAACGGAATGGCAAATCGATTTATTTGTGTTAGAAGTTGTTGAAGTCACTGTTGTGATCTTTGATTCTGCGCATCATAATAAACAGTACTCATACTCATTCAGATATATTATTGACTCATCTCTCAAATTACCAAATTAAAGCCCTATCTAACGCTCATTAACACTATCATCAGCGCAGCACCGCAAATGTATTTTTCATTAATTCGGTGTTATTAAAGTCGTGAGATATCAGCAATTTATCGGGTGTTTTTCGTCCTAATTGGGTTATCATTCCGACAGTTCCATTGAAATTGACCAACAGGGGATCTTTTCGATATTAGTATGGCCGTGCTTGTGTTGAAAACGATGAATGCTTCTTTCGATTGAGTTTATGGACTGCTCTTTTAAGCTGAAAGATGAAGTCAACTAAAGACTGAGAATTTTAAGAAAATCAATTCACCTCTCACAATCAGATTTGAAATCAAATTTGGAACTTCTGCTACGAATCTAACCTAACCCAAAATTACGCCGTAACGAAGCTATACATTCAAGTACTTTGAAGACTTCCATTTTCTCAATTGGCGTACAATATCACAGGGCAAAAATGAAGGTTGGTATGCTGAGTCGAGAGTTGTAAAATCCCCAGAGTGATCTGAGAAAAACCGTTTCTTCTACCCGCCACATCGGTCGATCTTGTAGTGTAATACGACCCTAATCCAATTAGCTATCCAGCGTCCTAATGTTGAGAAATTCGACAATTAACTGGAGGAACATTTGTTCGTGTTTACATTCGTAAAAACTTCGCGCTAGGGAGTCGAAACCACTGTACGCGAAACTTCGAACTGCGTCAGCCTCACTCACATCCAGGCACCGTGGATGTAGCCATAATATTTGCCAATTCAGTCAATTCCAGCGTACTGAACGCGATAAAGACTTAATGAAAGCGTGTACTGTTCCGTTTCGAATAGGGCATTGTGTTTTGTGATTAAAATGTTTCAGTCGGATTGCCACTCAGAGTGATTTTCGACGGGAACTTTGTGTGGTGGTGCCGATGGAGGTCCTTATCGAGGAGCTGTACTTGGGTAATTTGTCTTTACTGTTGCCATTATTCGAGAGAATCAATATTATTCGAATTCCTCACGAACGTTTCAGATATTTCTTATGTTCTATGATCAGATAGTCCTACCTGAAATTAAGGTTTGAAATTTTTATTATTGGTCCTTCGAGCCGGATTTTCTTTCAGCAAAAACACTCGACCGTAGATATAATTCGAAACATCAGGAATCCGAACAAACCGAAGACAGTTATCCGCTGAAATAGAAAAAAAAAACCAATATCAAGAATTCCTCTCCGAAACAATCTTCCCGAAAAAAAAAATCGCTCTCATAAATCCGTCTCCTCTCGATACCTCTCCCCGTTTATTGCGTTCAGCCTCACGGCCCATTAGTCCACCATCGTGGTGGAAAAAAAATCTTCGGACCTCTTTTTTCGGAAAGTAACAGTCTCGCTCGGAGCCACACGGTATATGAGAAAGAAACGAATGAATTGCCGGACACGTTTCGATGATTCTGGATCGGAATAACTCCGAACCGAGAACCGTGAATGTCATAGACATTCCTAGAATTTTTTTCTCTTGTTTCGTTGTCGATAATGATATAGGGGACCACTAGGGACTCGGAGGTTTTAAGTGGTGTTTGTTGGTAACCGTGATTTTCTTTGTTTGATAGCGTTTTTACTTGTTATTTTTAATTTGGTGTGAGATTGAGCAACATGAGAGACTTGGTATTATCTTAATGATATGTGGGAAATTGTGCCCTAGTAAAAATTTAATGAATTTCATTGTAGCGGTGGAATTGTTTTCTGATGTTTTTTTTTTTTTGTTTCAGGTAAGTTTCTGTTGGAAATCTCCGTGAAGAAAAGAAGTCTTGGGTAATGTAAATGAAAAGTATGATTATGGAATTAATCTGTTGATATAATGCTTTTAGTACAGTTTAGCCATACGCCTATAAGCCCTACCTTTTTCCACATACGTGTTTGTGTTCTCTCATAGGTAAAGTAGATCGTGAAATATTTCTGCATATTTGAAAAAACTCGTTACGATGAGAAGTGTTCAACAATACCATTGATTTTTTTTATATCCTGAAATATTATATGCATAGGATCTGAGTCTGCGTGTATCAGCGCCAAATGCAAAAATGCGTAATCAGTGAATATAATTGGAAAATCTTATTGGTCCTTACGTCATTTAGACGTAGTAGTGATATTTGTGAGGTGTTTTTCCTTTTCAAAGCAGTTTTCCAGTTCATGGATGAATTTCTTCTGAAGAAATTGCTCCTGCAAAGCTGGCTGGTAAAGCTCTGATACTGTATACGGATTATCCTCAATATTCTAAGCCAATGAAACATCCAATTCGCGAAACAGATACCGTGAAACGCCCTGTGGGTCGAATCACGAATGTTCACCATGATATGTGAGAAAGCCATTGCCTTTTTTCGGTCTAGTTATATCAGGCGTGACCACCCGATTTCCCAGAAATATCGATATAGCCGTTCGGTTCACGAGAACCCAACAATAATTGGTCGTTAGGAATTTATATATTCAGTTATCTCAAGAAAGTGTTATTTTGCATCCGAGCATTATAGGGTAACTAGGGGTCATCGCTGAATATGATCTCTGGCTTCATTACTCATCGGTGGCCTGAGCCGTTGGCGGTATTAGCCAGCCTTCTAAGCTCGGTACACACAACATAAGTTGGGCTTATGCGTCGAAACTACGAACTGTGTTAAATCGCCATTGTACAATTGTCGGCAAGTCCAAACGACAAGACTTCTTCATCTTCATCGAATTGAGTGTTCATTTGTATACCTATTGGCCCTTGACTGCTGGGTGACCAAACTAGTTACCCCCATGCTGCTTGTCAATAATATCGAAAGTATTGAAACAAAATTGCGTTAATCCCCCTCCAACTCGATTTAAATCCCTCATGTCAAAATCGGGCATATGGGCACGTCAAGCTGGTATCTTCGTGTGTGCCCGGCTTTAACGCCCTCCTCGACTGAAAATGCCATTGTTATCTCGGATTATAATGAATGGCCTACGAAGTTCGAAGTCCGCGTTCATGAGCGAAGAGAGAGATTCCGTAATGATTATAATGACCCGCATTTTTACGTTCAGTCAAACAGGGATAATTAGAAATGTCAACGCGGGAATCGATCGTCATTAGATTCTTCGGTTCGAGTGGCTGCGATAAGTCGATCGGGCAACCCTTTTCGTGGGGTGGCCTGATTGGTGAGTACGTACAACGATCAATAAGTTGGACGTTTTCGAAAATTACTCTCATCGCCTGCTGCTACAACAATTAATAGACATTTGACGTTTCTGAAGACCGGATAGACGGGCACATTGTATTATGTTATTCTATGACTGACACTTGAAGAGAGAAGCATAGAAACGAACATGGGGAATCACTCTCTTGTTACTGAGATGATGATTGATTTTACTGCACCATAAATCTCTGATGAAATTTCGAATAATAACCATTCTAAGAGACCAAATTGATGTGAACGAATTTTGTTGTAGAAAAAATAGAAAGAAGGAAAACCAATGCTGGAGAAGAACAGACAGGAATAAATGTTAACAACATTTTCTCCGGAGATTACCCTTTATGTTTTCGGTAACGATTTTCTATTCTCCGGCTAGCTATCTCCTGTAATTTCATGCTAGACCGTGAACGAGTCATGTTGAGAATTCTACATCGCCAACTTAAAAGTCTGGTACATTCTCATTTCGCTTATAATTCCGAAATTATGCAAACGTTGTTCGGGAAACATCCTCCGAAAGGATGGAATCACATCTGAGATAGTTATCTGACATTCAGGAAAATGTTTTCGGTATTGGTCGCAGTGTAAGTGTGAGAATCTATCGAATCATCATTAAGCACGTTTTAAAATTTTGTTGTGTAGATTATTGCTTCGAAGTTTCACCGTATGCGAGGATAGGGAAGACTAACGATGTGCAAAGACGCCCATGATACTAAGGTGCTACATAAGCAAGCTCTCTCGTCTAACTCTATACACTGTCTGCAATATATCGAGATTTATTGATATAAAGTCGAATTTTGCTGAATAGAAACATCGTCCGTGATGATTTACGATTCCAATAGTTGCGAAGGTAAGAAGTTCTCGAATACGGTGAACTTCTAAAGACTGATCAGCCGAAATTGTTCGATGTGAGATAGAGAAGTTTCTTTCTGCAATGGCGAACATTTGGTCCAGTTATAGGCCGTAAACTTCTTTATTTATAAAATCTGACATAGTTTGAAGAAACGGCATTTATATCCCCATCCCGAGGTTCTCCTTGGTTCATCCGATTCTGATCTGTTTCACGTAAATGAATGGTAGCCAAGCGCTGTGTACTTAAAGAGTCTCTTCTCTTCTCTTCATATTATTTTAATGTTTGTAGATATCCATGGCAATGCTCTAGAAACTTAATCGAAATTATATTCTAGTTAACCAATTTTTATGATAGTTTTTCCCTTGAGCTTTGAAGTTCTACTCAATAAAGAACTTCACTCATATTTTCATTCGAATACGTCTTTGTAATCAATACATCTTCACTTGTGTAATGAAAATACTTATTTCACCGTTATCTTGTACTGTACTGCTTCTGTGAATAAAATAGAATAATACTTCAAAATCTCACGAATAAAATTCGTCTTAATTATTCACGAATATTTTCACAATGGGCATGACAATCTTCTTAATTCCGAAAATCGTCGTAAAAATGGGATGAACTGGGGAAACATCATAGCACTCTTTCAACATAACTAACATAAGCACTTTCAACAAACTGCCAATTATGATTCTCTCAAAATTAACCTGATGCATCTAATCCGATGAACTTGGTACTTAACCATTCATTGTCCAGCCATATGTTTATGTTTTGTTTCGTTTTTGCGATGCCGGAGTCACCTTCCACAGTTCCGTACTTGAAATTCAATAAAATTTTATCTAACTTCTAAGGGTTGCATTTCAGCCATCTTGGATATTTTATATGGACAATTTTTGGTTGAATGACTTATTTTGATGAGTTCTACCTTCTATAAAAAAAAGCCTCACCTTTGAAAACACCCTGTATTCTTAGAGCCCCCTTTCTCAAGCATTCCAGATCACGTATTAGAGTCATGTTCTAGACACTTCTAGAGCCTTCTGGAATGCTGCTCGCGCGGATGAGATGACAGGTCCGGCCTAGGTTCATTTACATCTTGCAATAATAGAGAAGTCGACGCAAGGGTCAGACACCTTGTAGCCCCTCCCTCAGAACAGATCTTCCCCAATCCTTTATGCAATAAAAATAATCAAACGTTGTAAGAGAAGATCGTTACCGTCTACCAACCGAATACCATCCGTGCGATATGCAGATCAGCGGCTCCAAACGGCCAAGGTATTCCTACACCGGATCGTTACGAACGTTCAACGAAATTCATTAGGAAATCAGATACAAGATCCGGACTGCCATCGGCGGAATTAGCCCCTTTGGAAATCCGATCTCGCGCCCCAATTTGGATTCAATTGCCGTCGCCGACGTATTCTCAAGACGAACCCCGCGAGCTTTACGCCCGCTCTAATGTCTGCCCATTTCCATATTCATGCTACAATCTGGTGCTTGGACATCTGACAACGGAGCGCGACGCTAGAAAGACGTTTACGCGCCAGGACTTGTTTGCCAGCGACCGGTGAGGCTGAGGAGAATCCTAATGGCGTCGTCTTATCCGATGGTGGATAACCCGACATCTGTTCTTTGCGTTTAATGTTGCAGAGGTATACTCCTCTATGTCACAGCAGTTGAAATGAACGGCAGAATGTAGCCTCATCCTCATTTCATAGTAACGTTACAACTTCACGTTGATTATAGGTTTGTTACACGTGGCAACTATCCCGTTTCTAACCAAAATTCTACGGAGAAATAACTATGCAAGTTAGTTTGGAAATGACGTTGTTGAGATACGAATTCTAGACGCTCCAACAATATTTTGCGTTGTTAAGGTTGCGCCAAGATGTATGAAATGTTCTGATTTATTACTAGAAGAGTTGCTCTTTCAGAATATGTTGAACATTTAGATCTACAATAATTTTCCTGGAAGCTACGTTAACTTTTGTCTGGCGGAGCTCGGATATTTTCATCATGCTTTGCTGCAGTCTTCGGCACACTGGCATTGTCAGGGTGGTAAAGCTACGAACAATATCCGGAGCTGTGATTTTTACTTTTACATACTGTATTAATCGGTGGAATGATGAAAATATTAACATTTAGCGCTAGTCATAATTGTTTGCATTAAAATTTGTAGAAAATTATTTCCCGGGTGGGGTTCACTGACCACAATCTTTACGGTTCTTTGAATATGGTTCAGAATATTTTGGAGACTCGTGATAAAACTTCTGTGTTGAATTCGTAGCGTTTTCCTCGTCGCGACAGTGTGGGAACGCGCGACCAGATGGTAGCACCGCCGATAAGCTATTTCCGAACAATGGCCGTTCTCTCATTTACCAGTTCGATGAAGAAAAAACCGATCGTAGTTAGCAATCCAGCTCCACTTAAATAACCAATAACACGGGAAAACCCACACAAATATTCGGTTACGTGGGCATTTTCGTGCAACACGTATCTATCGATATATACCTGCCGCGATTTTTGCTCGTTTTTCCTATCCCTTTCCCGGCGAGCGGAAAAAAATGATCGGCGCCACTAATCTCGCAGACGGGCTGTGGGCGAACACACTGTATCGATTTACGGGTGAAAGTAAAATGAATAAATTACAATTTAGCCGGTACGACCATCGATTATTCTGGCGCCCGATCGGTGGAGAAGCGATCCTCTGCGCGCCCCGATCTACGGGCATAATGAATATGGTAATGAGCGCCGTTCTCAGATTTCGCGTTTCGTTTCCTGGAAACGCACGGCAATTCAGCGTGCAATTATCAGATCGGTATCGATTGCGCTAGATGGTCTACTCCAGAACACTGCCAGGATGATGCCGAAGAGAATGATCTGCCTTGGAACCATCTTTGTTCGTTCGCGATGAAAAAATATGCATATCGCATATATAGAACATTCCAGATGACAGAGTTGTCAACCAGCCGGTCACTTTCACCCCCTGAAACGACCCCATTATATTATCGGCGGTGTCACCATCTGGTCTCGCGTTTCCACACTGTCGCGACGAAAAAACGCTACAAGTTCATCACAGAAGCTTGTTTTATCACGAGTCTCAATGTTTACAAGTATGACCACCGATAAACGTCATAATTTCATCATTCCAACGCTAAATACAGCATAAGGAACAAGAAATCACAGCACCGGATATTGTTCACAGCCATACCACCCTGACAATGCCAGTTCATATCCGAACACTGCAGCCAGGCATGATGAAAACATACGCGCTCCGCCAGACACAACTAAACGTATGTGAGCTGCGTAAAGTAACTTCATTCCAATTGCAGAAACTGGATTGATTCTCTCTTCTCGTGTTTGGGAAATTTCGATATTACTAAACCTCAGGTGGTTGGAAATGGAAACACCAGAGTTCTTACACGCATATTGTATGCAAGAAGCATTCAAGAATATGAGGAAATATGGGTCATATGCCATTGTCTTCGTCTGGGTTTCGATCTGGGGGGATTTAACAGGATCTCCTTTCGTACTCGAGTACTACTCGATAATACTTAGAAGCTACTACCAGTATTTAATTAGGGTCCATCAATTCCGAGCGTTTTTTCATCGGAGAAGGAACTGTGTTGATCTGACGAGGTCAAATGAGACCGAAACCATGGTCAGCATCTGCTCTTTTTCAGTGGAAGGTTCTTCATTTAGTTACCTCGACGATGGCAAATTGGTAACTCCAATTTGGATATTGTTGATATTCATATCGGCGGGTGGTATGCATCTAAGTTAATTCTTCTTATTATTGTATTCATTGCCTCCCTGTTAGGCCTTATCATTCCTTAATTACTGCATCGAAACATTCACGATCAGGTGAGAGAGAGAGAGATTTAGAGGGTTGTGATATCGCATTATTCATCCAAACCGCTGAATGTAGACGAACGCGAACAAAGAGGGGTGTTTTCAGTTTTTCACTTTATTTTGGTTTTTCAAGGCAAAGTCGGTAAAGATCTGGTAGATCTGGCCAACTAGTTTTGTTGTAGGTATTTCAACATCGACTACCTCTAATTGGAAAACCTTTTTTTCTCAAGTAAACCATTCCTTTACCAATATTCGTTTGACCTTTTCCTTCTCGCTAATCCCAATTATTCCCCAGCTCGCAACTGGACCAAAACGAGTGACTTTAATTAACGCGATCCGAAGATTTAACAATGTAACTCCCACTTCAGTCGTCTCTAAATGCCAAGCGATTTTTCGCGTAGAACGACAGCTTCGCAAAATGCGCTTCTGGCCGAGCAGATACACATTAACTTGGTTGTCGCGAACGAATTTATTCACTCTAAATTCAGCGATGATTCTTTTTCGCCAGTTTCACGTCCTTGCTAGGTCTCGGAGTTTCTCACGACTGGGCGTGAACATCAGCGATTCTATATATCGATTTGACCCATTGCCGAAAGAATCGTGGAAAATCTGGGTAATGACGGATGTTTACCTGGTTATTTATCGCCTCAACATCCCGGATATGTAGAAATGTGAGAATGCGACTGTTCAATTTCTATGCCATTGCTATATTTAACTTTGCCGTGAAGATCTTATCATGAAATTGCTATGAGAAGGAAGAAAATTTGCTTATTTATGATTAAATATATCAAATTCAATGTGGTGAAGAAAACATAATATTTTCTCAGAGTTTGAACAGAGTATTAGGAGACTTGAGAAATTATTTCATAATTTATAATCAAAAAAGAATCCTCAGCATTATCGAATCAACAAAAACAAATCAGTCTTCAAGTAAATGAAGCTAGAATAGTTGGGCTGGAAGAACCTTTTCTAAAGCTCCTTAAATATCTTTCAGTGAGTCCGCTACACTTCTAAGGCTCATCACCAAGAAATTTTTTTTCCATTTCTGGGTTCGGAATATTCCAAATTGAAATTCCGAAGAGATGCTGCAAAAGTTGATAGGAATATCGATAAATTAAACTCCGAGCTGTCGTTTCTATTGAATATTCATTTTAGGTGGGCGTCAAATCGGCCTTCTAGATATCACTTTCGATTCCGTCGAACAAATGGATCTAAATATAAATCAAATCGTGAAAAAACGCTCCATTAATTCCATTCATCTGGCGCCAAGACAAATTTCGCAATGATTTACGATTTACGAAGCAAATTTGCATGTGATCGAGAGGAGTGGAAGCAAGAAGAAGAATCCGAAGATTCCAACATGTGGCATCGCCAGATTGGCACCAATGTTCACCAAATCATCGCGAGGGCCATCTATATTAACTCGATTATCGCATTGTTAGATACGATGGTCTCGAATGGTGTTGTGATATACATTTTATGTTAATGTGTGTATTTTTCGTGCCATATGTTGGCTGTAAACGATCTCGGTCCCACACAACTATTTCCGGCGTGGGCTACTCGTCAATAACGCGAGTTCTTTGTGCTTATTTTTGTCACCTCTCGGCAAGCTCATACATACTCGCCCCACATGAAATGTGCAGATGGTCTTTTTACAACATGGACAAATATTTGTCTGTCGCGAACCGGGAATATTGCAGACGTTTTCGTGCAATTTGTTCGATTTCTCTTCGTTTCCATAGGACAAAGCATACATCGTTAAGGTGCAACTAAAAAATTCAAGGTTTTCACATCGTATCAGTTCATTGAGGAGGGATAAGAAATACTCCACAATTCTCCTCAATTTTTCTCATTTCTCGAAAGGTTTATGTGAGGCTACTGAAAGAAGCATGAAGAATAGGTTTCCTCACCTGTAACAGAGACTGGATTGAGATCGTTCTCTCAATCCAGATTGCCAATATGGACAGCGTCAGGAAGAAACGTTCTCTCATTATAATCATCGACGCAGAAAAATTCGGAATGGCTGTTATTAACGGCATTCTTGGGACCTGATTGATTTCGCTGGTTTCCCTAGATGGCGTTATTGAATCACGTCCGAAATTGATTGCGCTAATTGAATTTCCCGAAAAGTGATAGTAGTGTAGGTTTGACCGTGAAGAATTCGACGAAGTGGGTCGACAATTAACGGCCCAGATATGTATCTGGAAGTTTATCGGATGTGAAAATAATACTTTCTTATGATTTATCGCGCAACCTTCCCTTTCAAATTATACCTCAAGGGAGAAGTGATGTGAAATGTTGATTTTTACATTTGTTACATTGTAGTGGACGTCAGTGTGGAAATTCTATGATATCCAGTTCAAAATCCAGCGCAGAACAGTTCAGAACTAACTGCGATATTATAAGACCCTATGCAGGGTGTTTCACACCAGTAGTTGGCCATAGGTCACTGAGAGAACGAAATAGTGAAATTACAGTGGAAATCTTGGGTTATTTGTGACCAACGATAATCACTGGAATTTCACAAGGAATATTCTGAAACGAAAACCTTGTAAAATCACAGAAAATATAAATCACAAGTTGGTTGTGCTTTCACATGAAATTTTTTCTAATGATTTTTCTAGAAACTAAACCTGTAAATACTCATGGTGAAATCACAATAGAATTTTATGGTATCAACTGTAAAATTACATTTATTCTGTGAATTCGCAAAGGATTATTACAGAAATAAATTGTAAAATTAAAAAATTTTGTAAAATTATAGGTTTCATTGTGGAATCACCTCTCGTTCTCGCGAAAATACGTCGTGAAATTTAGCATCAATTAGACCGTAAAATACTATAATGTTGTGAATAAACAGAGCAGATTCACATAATTTATTTGTGAATTTCAAGTATTTGTTAAAATTCCAGAATTCATTGTAGAAATACCCCACACCCTTTTGAAATTACTTCGTGGAATAACCATGAAATTACTGGATAATTGTCTTTATTTTGTTATTGATCAAAGTAGTTGTACAGAACTTAATTGTGAATTTCAAAAATTCAACTAAATTTGGCACATTTGTGAAGTAATTTTAAAATTAAAAGGGTTCTGCATTGTAAGTCTACAACACAACATTTTTTTCTTCGCAAATTCACAAGAAAAATTCTCAAATCGCAATAACTTTGTGAAATAACGTTGTGAAATCACATTTTCATGTGATAATTCACAATATTATTGTGATTCAAAAAACATTTAGATCACAATAATGTTGTGAAATTACCGTTTCATGTTGAAATTCGCAAATTTATTGTAATATTGCATTGCAGTTGTAATTTTTCAGGTGAAAATTACAACCCTTGCGATATCACAGAGAATTAACACATATTTTCTGTAAATTTCATATTCACTGTAAATATACATGACACCTATAGATTAACGGAGGAGGATTCCAGCCAGCTATGCCGTACGGTCTCTTTTCGTGGAACGAAACCCCTTCTTCCTGTATGACATCACGAATATGAATGAATATGCAATAACCGACAGATGTTTCTCATGAACGTCAGTGAAACGCGATACGTTAGCGTCAGTTTTCCGCCGAAACCTTTGCCCGTTCGGCTAGGATGCCTTCTGACGTGTCACTCGAACCACCCAGTAGTAGTTTGCTCAGCTTTTCGAGAGTTAAATTAAGAATGCTAATGAGTTTCCGAAGAAAGGGGTGCTGCGGATGCGCTCCACGTAAAGGCCATCGAATGAATCAAATTTATCTCCAATGGAAAGAATTGGGCCGGCAATTAGTTTGGAAAGAATCTAATTTTATTATTAGAAAATAATGCTTTGTGTGATGTTTAAGCCTTTAATAACTTCCTTGATTGATTTAAGGGGTCTTTAAGTACCGGAGGAAGAGTCATGATTTGATTTACGCCCGAATAAATCTCTCGTACATAATCGTATATCTTTACGGGAACATCCCGAAAGAGGAGTGGTAGAGCCCGATCAAAAATGACTAGCATTTCTAACCAGTCTGAAACTTCATCATGTGTAATTCTTGTAGGAGCTACTGGAGATGGGATAGGAACGAGAATCAGGATCCATGATGGCTGAATATTTGATGAATCGTTCGTGACTAGAACCAGCAGTGCGAAACTTAGGGTGTTTCACGAGGCCGTTCAGAAAAGCTGCCTTTATAGTACCCAAAGGCCAATAGATTCGAAGATGCAGGGTGATCTATAGATTTCGGCTTGAATTTTCGAAATTAAGGCCAAAATCCATGATGCAACTACTCTTCGGACTGCAGCCCTAGCTTTGGTTTTCTCGGCTGCTGAATATTGTTGCCCCGTTTTGGTTCATAGTGCGCATGTGCAAACAATTGATGGACAGCGAAATCTTTCTATGAGAATTATTACTGTAAATATTAGATCTTCACCTATTCAATGGTTGCCAGTCCTTTCAAACATTATACCTCCCCATATTTGTCGACAGAGTGCAGCTATACATTCTTGGAATAAATTTCAATCATTTTCCGACTCATTTCCAATTCTGTCCTATATTCCACATAATACAATTCCCAGACTGAAGTCGCGTAAACCCTTATGGTCCAACTCTTTCCTTACTTACTTACTTACATACTTCGAATGTAAGGGACAAGTGCATTTGGCTGTCTGAATGAAATACTTGCACTATTTTCAACCAAGAGTCACTTGGTGATCTCTCGAATAAAGTTCCTAGTTTTAATCTTTCCAGGAAAATATGGTGTATTCTGAATCTTATAAGAACAGGTCACGGACAATAGTATACTTTTCCGATGGAATTGAGTTGAGTTGAGAGCCCTATTATAGTTGTGAATGCGGAGAACCAAAAGAAATCATAAATCATCTGGTTAATCATTGTCCCAATCATAAATTTCAGGATGATTTTAGAGCTATTCATGCAGTTTCCCAATCTCTTTTGAATTGGTTATGGAATTTAGTTCAATTTGATAATATAGGACTTAATTTATTATTTCATGTTCCTGCTTCGCAAACTTTCTGTATTTTTTTCTTCTTCGAGTTAAGGATCATAAATTTTGCAGTGCAAGGTGCCCTTTAAATTGGAATATTTCAGCTTATTTTCTAAACACTTTCATCTCTAACAATCCACTACACTCACGGGGAGAAAGGGTTTTTACTGGGGTTTTTCTATAAGCTCTTGTATCCTACGCAAAATTGTATGGTACCGCGTTACGCTAACCTCTACTAAAACTGTAACTGTAACTAAAACTAAATTTCCATTAGGGTAATAAATTAACCTAAAATTATATCCAAAAGAAAATCGAAAATTACAAAGTGGTTCAGCTAGCTTGACAGGGGTTAGAAACCTATTGGGATACCTAAGAAGCCAGAATCTTTCATTCGACTTTGCATATCGATATTTCGCAATGAAATCCGTATCAACTCCGTTGCTGTCGCGTTCCTTAAACCATTGTTTTCTTTTCGCTATACAAAGAACAACACCGATAGATATTACTATTACATCTGTCCACACACAGATCAACAACGATTGAGCAAGTTTCGCTGGTCAAGGATCCAAGTAGGCCGAAATTAAGGATAGGTTTAGCCCACCTTACACCTTACAGAGAGCCTACAAGCGTAACGATTTTTACGACGATTATATTTATCTCCAGTTTCAGCTCATTATTGCCGTTTATGAATGGTAGCGGTATTTCGTAGTCCACTGCAACTTTCCTATACACGTACGTGGCAGTAGTAATTGCATTTATTACGTACGAATCCACGTCTCAAGGATCACTTACGGACAACCGGTATTTATTTATAGTGTTCACGAAATCCGGATTTTGAGGAATTAAATGAGCTCTCGCGAAAATTGTTTCGGGTTAATTCTAGACTAGCGTTCTGGTGTCATGCGAAAGCGTCCAATTATTCATTTCGCAATTGAAAACGAACATTTGGCGAACAACTATTCGAAAATATTAATTCGACCTGCCATTAAAAGATGACTACATCGTTCCGTTACTTAGCGGATCGTTAAGTTATATTGCTTTGAGGATCGCGATTCGACAAAAGTTGAAGGGTTATATATATGATCGGATCATAAATGAAGGCAGCCGTATATGGTGGGAAATTATTGAGCTTTACGAGCACTGAAAATAAAGAAGTCCTCCAAGGAAATATGGCTCATATAGAATCATTTTCTCTTACAAACATTGTAGAGACGTAGAGAGAGTCGGCTCATTAAAAGACGAAAGGGAAAAATATTAATATTTTTGCTCAAATCATTTTTCGAATTCACACCAATAATGCAATAACATTATCTTTTTCACACCCCAAAGCTTCTCTCATGAATCCATACTCAAAGAGTAAAACAGATGCAGTAAAACTGAAAAGTTTTCTTTTTTCCTTTTTCACTACAGAGAAGAAAGAGTAATTTTATTTAAATTATCTTCTTTTTCAGTGGGCGGCATGTCACGGCCCCCAAAGCCGGCGGCCACCGCAAAGAAAGTCGCCCCCCCAGCAGTGCCCCACGAATTTCGTCATTCCGGAAGCTCCTTTGGATCGGCAGGATACGCCTCCTCGGAAGACACCGGCTTTTTAGCCCCATCGGAAACACCTGGTGTGCCTAGAGGTAAGTGAGGACCGAGATAATGATGATTATGATTAATCAGGTTTTACCCATCCCCTTGAACTAGAGAGCTTCCTCCTCCTCTCATATTGACCTCAATGAAGTTACCTCATGAGAAATATGTATCACTAGATTGAATTGTTGAATTTTGTAACGTTAATGTCTCAACCTAAGATCAACCATACGTTTTTACACATATACCTACTCAATGTATATTCATTAATGCAGTCACTAATATGAAGCGTATCTTCATCGTGCATCCTCAACGTATATTCAGTGAGTTGTGGAAACGTTTAATCAACGTTTAATACGAAACTTCTGGTTTTCTTGAAATCCAATGTATGAAAATAGTAGGAAAAGTATAAAATTCATTCTGAACTCACTTTGCAAAACTGTTGTTGGTTTTAACCAAGTTTTAATCTTGATTCGAATCGAAATCTTTGAATTTTCATCAGTAAAATAATGTTGGCGATGTGTCGAATGCTAAGATATAACAGGAAAAAGTAAGGTAACCCTCATGAGAAATATGTAACACTAGGTCCTTTCGTTTGCATAAAAAGTGTAGCACTTTTCTACACTCGATTTTAGTATTCGTTCGCTGATTGAATTTACGCCAGTGTAGAAGAGGTGTAGTTTATCTACATCTCCTTTTGACTATAAATAGATGAACTACACTTTCTCTACACTGGTGTAAATCAAATCGAGTGTAGAAAAGTGCTACACTTTTTATGCAAACGAAAGGACCTATAATATTGAATTGTTGAATTCTGTAACGTTAATTCCTCAACCTAAAATCAACCATACGTTTTTCACATCTATTCTCAATGTACAATTCAACTCGTTACAGTAGTCACCAATATGAAACGTACCTTCATCGTGCATCCTCAATAAGAAGTGGAAACGTTTAATCAACGTTTAATGCGAAACTTCGCCTTTTCGTGAAATGCAAAAAAAATAGTGAGAATAGAACTCACTATGCAAAACTGGTGATGTTTTTTACCAACTGAACTTCGATTCGTTTCATCAGTAAAATAATGTTAGCAATGTGTGGAATGCTAAGACACAACAGGAAAAGGTAACGTAAGATAGAAGACAGTGTTGTATTTCTTAAATGTTTTCAGAAGCACAAAACGAAATTATAGTGATCATTCGTAATACATCTCTGCTCAGGGCATTCACGAATTCAACTCCGAGCTTTCCTAATATTTATTTAATTCTCGATTGGATCAATAACATTATCCTTAATGATAGTCATCAACTTTGATCCACTTTTTTTCGTTTCCGAAGAAATTATTATATCCATTTCGACATATGCTAATTTCCTACCGAGAACGCACACCTGTACAATTATAACCGGAAACCAAAAACCTACCTGCGATACAAGAACGCAATTCTCATCTCTCGAAAACCAATCGACAAATGAATCGACTGGTCTGTGAAAAATTGACCTATCCCTTTTCCTGCAATATCCTCCTTTTTACACTAGACGATCCATAAATCACATCCTGTATCGCCATGTAGGCAGAATCTTGTTGTTTCGTGGGTCACACCAACAAGTCGAGTTCTGCATGCTCGTCTAGAGACCACACACATTTCCGCAAACGATGATTCACATAATATACTGACTGGGTTGCGAAAGAACACAAAGTGATTTATCGTTAGCGACAGTACGTTTGAAGGTACAATATGCACATCAGTCCGTTTGAAATTAATTTCTGATGCGTGGATGAGAAATTGAAGAATATTCTGACATGCACACACGCTATATACGAGAAAGGGTCATAGGTTATCTCTCTACGAGTACAGCCGCATCTGGATGATCATGTCATTCGATGATAGAGAAAGCGTGGTTGCGATGGGGTTCCGCAAGGTTCATTTTCAGGACAGATAATCTTCAACATCTGGTTGTTTTTTCACGCAAATCAACTCAATCCATTTGTCTTGAATGAGTTTAGGACCCAGTTCATGATCTACTTTCCACGTCTCAAAATTCTTCGCTAGGAAATAACCTCCCTGCTAGTCGCATTTTCCACACTGGGTGGAAGCAGCCGATAATCCATCCATTTCAACGAACGCTCGGCAGGATTACAGGAATCTAGTCCTGTCGTCGCCTCACCGGAAATCAACTTCGGTGCTTCGCAATCTATGACCATCGGCCTCATCAATTATGACGGACACTAACGACATGACCGTGACGTATTGTCATCGCTGAACGAGCTCTCTGGTTCCGATGAATTTGTCTTTTGCACGTAGGGACATGGGATATGTCTAGACGTTAACAGGGCCGGGCCAGGCTGGAAAACGATCGGGAAACACAGCAGTCTCCTCTGTATGATAAATAAGCTGTTCCACTCATCAACTACTGTACCGATTAAGTCGTTATCTCTTGTATAATTGTTCAGCTGTAGAAATTAGGAACTTCAAACAGTGGTCTTCCAACAGTTTGAACAGAAGATTGAATCTTCTACGTCTGATCATGTTATACCATGTGTATATCAGCCATTTTTGTCTTATCAAACTGATTTAATTCCTGCTGAATCCAAAATAACTGAAAATTAAAAAAAATCTCCTCAAGTGGATGACCCCAACTGTTCGTATTACTCCTATTTGTCGGAGACAAGAACGGTCCTGTTAGATGTCAATCGCGAAAACATAAACAGCCACCAATATCTGAAGGAGGGGTAAGATTGATGTCCTACTAGCTGGCCTTGTTTTCGCGTCCTCTTTTTTTTTTCACAACACTCGTCCTGTCATATTGGCGGATTCTTTTTCTTGTACGATTCATCTGCCAGTGGTCGCTCGGCGAGTTCTGTTTATCTCGATGTAGAGGTTTCTGAACCATATTTAGGTGTTGAAGTTGTGTAGAGAAGTGTTTCTGTTCAGGAGTATCTGAAGGAACTATGAAAAGTAAGTACCTCTGGGTGGAATCATAGCTTTTATGCATTGAATGAAGGATCCATTGATACTTTCCTGTTTCTTTACTATGCTGGTTCAACACTTTACATCGCGCATCTTTTTACGTCAATTTCTTCATTGGGAAGCAGTACAGATACTCTCATTTGGAGATCATCTTTCAGATTCAACTTGGTGTTCACCACAATTTTTTCATTACTCAATTCTCATCGATCGATAAACATTATTCACTGTCAGTAGATAGGAAACCTTATATGTTCATGTCAAAAACTGTAATTAGTGTTGGATTTTTCATGCCAGCACTGGTTCTTAGTTTCTTATAACTGATTATGGTTTGAGATGCTCATTTTGATGTTATCTTCTGAGAAATGATTGAAGCGGACAGTTTATGCATCAATGTGTGTGGAAGATGCATCTGCAATGGCAGTCCATAACAATAAATGAAAAACTCTCGTAATATCTCATATACTACCCAGACGTGTAGCCCCTGTAACTATCGGGTAAACCACAATATAAAGTCCAATTTCCTCTTGGAATTACCCCATAAACACCAATCATCCATCACTTCCATCCTCATAGCACGAAATAACACCTCGGCAATACTTATGCGCATCCATTAACCTTGAGAGTGTCGAAGATGATTTACGACCATCCTCGGCAAGGTGCATAGACGCGGTTAGTCTTCTTCTTTTTCCCTTTGGTCTCAGTACGATTTGTCATGGGGTATTCGCGCATTTTGCCTACGGCTTCTACTTTCGAACTAGTGGAGCTGTTATTAACTTTATCATCTGACAAGGACGAGCCGGGAGTACGACCTGCTCGGATAATTGTTATTTATTATCCGTATGGAAGAGGAGCCGTGGAGGGATGACTGATAGAAGTCTGGAAAGTAGCGAATGAGCTCGGAGGACCAATTAGATTTTATCTGGGTCTTTCTCCTCTTCGTGTTTATTTTGCGTTTTTCTTTTGCGGCGCTGATACGTATCATTTCATTAAGTTTCAAGGAAGAGATCGAAATCGCCTTTGGGTGTACGTAAAACGAGGTTTCCTTATCGGGAAAACGCTCCGGTCTCATTACGCTCGATATTACCTCAGGTTTGCGAGTTTGTTCCTTGAATATGTCAGAAAATCTCTTCTTGATATCTGATTCATTTTGCTACCGAGAATATTTGTTTTTATGAACAATTATAATGTTTCCTTTTTTTAACTAGTACCTAATAGTACGGCTGAGCTAGAGTTGTAGACGGAGGGATTTGTTATGGCTTGTCAAGATAGAATGATAAATACTAGAAGGTACAAAAAGAATTTAATGGAATTGGACACCCCAACAACTTGCGAGGCATGCCATGATAAGCAGAAAACTGTTGTGAACATCAAAGACATCCTGTTTACTCAAAGAGTCGATGCTTTATCAGGGTATGTAGATTGTAGAGAGACATATGTACCTCTATACAGGGGGGGTCTTTGATTCGAACAAATATTTCAATAGTTGATTCTTGAGGTCAAAAGAAAAAACACCATTTTTCTATACCATTTTTTCCTTTTTTACGATCCGGCCCTGATAAAAAAATACATATGTATATCCATTTTGAGTTGTCATAATGAGCTGTGCCACTCCTGGAAAAACAACACTACCTTCAGAATAACTAGCTAAATCTGTGATACTACACATCTGTGATCTTTTTAACAGAGTTGTATTCAGCCAAAAGGTCCAATTTTGCAAATTTTACAGATACTTTTCTATTTTTGAATATCAAATTACTCGAAAATGGCGTATCATACCAGAAAATATGAGAAACACTTTCTTTTCACAAAACGTTCAAATATTAATTACATAGCGTTCAACTTAGTTTCAAGAGTTCGAATTGTTGGTATATTTATGGTACGTAATCTTCACAATGAGAAAACTGGATGATATCTTGTGTTCGAAAAAGATTCATCAATTAAATGAAAAACTATAGTCCGAAATTTATTTAATTTGATGAAACCGTTTGTGATTAAGAACTGAAAATAACATTTTTATGGTTTTTCAACAGTCTGTATCTTTCAAATCGAGACGATTCGGAAAAAATGGTAAGGAAGAAAAGTGTTTCTTTTGACGTCAAGAATCTACTGTTAAAATATTTGTACGAGTCAAAGACTCACCATGTATATTGAAGCACTTGTTGAGAATGACAAAACTCGACGAAAATATTGTGGTAATGACAGAATAACAGAAAGGAAAAAATACCAAAGATTTATTGTTTGAGCTGAGTACTCCCCAGAGACCCAGAGAACAAAGTCTGGAAAATGGATCTGCTTATAGATCATACACTGATAAAAAATAATAATCATATACTCTTCTCAGTGCAAATACAAAACTTAGTTATAAAAAAGAAAAATATCGATATTGTGATATAGATGGAAACACAAAGCAGTTATAATCTTGAGAAACCTATCAGAAGAACACGCAGAAGATCTGAATCCCATCAGTCGATCATCGGACATCTAGAACGGCTCAATACGACCGCACTCTTATACCTCGAGCATTCAGATTTTAGAATTTCCTGCTTCGGACGCTCTCTGCAGATATTTGACCTGTTAACCATCAAATGTCGTATGTCGTTTAAATAAACATCACCTTTCTAAACTCTTACGAGAGGGATATATTGGACATATTACCGTCCTTTCAATGGACCTTGTCTTTTCTTATCTCTTCGGTCATAACTCACAGAGAAAATAATTTCAACCACTCGAATCACCCTCATCCAGTCCCATTAACCGTTCGACACTCCCCGTATACATCAACGCGGTTGCGGCTGTCAAAACATGTTGAAATGCAGATACCTGAAGACCTGCTCATCCGTTGCGACGCGTTTGCCCCCTGCGGTTTTCGCACCAACCTCGCACTTGCCTTCTCACCTGATAATTAAGCATTTTTCTGTCGCATTGACGAGGTATCCGCCCTGCTCCTCTTCGATCATTAGGGAGCCTCGCTCTGAAAATATCACCGCGAGATCAACCTATAACTAAATTGCCATCGGGACTGGAATCGAAACTGCCGAGTCTCATTATTTTGCGGGGACAGCCGTTTCAATCTTATTCCTCCTCGCGAGGGGTTGATGGGTGGAATCGAAGATGATTTACGTTTAATGAATCAGGTTTTACGACTGAATAATTAGGAGACCACACAGTGTGACAGCGATCGGCTAGGTTTTTTTGCTCTGTAGTCGACACCGTGTGATGAACGTGGATCTAGTTGTCTGTAACAAGATGGAAATGTTCTGGGAAAGGATTATTCGGTTTTGAAGCGAGGTCGTTCGTGTTCTTCTCTTCTGTTTTTGTTTTGCTCGCCTATTCGATTATTTTATACAGGGTGAGCCTTTGATTCGTACAACTACAGGGTGTGTTTGAAGATGAGGTGGTTTTTTTTAACAGAAGGTAGAACTGGTCAAAATGAAGCGTTTCACCAAAAATCCCCTATATAGAACTTTCAGAATGACAAAGTTGAAAAAAAAAATTGAAAATGATTACTGAAATAAATCCTAATACGACCCTAGACCGTTTGTTAGCTGAATTATCGCAAAATAGTGGGAAAAACTTATATCCTGATTCGACCAAGTGGTTTCGTTTAGGATATTGGCTCGTTCGATATTTACGTGGTAATGAAAATGGTAATTTAGGATTGCCGAATTGTTCTCAATATTTTTTACACGATTTTATGAAACGGCTCATTTCGATACCAACTGACAGAAGAGACTTAGGACACAAGTGTAAAAAATAGAATAATACTTCAAAATCTCACCAATAAAATTCGTCTGAATTATTCACGAATTTTTTCACAATGGGCATCACAATCTTATTGTTCGAACATTCCAACAATCGTCGTAAAAATGGGTTGAAATGGGGAAACACCTTAGCACTTTTTCAACATAACAACATGAGCACTTTCAAGAAAAAGCTTCGATTGTCTCCATTTTTTTTGCCCTAAATTGCACGTTGCAACAATAACGATTCTCGCAAAAGTGACCTGATGCATCTAATACGATGAACTTGGTACTGAACCATTCACTGTCCAGCATTATGTTTATGTTTTGTTTCGTTCTTGCGATGCCGGAGTCACCTTCCACAGTCCCGTACTTGAAATTCAATGAAATTTTGTCGAACTTCTAGGGGTTGTATCTCAGCCATCTTGTATATTTTATAGAGACAGTTTTCGGTTAAACGACTTATTCTGATGAGTTCTACCTTCTGTAAAAAAAAGGCTCACCTTTGAAAACACCCTGGATTTTTGGCTGAATACAACTATTTTTTAAAGATCCACAAATAAGTAGTGTCACAGCTTTAGTTAGTCATTCTGAAGGTAACTCTGTTTTTCCAGAGGTGGCACAGCTCGTTTTGAAAACTTGAAATGGCTTTACCTTTTTAACGAGGCCGAATTGGAGGAAATGGTTTCCTTTGATCTCAAGTATCTACGGTTGAAATAATTGTACGAGTCAAAGACTGGTTATTATAGGAAATGAAGGAATCTCGATAAATTGCAATAAATACTTATATAATTTTTTTCCACAAAGCACTACTAAACCAAGAAAGACAGTTAATGGAGATACTAGCAATGAAATTTCGCGAGCATTATCTTTTATCTAGAATGCCTTGATTTTATTAGAACCCATTATGTAGATGGTTTCGTATGCATCGCTTTAATAATAAACGATGTCGAGTTAGTGCCATCGCCGCTGAAATAGAGCGATTCGAACTGTGAGTTTTTTCAACCCAATAGAAAATCCGATAATTAGGAGCCTACCTGAAAGGTTTTCCATGTCGAGTTATCTGGGTCCGGTATACGATCGGAGATGTAAGAACACATCTCGCATCCTCTCGTACGAATGAGAAATCACCCGGAATGCTGGAACGGTATCTCTGCTTTATCTAATTCGGAGATTGGAGGACGGTAGTGGAAGGTCGGCCTCGAGGTAATTAGGTGGGAAATTTATTGGGACAAAATTGGAGGTTGTTCAGGTAGTAGCGATCTGATTTTTTGGACGGAAACTGTGTAATTTGGTCTCGAATACCCGACAACCACCGGGAGGGTGAATTGTGGGTTTTGGGAACGTTGAGTCACTTCGCGATATCAACAACCGCATAGAAACATGCCATTAACCCGAAATGTAATAGCCGCTGCATCTCCAGACCAGAATTGTATTGAACAGACACTACCACAAGTCGCCAATGCCTTGACGGATATTTGGCAAAGCATTCCTCGAAACTTTCATTGATAACTTCATCGACACCATGCCGAATAGAGTAAGAGGAAGCCCCACTCTATTTCAAGGTGTTTGTAACAGAAGGAACCTATTTTAAGCCTGCAGACTGTTTATGTCTCTATTATGTTGTCGCTCCTAAGCAGTCTTGCTCACTGTTGCCATTTCAGGCAGGTAAACTGTATGTAGCCACCTTACATATATCAGTCCTGACCGAGGTCCTGACATTATTACATGTACGCAAATTATCCAATTTTTGAGCAGCATATTTAGTTGAGTTTCAGCAAGTCCCATAGTTTGTCAAGTATGCTCAGAGAGCGAAATGAAAGCGAAATAAAAGGGGACAGACATGGCCATGGCAAGATATAGACATATTCCACTGCCAATAGGTCCACAGAACGTCTTGTTATTTGCTACTTTCCTGCTCAAACGCTGAGTTTTCTTACTGCTGTACAAATGAAAGGCTACTGCCACTGGATTTCTGACCACCTCAGCAGATTGTTCATGTCTCTACTATGTTGTAGCTCTTAAGCAGTATTGCTCAATGTTGCCATTTCAGGCAGGTAAACTGTATGTAGCCACCTTACATATATCAGTCCTGACATTATAACATGTACGCAAATTATCCAATTTTTGAGCAGCATAGTTAGTTGAGTTTCAGCAAGTCCCATAGTTTGTCAAGTATGCTCAGAGAGCGAAATAAAAGGGGACATGGCCATGGCAAGATATTGACATATTCCACTGTCAATAGGTCCACAGAACGTCTTGTTATTTGCTATTTTCCTGCTTCAACGCTGGGTTTTCTTACTGCTGTACAAATGAAAGGCTACTGCCACTGGATTTCTGACCACCTCAGCAGACTGTTCATGTCTCTACTATGTTGTAGCTCTTAAGCAGTATTGCTCACTGTCGTCATTTCAGGAAGGTAAACTGTATGTAGCCACCTTACATATATCAGTCCTGACATTATTACATGTACGCAAATTATCCAATTTTTGAGCAGCATACTTAGTTGAGTTTCAGCAAGTCCCATAGTTTGTCAAGTATGAGTTTCGCTCACTGGAGCGAAATTAAAGGAGACAGACATGGCCATGGCAAGATATTGACATATTCCACTGCGAATAGGTCCATAGAACGTCTTGTTATTTGCTATTTTCCTGCTCCAACGCTGGGTTTTCTTACTGCTGTACAAATGAAAGGATACTGCCACTGGCTTTCTGACCACCTCAGCAGACTGTTCATGTCTCTACTATGTTGTAGCTCTTAAGCAGTATTGCTCACTGTCGTCATTTCAGGAAGGTAAACTTTATGTAGCCACCTTACATATATCAGTCCTGACATTATTACATGTACACAAATTATCCAATTTTTGAGCAGCATACTTAGTTGAGTTTCAGCAAGTCCCATAGTTTGTCAAGTATGAGTTTCGCTCACTGGAGCGAAATTAAAGGAGACAGACATGGCCATGGCAAGATATTGACATATTCCACTGCGAATAGGTCCATAGAACGTCTTGTTATTTGCTATTTTCCTGCTCCAACGCTGGGTTTTCTTACTGCTGTACAAATGAAAGGATACTGCCACTGGCTTTCTGACCACCTCAGCAGACTGTTCATGTCTCTACTATGTTGTAGCTTTTAAGCAGTATTGCTCACTGTCGTCATTTCAGGAAGGTAAACTGTATGTAGCCACCTTACATATATCAGTCCTGACATTATTACATGTACGCAAATTATCCAATTTTTGAGCAGCATACTTAGTTGAGTTTCAGCAAGTCCCATAGTTTGTCAAGTATGAGTTTCGCTCACTGGAGCGAAATTAAAGGAGACAGACATGGCCATGGCAAGATATTGACATATTCCACTGCGAATAGGTCCATAGAACGTCTTGTTATTTGCTATTTTCCGGCTCAAACGCTGGGTCTTCTTACTGCTGTACAAATGAAGGGGTCCTGCCACTGGCTTCTTAAGCACCTCATACGCATATCGCTTACACTTCTTGTATGTCTATTTGGTACCCACGACTGATGCTACATGTCGATATTCTCCAACATTTCAATATTCAGTTGGTTGGTTGAGACAACCGTGGCAGACTTCTACATCTGAATCACACTCATAGTAAATGAATCACAAGTTCTTTAAACATTCCAGTCGAACAGTCTGGGAGAATTCGATCGAATAAATCAGCGCCACCTCTTATTCGCTGGTAGATCTCGCAGTGGTTCAGCGTGCGTCAGCGGAATTTATATCGCAACATGTATATACTGGTTGTTCGATTAAGGTACCATCGGCAGTTGTTGCTCTCGGCGAGCAGCAAGAGTTAAAATCAATAACGTCGTTGCCGGGACGGGAGCTTCTCGCCATCCCCATAAAAATAGCAACATCATCCGATCTCTGCGAAACTGGTTTTCACCGTCTGAAGAATCGGAGTTCGTATGGATTCCTCGAGTCCTCGACTCTCCGCATACGTAGGACCTTTTTGCGGAAGCCGGCCGCGACCTTTCTGGTCGATTGCGATTCTGTCGAAATGCCATAAAAAGTTGCTTCGATGGATGAGTTAAGTCGGTTACGTCATAGGGGGGAAGACGTCGTGTAAATTTTCGATTTAGCGATTCGAAATATGAACAACAATACAATGTAAGCGGAATTCGCTTATGAGAAGATGCTTTCTTGGAATAATGTTGAGATATTACAGATTACAGACCGCTGAAACATGCTAATCGAACTTTTCTGTCCCACGGCGAGCTGTATGAGCTGTACATTACTCTACATTAACCTCCTAGCCCTTGATGGGCTAGGTGCCCTAGATCAGACCCTTTCTATCGGAGGACAGTAGCCAGGATTTGCTGTATTTCTCTATACAAGGTCTGCTTGGACGTCCAAGTTCGTGTAGGTTCACTTTGAGTCTGCAGTGTCTCGTTAAGTCAACAATAAATGAGTTCTAGAGAATTCTCGCGAAAATTTGGTGTATTTGGTGGAAGATCTGGTAATGGTCCAGTGGAAGCAGCCCTGGATGGCTAGGCCATTACTCAAGTACCCCTAGATTCATCCTTCTGTCATCAGAACCTTCGGTTCCGGACCAGTTATGTCCGATATTTTGTAGCCTACAAATGCAGTATATGGGTATTGCGCTATCCATACTGTGAGAACAGATCTTCACTGCAGTGCTTGGACTAACTTGCATTTATCCCCTGACAATGATCTAATGAAACCTTGACTATCCGTAAGCATTTCCTTGATATTTCAGTCCAGTTTCTTTCAAGGCAGACATGGCAGAGGGCTCCTTAAACCAGCAGTCTCTACAGATTGAGATCCTGCGGTCAAATATTTCTCATTTTTCCTTAGATGTTCTACGTCCGATTAACTTGATTGGAGATTCATTGATTTGACTACAATCCACGTCTCTGTACAAAAACCACTCAGGCCACTCGATAAATCGACTTCTTGCACCCTTAAAAACCCATGGTCCTTTTGTTATTCGTATTATTTATCCGACGTGTCGCGTCCAGCCCAACTCACACTATATATCCACTCGCTTTAGGAACACAGGAATTAGTACGTTGTATTGTCTAAAGCCGTTTAAACACATACCGGAGCTGCTCGTAAATCACCCTAATGGTATTACTTTCAAGACCAAAGGTTCACTACTCCGGACAAGTGCCCTTGTTTGCGAACCCTAGCAGGTCGTAAATTCCCAACGAAATAGTTCGTGTATACCGAAAACAATTTCATATACGGGGCTGCCTGGTAGGGACAGAGTGGACGGAATACTAATAATGTTTAGTGAATTAATTCGGCTCTGGACGGACGACATCTTGGTTTTATCACGTTGCACGATCGTGGTCATATACGGGAGGAATTCAATGTTTGGTCTTCGCAGAAAAATTTTCGACCAAATTCATTTTAAAATAACTTTTCAAGGTGTACCATTGATGTTGATCCTTTTGTTGTCTATTTATTGCCTATTTCATTTAGCTTATTACCTAATGCCGAGTGTGCAGGAATTTCAATTGAATTTTATGGTATACAGGGTAGAACTGAAAGTTCCTGTGGAGGTAATTATTGACGCAATGATGGGTATTTAAATGAGTTTTCGACCTGCACATTGATAGCCGAGGCTAGTAGGTAGGCGAGAAGATAAAATGGCTTTATCGACTTCGTTTGCCACTAAAATTATCGAACTTTACGATAACAATGTTAAACTGAACCTAGTCACATCAGTGGTGCCATATCTCACAACAAAACTCAAAACTAGCAATAGGTACTCCTATGACGCATCCTTCCCTGAGTAGTACTGCGTACATGCCATTGCCATCTGTCGGCTTCCATCTGAACTGAACGTATTCCTGGGACCAAATCACCTCTCTTAACGTCTTCGGAATGACTTATTAATAACACGCAACGACCGCAATGAATAAATTGGTATCAATTCGCGCTACATCTGATTGATTTCGATATCTCGATCTCTGTAATCGAGTGGCAATCTCACCAGGACGTTCACCTGGTCGGGCGCCTCAGATGGAAGAACGACCATAGGAATTCGTCCGGTACAAACGCCAAGTCTGCAAATGCAGGTGACAACATCTATAACCGGCCTTAGCGCATTGTGCTCGAGCAATGAACGGGCCAATATGGCTCCTTCGATTCGAATGGAAATGAGAAAAGTGCAAGCTGTCGAGGAATATGGGGATCGAATGATGATTGATTGGAAACTCGATCAGATGTTATTGGATGCGCCATGAAGTTGTCTTTAGTTGCTGGAAAATAAATCAAATGATTTTTTCTGCGAAACGATACTTTCGCATCTAACAGTTAGATAATTTACTCGAGTAGAAAACGACTTGGAGAGATTTGATTGCTCGATCAACGATATGACAGTCACTCGATTTCCAAAACGAATTCACTGAAATTTTTTCAATTCTGAATATTTTCAAAAAGTAGGATCTGGAAATCATTAAATGGACGAATATAGATAATAAATTGATGTGAGAATGATATTCCGAATATTCATTAGTGAATTATTATCGATTGAAAACAAATTGACGTTTATTTGTCATCAAGCGTTGATTCTCCGATCAAGCTTCGTGAATCCATGGGCTAATCATTTGGTTTTTCTTGGCGCTAACCTGCATTTATCTGTTTATCTCGTATGAGAGCATATCAGTGACAGTTTGTCAATATCATTACGATAGTCCGAATGGCTGCAGAACCAAACGCCGTTTAAATCAATCCGGACACATATACCTAATTAATCGACGTTCAATGAGAGATAATCCGGAATCGAACTCGCTTATTGTACTCCAATTAATCACGTACATTCGGTAAATGAAACAGAATAAATGGCCGGTATTTTATCTTCGGCAATTAATAAGGCATTATCATTCTTATGCGTAAACGCATGGCTGGGTTCATTATGCTAATTAAATATAGTTGGAATTGAAATCTTTTTCTCGTGTTATCTTTCTAGTCTGAGGTTGGTCGCAGTGTTATTTGTGACGGAGTGTAATCTCTTTGATTTGTTCGTTGTTATTGTTTTCTAATATCACTAAATGGAACGATCTTTGACAGCTGACAGATTTATGCATTTTCTTGCCATAGACCTACTAAATATACTGCTCAAAAATTGAAGGGATAATTTGCATAGATGCAATAATACGAAAATAAACTGCTCCACATAAGTTAGGGATATTATGATCACGTGTTAATGGACGTCTAGAACCTAAATTCTCCTCTCTCAAACGACGTCTGATGGTTTCGATGGAAACTTGGACCCCATCTGCATTTTGAAAAGTATTCCGTAGCATTCTACACGTAGATGTAGGGTTTCTTCTCGCCGAAACGGTGATGAAACGATCCTGAGCAGGTGTTGTTTTTCGTCGTCCACCAAGCCTTGGTCTTTCCAACACGGAACCTGTCTCCCTGAACCTATTCCAAAGTAGAGATATTACACTTTGGCTGACTTGGAGCCTTTCCGCTACAACAACCTGGGTTAGGCCACCCTGTAGCATTCCGATAGCCCTATTAGCCTCAGCGTTTGTTAATTTACGTCTTGGCATTTTCAGAAAACTCGTTTCAAATCGAAGCCGTTGATAAACTGACTTCATTTCAAAATAAGAACATTCATGAAGCATATGCAAAGAACCAAACTTCAGAAAAAAGGCGACCAGATTGACGAAATGTCTCATACTAAGTTTTATTGGATCGATTCAAATTGTTATTGAGTTTTAAATGATTTTACAGCGATTTCTCGAAGATTACATTTTTTAAAACGATTGAATACGATATCCCTAACTCTTGTGGAGCAGTTTATTTCAGAAAGTGTTCAAGGGAGAATCAAGAAACGAAAGACGAAGTTATACCATCGGAAGCATCACCGCGATGAAGACAATCGCGTCTCCATGCCCACTTTGTCTTGCCTAGCAAACTTCTCTCCCCGAACAAGGCGAAGGACCTTGTAAGGCGGTCTATACACTCGGCAATGTCAAGATCGCAACTTCTTTGTGCTGCCTTGCAGGGCGTCGCTCTGCATCGAAATGAGATGCTGGAATTTGTATTTGTATGAAAGGATACGCCGGGTCGGGTTTTTTTCTACCACACTCGCGGAGTACTTACGTGCACCGAGTATAATTTCAGAACTAATCTACATCGCCTGACATGTGTCACAGCCGTGGCGAATAGGATTCTGTTCGGATTTGACGGTTCTTAGGCGGCCTCAACGATCCATATGTTCTGAAGGGGTATTTATATACCACGTGAAAGGTGTTACGGTTACGATAGCGGCTCCAGAGGTAAATTTTCAGTTATTACATTGCAGGAGTGTAAAAATAAATTGAAGATTGGGAGACAGATTTACGAACCTTGTCTCACTGAAGTAGCTAGGTGGCAACAAATTAGAAATTGGAATTATGGAACATCTTTTTTTCACATCCTAACAAAGATCTATTCAAGACCTAAAAAATTAACAAATTTTTGAAAAATGGTAGTCACAATTGGTGCAGTGAATAAGAGCCAGAATAACAATCGTCGTTATTCGAAAGGTACAAAGAAATCCGTCCTTGTATAACCGTTTGATATTTGACAATGAAAAGTATTCAGATCCGTTACATTATCAGACACGATAATGAAGTCATTACCTCACTGTCTCACTGTATAAGTTCGATGCAACTCATTCGGTTTGAAGAAAATATTCAATTTTAGAATAATTATCGTCTGAGAAGTTCAGGCTACAGTCATTGGGAATTTGTAGATCACAAGAATAAATTTGAACTAATCATTATTACAGTTACAGTTTTCGAAATTCCATTCAATGTTTTCAGATTGCTAATCTCACAACCAGAATATCTTCTTCTATAATTTGTTGTGATCTGATTCTGCAATTGACCGTAAGTAGGTGAACAAGGGGAGCACTTTTGTTCGCGCACTAATATGGGGGGCTCCCAACCCTTGTGCCTCCTTGTTTCACATAATATTTCTTCTCGATCTTGGCCCTCATTGCCGTTCATTGGACTTCCATTTTCAATAAATTCAGAAATGAATGAAAATCCTCCGTTGTTATAGATTCTGGCGTCCCAGATCAAGGCCTTCAGATTTTCAGATTCCTAGAAAGAACAGAAAGTGTCGAAGCCCCCATTTTCAATATTAGGAATATTGGAAAGGAGTAGAAACCGCTGTTTTTGACTTTTATACCCCAGAGGCTTAACCAACTCTGGAATAAAACAAGTCTGCGTGTTAGCGCCTTTACTGTTCAATATTTTCGCCATAGCTGTCTCGATAATTGCTGACATGAGTATGCCTGCAAAAGGTGTTGTAATAAGAGATTCAGATTTGATGGAGGCCTGTTTAACCTAAAGCGCCTCAGAGCAAAAACCCGTACAAAGTTTATCACGGAACTTCAATATGCAGACTGCGCACTTATCGCTAGTAGCCCAGAGGATCTACAGATAATTTTAGACACATAGAAACATATATACGAAGCTTTAGGCCTTAGACTCGATATTGACAAAACCAAAATCCTGGTAAGTTCGCCAGATATCAGCCTGGAGGATGAAACTCTGGAACAGGTCGAGCAGTTCAAATACTTGGGAAGCTTCATAAATACTAGGTCTAACCTTGACACGGAAATACACAACCTTATCAATTCGGCATTCTGGAAGCTAAAAGACAGAGTGTTTCACGACCTCAATCTGAAGACCAAGACAGCTCTTTACAAACCAGTGGTGCTGCCAACGCTTCTTTACGGAAGCGAAATCTGGACTCCCTACAGGCGACACATTAAACAGCTTGAACAAACGCAACAACGTCATCTTAGACAAATACTGCTCATCAGATGGTTCCACAAAGTTTCAAATGCAGAAGTCTTGCAGCGCGCTTGTTGTATAACAATTGAGACTCAATTAACGAGGGCCCGACTCAGATGGAGCGGCCACATTCTGATAATGTAAGACACAAGACTCGCCAAAATAGCTCTGTATAGCAAATTCACAGAGGGATCGGAAACCAGGAGGCCAGTATAATCGGTTTAAGGACCCCTAAAATCAGTTAATGTCAATCGTAACTGGGAACAACTAGCGTCAGGCAGGTCACAGTGGAGCTCTTTGGTCCACAGTTACAATGGAGACTCGAGAAGAATACAGCGACGGCCAGATCTGGTCGGTGACTATCCATGCCCGGATTGTGGAAGGATCTGTAGGTCACAGTTGGGTCTTTTCAGTCACAGGAGGGCACACAGTCGCAAGTAGCCCTAAGAAATTATAAGTTTGATCGCACCGATAGTCTGGTTTTTTAGTCTTTTTGTAGATTTACTCTCGGTAACGAGATTCAGCAATGAAGTTCGAGGCCTCAGATTGTTCCACAGAAGGTGTGGAGGGCTGCCACTTTCAATAAGCTGAGTAAATCCTTGCTCATCACAGTAATCTCCTCCTCAAGGATAAGTTGTTTCCCTTGGCAACAAACACTTGATTTGTTGTTTCATTATGTATTTCCCAAATTATACTGAAACACTCCATAAATATTACAATGCTCTGCTACAACAGGAAACCATGTTTTGTTGAAACTTTCAATCTCTCGCGCTCCTTCTTGTTCAACTCCCTTTTATAATTCGGAATCCAGTTTCGTCGGACCTTTGGACGTGCCTTATCTCTTCGACGATAGCCGTTCTCGTCGATTCGATCTCATTCTCACATAAAGATTACGTACGACCATCCGCAAACAGTCCTTGGACGGCATTTTAGCACAGCTGCGAACCAGGCACTTTTCACTTTTCCATATTTGGCACGACCGGGTCGCCGCTGATTGAACACGTTCACATTTCGATTTTTTCCGACACACATATTTTAAATCACCCCGACAAAACTGGCGATTAAATGCGGCGTTTCGCGATCTGCATCTACCGGGCAAACAGATTTTTTCGGACATCGTTTCACGATGTCACCAAAGGAAATTACTGCTGGCAATTGGATGTAGAACAACACCGATTCCTATTAGGAATGAAATCGATTCGCGAAACCAGATGGATGCCGCTAGATTCGGGTGACGATTTTGAAATTCAACTTGTCCGGCGTTAGAGCCCTACTGAGTATTTTCCAGACTGTTACGCCCTCTATGATTCCGCAGAGGAAAAACTCCTCTCGTATAGGTCTTATATGAAGATGCACACTTCTGAGGATGCGCCAGCATTCATTATAACCAAAAGGAATTGGCCAAACTTGATGACATCTCTTTTCAAATATTCATGGTGCTTTAGTCTAGACAATGGTTCGGCTCTTGGATCACAGCCAAAAAAATTCACTACCTTAGATTCGGGCGACTTGGGACGATTGTTGAATTCAACTTGTCATATTTCAAAAACAGTGACCTATTTTCATCTGCAAAGGTTCTAATATGATTAATGACTCAGACTATTGATTAGGATATATACCGTGCTTCAGAATTCGGATATAAATTTAAAGAAAAATAAAATATACTGGTCCCAAGTCACCAACCGAGTTGGGAGGCTTGGGACTCAAGTTGAAATCTATTGATTCCTCAACTCTCAAATGAAATAGATGACTTCGGACGGTGTATAGTTTTGAAAGATTAGAATTTGTGATTATAAGTTGAAATTTGGTAAGGAAATTAAGTGATAAACCCCTATTACAGCGAAAGTAAATATATTGCAACTCAAATGTAAAAAAATTAAACAAAACAAGAGGACTTTGATTTTTTTCATTCTTTGGTGAGTTCTTTGTGGAAATAACGTAAATAATAACATCCTGCGAAGAATCGGCATATTTCCTGCTGCCAATGCGCCGCTTGTATCTATTCGGCATCCTCCCAGGTCACCCTATGAAACAACAAAATAAATTAATGAGATCCGTGATGCCGTTTGATTTGTAAACAACCTTGTTTCATGACATATCTAGTTCGTCCCTCCACTCATAAATGGTAAGAAACAAAGAAATCTGCAAGGGGGGTAATTGTACCAAGTCACCCGAATCACGGTACTAGTAATTTCTGTTATATTGCTCGCCGTGACGTTTTTACCTTTCGAAATTGTATATAGACTATGCAGAAGACCTCTGTTTCGATTAGTTTTTTCAGTGTTCGCTGTATCGTCATCCGAAATCGAGCGAGCGAACGGTTAAAAGCGGATTCCTGCTACCAATTGAGAGCAGTACCCTTTGTGCGCCTTGATTGATATGCATTCTTGGCGAGCGAAATCTAGTAGATGCGAGTCGATTTCATTTAGATGCAAATGACGCTTCCCACGCTACTCCTGTTTCTTATTTTACCCCGATAGAAAATAAAACTAGTTTGCAGCCTTTTTTTCGCTTCGACTACCTGATTGATTCTCTCGATGCAAATCGATCGGAGGGACATCAGAGTTGTTGGCATAATGGGAGATAACAAGAAGTAGAGAGAAGTAATTGACAACTTATAATTACTCTCTCGACGTTAAAAAAACTTTTACTGTATCCAAATCTCGATTTCACCTGGAAGTTAAAGTTGGGGAGCCGAAGAGGGAAATTCGGGATTTATGTACTCGAGCGTGTCAGATTAATATAAGGATACCTTGGACTCTGTAGAGTACCTCTACCAAAGGTTAGACTTGTATATAGGGGGAATTGTCTAGGACAGCCTGTCAGAATAGTAAAAAAAAAACGATCATTTTACATACTCGAGCGTATCAGATTAAGATATATGTAGTTAATTACATGTTGAAAAGTATATATTCTCTTGATCTGACAATTTTAGCGTGTCAAAAATGTGCGGGAGGGCGTCAAAGTTGCAAAAAAAATGTCACATGTACATCCTCGGGTGCAGTGACGTTTTTTCTCATTTTGAAGCTAATGATTCAAGAATAACGGAAAAAATATAATCTGACAGATTTAGCAAGCCGAAACAATAAAAATTGGCCGTAAAGGTCACAAAAATCAGTTTTTTTGAATTATCTCCTTCCCTGGGCTTCAAATCTTTTTCGCAATCATTACAAAAGTTGTAGAGCATAACATTTTCTATAAATTTTGACCCAAGCAATTTTTTCTACGTTCAAACGTTTTTGAGATATATGGCAATTAATGCGAGGTGTTTAGCGATACATGCTGAAGCGTAAATTCACTCGTTGGAAAATAGTACATTCTAAGGTTCAGTCACAGACAACTCTAAAATTTTCGTGACTAATTTCGAAATTGTCATCATAGGTATACCTTATCATTTTGACAATTGTAGATTAGACTGGGATTCTACATTGACCTTGCCCCTTCGCATATGTGGCTAAGCTTCTCGCCCTTATCGCCCTCTAACTCGAGAACGGTTGAGAGTATGTAACACTGTTTCAGACAAAAGTTGTGTAGAATTTTATTATCTACAACTTTCATGATGAATACAAAAACGATTAGAGGAACAGGGAGGGCAATATTCGAAAAAAAGGGATTTTTATCATCTTCAAAGTGTCAGATTAAGAAAACCCCCCCTGATTAGTGTCAGATTAATGGGTCAACACGTCAACATTAATATATCCTCCAAAAATCTGAAACGCTGGAAATTTTTTTTTCACCATTTTCAACTATCTGTACGACCAGTCCCACCACGCAAACTGTCAGATTACCATGAATTTATTATCAGAGACACGTAGGGCATATACAGTATCTCAATCTGACACGCTCGAGTATGTACACCTGATGATTTTTTTTACATCTTTGAGACCCTGCAGACGCTTTCCCCACCGCTGAAAGTTCTTTCTACCATCTAGTCTTCAAAATCCACAAGGTCTCCACGACTCTTGATTAATTCCCGATATGGCATCGTCGGCTCCTCAACTATTAAGTTTCGTTTCGAAGGGATGAAAGTTTTCCTAAAATTCAAGCAAGATTTGACAGCTGACACTTCAGAGTTATACTTCTCCAAAAAAATTCCATCAACTGCATCATCTTACTTTCCATTTCTGCGTACTGGAAGACTGTCCAAAACTGAATATCAATGATCTGTTACAGATGACCATTCCGATTATGGAAGTACAGTCAGCGGAAGTACGGGAAAATCCCCAGGACCCATATTTCCAGCCCCGCAATTCACATTTCCTGGACAGCCACCGCCCGGCACTGTACTTACCCACAAAGCGGCCGTGTACTACCACCATCAGTATAGTCTACAGGAGGATCAGGGTATCGACATGACACAGGTAAGTCTACAACAAATTCACGAAAACCCTATCGAAAATCTCATCAATTCCCCATTTGCAGTCTCCAGGACGGGATAGTCCAGGATCTTCCAGCGGCAGCGCAGGTTCCGGATCCCGCCACAGCACCGCCTCCTTGGACAGCGGCAGGGCGTCCTACCATCCGCTCAGCACGGCCGGAAGGAGCACCATAGGATCGTCAAACAGTCCCAGGTGCTCCCTCAGCTCCTGCTCCATCGGTTCCGATCAGGGCCGGATAGAGAGGATGATCGGACAGGGCGTTCCGGTGAGTAGGGGTTCCCCAAGGGTCGGTCCGACGGCCCGTGAACTTATCGGACTAATTAATTTCCTCCGTTTTCAGGATCACGACATCATACACGCCTGGTTGGTGGACCTACAGTTCGAGGATTACTTTTCGCTGTTCGTTCTGGCCGGCTACGACCTTCCGACCATAGGCAGGATGACGCCGGAGGATCTGACGGCGATAGGAATAAAAAATCCGATACACAGGAAGCGGCTCAAAGCGGAAATAGCGAAACTGAATTTGCCGGACAATTTGCCTGAATTTATACCGGTAAGTGCATTTCAGATTGTGCTCCTGATACCTTTTTCGTTTTTGCATCGGTAACGAAGAGCAGTCGGCAACGTAGTTTGGACAGTAACGATATTTTATGTGTGCAAACCTTGTTTTAGTTACAAACGCTAAATTAAAGTAATATGGCCTAAATTTTTTGCAGGACAACATGAAATGTGTGTGCAGGGGCGTTGTCCTACAAAAACAAAACACCTTTGAATAGCTTTCCGCGTCTTTTCTCCTTAATTTTTTTGCGTAGAGTGGTCAGTAATGTCTAATAGTAATCTCCGGATATTGTTCTACACTCATCCAAAAAATCAATCATGATTACTCCATGGCAATCCGAAAATACTGAAGCAAGAACTTTTCCAGCAGATTTTTGGACACGAAACTTCTTAAGTCTTGGAGAACCAGAGCATCGCCATTCTATGGATTGTTGCTTTGTTTCTGGATCGTAGAAATGTACCCAAGTCTCATCCATACTAACAAGTCGGTTTAAGAAGTCTACATTGTTTTCAAATCGAGCACAGTTCGAACGCGATGCTACTACCCTTGCACGCTTTTGGTCAACATTCAAACATTTGGGGATCCATTTTGCAGCAATTTTTCTCATGTCCAAACTGACGTGAACTATATGATGAAAGCGTTCGTATGAAATATCCAGTACTTCAGATATACGTTTTAGCCCAATTCGACGGTCTGATGAAATCATGTCATGCACCGCATCGATATTTTCGGGGACTGACACAGAAACTGGCCTTCCCGATCGGTCATCATCTTCAATGGAAAATTTACCTCTTTTGAAGCTTGCAGTCCAATTTTTCCCCGGTCGCATACGAAGGACATTGATCACCAGGGGTATTAAGCATATCTTCGTAAATCTGCCTACCTCTTAACCCTTTTAAATACTGGTATGTACTTGATGATGGCTCGATAGTCCTATTTTTCGATTTTCACAATTTCGGTGGACATCTTCTTTCCTTTAACTTATTGCGTAACTCTGGTTTACTTTTTCGACCTCAAACTTCACACTGACACTTCTAATGAGTTATTGTTCGTTGCTATGGTAAAGCAATATTTTTTTTTGCATGGAACTGGTCTAGGCTAACTAGATATTAATACATCCTCGTAGATGTTCAAATCATTTATGTGAGGGCGGAAACAAATCAATTCTCCCCTTCTTTGACACTTCCCTTGACGTGAAGCGATTCCCCAATTATGTATCTGCTTTCGGAATCTCTACCTGCCGCACCTAAAACGCCAAAACACGTGACATATGTATAATTTCATAAAGAAAATATGATCCATCCTCGCACAATGGACTCGGAAGTTCATAAATAAAGGAAATCGCTAAAACGTTCGCCCAATTCGCAGGGGTCCCTCGAGGAATGGCTGCACCTCTTGCGTCTGGACGAGTACCTGCCCGCCTTCATACAGCAGGGCTACCAGACCGTGGATCACGTGACGGAACTGGCATGGGAGGATCTGGAAGAGTTCGGCATCGTCAAGCTGGGCCATCAGAAGAAGATAATGCTGGCCATAAAGAGGATCAAGGATATCAAGGCGGGAAAACGCATAGGGAACGACAGGATTTGCACGACGCAGGTAAGGACAAATTTTTTTGTTTCGTGCTATCTGAAATGTCACGATATTTGGTTTTAGCGACGTTGGTCCGCAGTTGAGTTTTTTCCAATCTCAAATCAGGTATTTTTCAATGAACGCTGCAGACCAGCGACGTTTCGAATTGTTGTCGGCATGTCAATTTTTTTAATGTTCTGATGAACATATACTTACACTCAACTTATCTAAAATCACCATGTATTTCACAGACACTTTCGTTCAGCAGAAGAATTCACCTGCAGATGTCATTTTCTTAATAAGAACTGCTCAATTTTAAGGGAGAAAGCTTTTCAAAGCCAATCCAGAATCGTGCAGTTCTTGGGGAATATAAAGATTTAATAAAAATTTCTTGTGAAATTATCCCTTCATACTTATACAGGTGAGTCTTCGACTCTTACAAATATTTCAACAGTAGATTCCTGAGGTCAAAAGAAATACTTTTTTTCTATACTATTTTTTCCGATTCGGACCTGATAAAAAGATATACCCTTTTTAAGTTTTCTAACTGGACTGTGCCACCTCTGGAAAACAAAATTACCTTCAGAATAACTAGCTAAAACTGTGACACCACACATCTGTGGATCTTTTAGAAAGATTACCTAATTTTTCGAATTTCACAGATATTTCTTATTTTTGAACTTCATATCACTCTAAAACGGCGAATTATACAAGACAATAAGAAGAATACTTTTATTTTACAAAACGATAGCGTCCAACTTAGTTTCAAGAGTTGGGTTATTTGAATTTTTGGTATTTTTATGGTACGTAATGGTCATACTGAGAAAACTGGAAGACGTGGGTGATATCTTGTGTTCGAAAAAGATCCATCAAATAAATTGAAATTTATATTCCGAAATTCATTTCAATCGATGAAACCATTTGTCAGGTAGAACCAAGAATAACCTTTTCTTCATAGTGTTTCAACAGCCTGTATATTTTAAACCGAGCCGATTCGGAAAAAAATGGTACAGAAAAAAAATGTTCCTTTTTACCTCAAGAATCTAATATTTGTACGAGTCAAAGACTCTCCCTGTATAAGGAATTTCATCTAGTTTTCGTCGTTTTGTGAAGTACTGAGCGATATACGTTTTGTTGTGTGAATTTTGATTTTTGCCCACATCAATGAGCACTCATTCTAAAAATTTGTATGAGTTACTACCCGGTGAACTGTACTGTATACACTAGTTACACTTCATGTAGAAACTGCATTGAATAGACGAGGATGCATTAACTGCATGAAGCAATTTCTAGTTTATAGACGAAATTCACTATGTTCTGCAAGTTTTTCGGGGGTCAAATCATTCCATCACTTAAGATTCATTATTGAAAAATAGATATTAATAGTATGGAACGACTCCAGAAGAACTTGCATATTCCATTGACCGTTCGCAATGCTTCTCTTTGAACCATGTCTCTTTGTTTGATATTTAGTTGTCTCCTTTTCCATTCAATCATTTTTCGTACCTCGATCGTTTTATAGTTTGGCGAACTGTAAACTTCAACAGATAACAAAATTTTCGTTACGTACCTATATGTTTTTATTTTTCGAAAAAAAATACGAGGATACCAAAGAAAATCGAATTGAAGCGCTTAAGTCCCCATCCTCAGGATGATATATTTATCACTACACTGTACTGATGAGGGACAATAATCCCGATACAGGACTTCAGTTGAGTTTAGATGTTTTCAAGTCCTCTGGGATTACCTACTATTGTTCATGACTAGCTCGCTTTATTGGAGCGACATAATATGATATATAGGTACATAAGGAAATTTCGTAATCAACTTGTGTGAGTTCACAGTTCCATAGAATACACATCAGACCATTCACGTCGAGTTCAGCGTGATTATTTTGTATACATAACATTGGATGATAAAAAAAAACAATACTTCTTTTTATTCTTCACGAAATCTCCACATCCGTTGACTACCATTTATATCTTTGATCGCGCCTTTGTTCGGCTCAGATCCCAGCGTATATCTGAACCGAACGATCCGTTTATTACCCCCGCCCCTCTTTGCCGTACCCTGCTTTTACGCTGCATGTTTGTGTGTATAAGGACGTACTGGTGCACGCACCCCTGGGACCACCCTCGCCCACAGGCCTGGCCCCCACAGTCCACAGCACCTTCCACTCCTTCCACCAGCCCTGGGAGTTGGACCAGACGAGGCAGCTGGCTGCGTCCGCCACCGGCACCCCCCAACACTACGTGCCGTTGTACCGTACCGATATCGTGCCGATAAAGGTATAATTTTAACACTATTTTTTTTTTTACTTTATTTTTCATTTTTGATTTGCCAGGAATGTTTTGCATGATGTGTTGGTGTTATCGATCGTACACTCTCAATAGCATTGAAAAAAATCCCAAGAGAATATCTGAATCAGTGTCAGTAGAAAAGTATGAAAAAAAATAGACTTTCTCATTCAATTTATCCAAGGAGGTAGAAAACTAGGGACCAGCATCGAATTACGAAGTACCCTGTATAAGTAAGGCTGCTTTTTCATCCGAAACTAGCACTAATTGCATGATAGTTATACACTGCCCAAAAATTGAAATACATAGATAATTTGCGTACATGAAAGAATAATTCAGAACTGGGCTAAATAAAATGTTTCGTCAAAATCACCTATAGAAAACTCTGAAAATGACAAAAGTTGAAAATAAAAAAAAAACAATACCGAAATATGTCCTAGTAAGACCTTAGATAATTTTTAATCTGAATTATAGCAAAGCAATGGAAAAAACTTATCTTATGATGACTGACTCAACCATATGGTTTCTTTTTGGATATGGGCTCGTTCGATTATTAAGTCACTTAATAGATTTCATGAAATGACTCATTTCGATATCTACTGAGAGAAAAATACTCAGGACCAAGTGTAAAAAATAATAGAATATAAGTTCAGAATCTCCCCAATAAAATTCGTCTAAATTATTCACAAATTTCTTCAGAATGGTCATCACTATAATCTTCATGTTCGAACCCTGCAACAATCGTCGTAAAATTGGGGTGAAATAGGGTAACAATAAAAGCGCTCTGTCAACATAAGCACTCTCAATAAAAAGTCTCAGTTCTTACATTTATTGAACCTGAAATTTTGTCGAATTTCTAGGGGTTGTAGCTCAGCCATCTTGAATATTTTATATAGAAAATTTTTGGTGAAATGACTTATTTTGATTTCTACCTTATGTCAAAAAAAGCCTTATCTTTGAAAACACCCTGTATGAAGGGAATTGAAAAATCGATTTTGTATATGTCCTGATACCGTATTCTACCGGTAGCTGGCCGAAATGAGCTACCAACTCGGAATACTGTTAAGAAGGGATTCGGCAGTGCGATCTTGTTAAGCCGATCTTGTGCGACGATTGTAGCTCTTGCTCTTTCACTCCCATGATTATATGCAGCATTTCCACTGGTGCGATAGCGATTACACTAACCACACTCGGCGAAACCCGGAGACGGTTAGCAACTTCTTGTTGAGTTTAACCAACACGCAAACCTTTCAAGTTGAAAGGCTCGTGACAATTGATACTACCCACCAGCAGATGAGTTGCAGTAGAAAAGCAGATACGGACCAAAAAAAAAGATCATCGCTCACAAGAAATTAGTTTTTGGTAAATTTTTCAGTTACGCCATTAAGGGACAATTTGACCAAGGGTACAAACTGAGATCAGACGTAACTGGCGTTAAGGAAAAACGCCGATTTATGTCAATTGCGCTGATTAGCTTCACTTAAAATAGAGTGCCTTTGTACCTATTTTGTGGTTTCTTCACCCTTCTTACTTCTCTTCATAAACAAAGCAGATGTCAATGTTACAAACAGTCATAGTTGGGCCCCGAGTGTCATGAGCACCTTATTTTGTGTGGCTATGGAATACGGAAACAAACCTACATAACTTTTCTCTCGAATATCCAATTCAATTTTTGAGCAGTGTCTTCGACACCTTACTCATGCAACGAAATATTGATGACACACAGACATTTCCCTCACATCTGACTCAAATATCATGCAATAAATGTCCGGTGTACCCTCTGAAGGGTTTTGGCGTATAATACAGAAATTCAACTAGTCTTGCTTAAAACCGCCACAAGCTTGAATGCGATCCGATATTTGGACACCATACAGACACCAACCAAATCTTTATAATTAACGAAAATTCTCCACTTGCAGATACGAACAGGACGCGGCAAATCCCTCGAATCGCTGGAGGATCCCAACGAAAGGACGCACCTCACCTTCACGTCGGAAAACACGCAGACGTTCTACTACCAACAGCCCATCGGATGGAGGCCTTGGTCTTACGACGACGGCGACATAACACCTACCAACGAATCCGTGATACTCTACGAAGGTGAGTAGCATGAAAAACTATGAAAACAAGCCCAATGACCGTCCTAGTGGGGCTCGCTAGATTTGGCAGTGGGCGAAGAAAACTAGCAGCAACTTTTCCCCTTTGGTAGAAGAGCCAATAGAGTATGGACCCTTTAAATCACGTCAGAGGCAGCCTTTGGCTGGGACCTCCATCAATTCCAGCTGTTCATCTAGACCCTAGGATGGTCTAACGCCTAGGTCTTACACCATAGCGTTTTCATGAATTCTCAAGTGATCAATCCTAGTTTTTCACTGAGTTCAACCTTGAATTGCTTCGTTTCAGGCGGGGGAACCCTACCGAGACCCAGAGGCGTGATCAAACCCAGACCGGTGGCCAAGATAGCAGCCAAGGCCAGAGAAACCTTCCCCGACTTCGAGAAGCCGCAGTTTAGCACGGAGAAATACGCGAATCCCCAGTACAAAACGCTGCCGCGAGACATGATCGACTCCGGCAAGTACCACGCGCAGTACAGCCCCATGATGGGCAAGAAGATACCTCCGCACCCGCCCAAGAGGCAAGATTCGGAGTGTTCGCACGAGCAGACCACTACGGTGGAGATCCACCACGTGCAGACGTCTAGTCCGCTGCCGCTCCCGGCGTACCCCAGTTCGGACAGTCTCAGTATATCGTTGGATAACCAGGGGGACCTGCCGCTGCCGCCGCCCCCGGCGCCAGGGACGCCGCCCGGTAGCGCCCACTCGAAGTTGAACTCTTCGCAGAGCTGGAGCGCCGAGGAACAGGAGCTCATCAAGTCGCTGGCGTTGCAGCACAGAAACGGTTCCGACGCAAGTTTTAAGGTTAGTGAGATCGATTCATTAATAGAAAATGGCTAAAATGGCCACGTTTGAGAGTGGCCTATACAGCATTTTTCATTTTTGGATCACAATGGAAGCGTTGACGTCTCTGTGGTTACAATCATACTACATAATATGTCTCTGCGGCTGCGATCATTGAAGTTATTGAAGACACGACTTCAGTATAATGTTTTTTGGCTAATTCGAGATCGTAGATTACAAATATGTGATTAGATTTTTCCTAGGATCAGTACTTCGGGAAAAAAATCACTTTTAGTGGAAAATTCCGAAAAAAAATGTCAAATTTGACGAGCTGTAGCATCCAGGAAAGAGCCACTGGAGATAAGCTTATTCTTTGGTGATAGATTGGTTCTTTGCGAATAGAAAAAAACAATTTTCATTCATCTACCGCGAGAAGTTTAGATTTTATGATTTTTTTCCGCGGAGGTCTGAAATTTCCGATTTCCCATCGACCGTAACTTGAAAACTAATCCTTTCAGCAGAATTCTGTTTGCATATTCGTAATCTACGCCCTCGATTTTGTAAATTCTCCAATTTTGGTGGAAATCGGAGAGATCGAAAATTTTTCATATGTATGGAAAAATTGCGATTTTTTTAAAAAAAGTTTTGGTCTCCGATGAAAACCAGATTCATACTGTACACTAATTCGAATATGTAGAACACGAATATGGAAACAGGTATTTTTTTAAAAATTTATTTTTCAAGTTATGGTCGATAGAAAATCGGAAATTTTGGACCTTCACGGAAAATATCATAAAAACTAAACTTTTCGTGGTAGGTGAATGAAGTGTGGTTTTTCCTATTGGCAAGGAAACAATCTATCACCAAAAAAATCAGCTTATGTCCAGTGCCCTTTTTCTGGCTGCTACAGCTTCTCAAAGTGGACCGATTTTTTCGAAATTTTGCAGTAAAAATGATATATTTCCCGAAATACTGATCCCACCAAAAATCTATCTGCATATTCGTGATCTACGACCTCGAATTGCTGAGTCAAAGGACTCTGGACGATATAGCTGAATGAATAATTTTTTTTCAGACTTAAAATAATTTCGTTGGTGGAAACGCGGGTAAAAGTTCGAACAAACATTGCGTTTTTTTAGCTATATCGACTCCGACTCAGGTCATTTTACTTATTAATTCGAGGTCGTGGGTCACGAATATGCTATTAGATTTCTAGTCGAATCAGTAGTTCGAGAAAAAAGGGACTGGACATAACCTGCTTTTTTTGTGATAGATTGGTTCTTTACGAATAGAGAATTTTCGTTCATCTACCGCGAACAGTTTAGTTTTCATGATTTTTTCTGCGAAGGTCCAAAATTTCCGATTTTCCATCGACCATAACTTGAAAACTATTCCTTTCAGGAGTCGAATCGGTTCCACCCACCCCTGTCGTGCTAACCTCATTTTGACGTTTAAACTGACATTCGTATCTCTAACTAACCTAACTTGTATCTGTAACATAGACATAGAGAAATGGACTGAGCATTTCCTTTCGTTCGGTGCATGAAATATGGTAAAAAAATTGAGAGGGAAAAACTGATCATCAGGCCAGCTAGTTGTCTTTTTCTAGAATTCTGATCGGTCCACACTCACTTCTATGTGAACAGAGAAGAGACAGGTATTGGCCAGACGATCGTTTCTCTCTTTCCATAAAATAGCCATGCTGGTATTGCTCAGTCCAGTTCTTCGTGTCTATGATCTCTAAGAAACTTGAGGCAGTTGTTCATTATGTGATCGTCAGTTTGTGTATATTTGCCTCTCGTAAACGGTAGTTGTTGCTAACCTCACTTTTGTCAAAGTGACGTTAACCTATAAGAAATTTCCGAATTGCGGACTAACGTCACTATGACATTTATGACAACTATGATATATGTCTATGCTACAAAAGTTTCAGCTGTATTATGTGTTTCCAGTCTTCCCTTTATCGATTCGTGTCAATTTTCCTGAAGGATCTTCATATTCTAACTTTTTGTTGCAGTCGAGTTCCAGTACAGAATCAGATTCGCTGCCTTTCGCCAACGAGAACGCCGGCACGATAAGGACAAGAGCCAGCGGCAGACCAGTAGAGTACTCCCCCGCGAAGCCCAGGACCTCCCTACCCCCTCATCCGTCCCCCACCCCGAACAGGCAGCAGGCCGTGGCGAGAAACAACCCCAGGGCCGAGCCAGCGGACGTACTGAACGACATCGGAAACATGCTGGCCAACCTGACGGACGAACTAGACGCCATGTTAGAAGAGGAGAAGAGACAGCAGTAACAGTAAAGTAATAAGACTGAATGTCCACTATCTTCAAATGTGTAAAGGGTAAGAGCGTTCTCGTATTAATCCCTTATTTAGAGCAATGTAGGGACCACCTTTTCTCGCAACAATTCGTCACATGTCTCGTTTTCCAAAGTCTCCAAGTGAAATAATCGGAACTGGAGGAAACGCGGTGACGTAACGTTACCGCGAGTGACATATGACAGGTGACAGGGCCGTCAATTCGAACATTTCTCTATGATCCAGCATTCCGAAAGAACGAAAGTTGTTGAACTGGGCCGCGTTTTCTCCATTTCCGTTCCGTTAAATTGAAATTCGTCGATGTGAAACCTTACCCTTTAAACAGTTGTGATATTTTTGTATGAGATAGGGCTTAGTGACACCTTAAGTAGATTATCGTTCATTTCCTGTAAATATTTTGAGAATTTTTTATAGAATTTTGTAAATATTTTTAGATAGGGGTTTTGAATTATTACATTGTAAAAATTGTAAATTTAATTTGGTTATATATCTTGTTTGAGTTATGTAGCTGATGCATTGACATTGAGTTTTGCGGAAAGCCCATCGTCAATGGAAATATAATTTTGAACCGTTTATACGATCGATGTTTATTTTCAATATTCGAAATTTCCATACATCTGCGAAAACTGTCAACTGTAATCCGTTGATGTCAATGCATATTATTCCTATAAATGGCGCTAGATGGATTCTCCCTGATTTCGGTATGATTTGATCTCGGTGTGAGTTGTTTTTCAGAGTATAATTTGAATGTGGGGTCGAGGAAAAATGACTTTTATATAAAACAAATGAATATCAGTAGTGACAGATGAACACTAGATCTTGTACTGAAGATTAGAACATAGAAACATGTTCTGTATTTATATTTTGAGGCCATCGTCGAGTAGTTGGCATGGATAGAAGTTCGATATACATACCTAATTTAGATGTTGACTGTTCGAGTTTGTTCAACCTTAGTACCGAAATGGAATCTGGGGTGCTTTAGACCGAATTTAATCGTTACGCGTACACCCTGACTATAAATCGCCTCCACTGTTTCTATTCTCGGATAAAACATTCATAATTGAATATTAGGAATCAAAATACATTTCCGATGCTCTCAACATATGTTCAAGAGAGCTAAAGCCCAAAAACGTTGCTCCGAAATGTGATGACTGGATCCGTGAAGCTAAGTGGTTTTAAAATTCGAAAAAGGCGATAATACTTCAACAAACCGACAAAAAGATTGCGTAGAGCTAAAAATATGTTCATACATACCTCTATCACATCATCTGGGAACCTGATACACAACCTCACAATCAAACTTTTCTCACAATAAGGCACGACTCATGAATTCAAAAATTATTATTTCTATCTGTCATCAACAACATACCATAGAATTCATGTGATGATTTATTTAATCACGGATTATCTCACACTGTTATTTAGATTCTATACTTCAATTTCATTTATGAATCCATCATTGAAGTAAAATATTTTCATCCAATAATTGAAAAAATCACGTTACAATCCAAATAATATCTTCAGATCGATGAAGACGCAAGTTTTAAATCTAAATATACCGAAACTACCGTTATTTACCATTACCTACCTCTTTGTGGAGATTTCAAGATGACAGTTGTTTCCATGAAAGATTTTCTGTGTTAGTCATCTGTGTAGGGGCAAAACTCAACGTGTTGTTTTTTCCTGAATAAATTCTCTCGAAATCTTATATTATCAACGTCATCGCCTTTTTATTGCGCCCATTCTATTTATCTAACATCGATTCTCGGCCGAAAATTCACACTCGAAAGAAATTTCGAGAATTTAGAGTAATTTTCAGTTTGTTGGGTATAATTTTTAGCTCTATGCAATTTTTTTCTTTACTGTAATCCATCACCGGGTTACTTTGATTCAGCTGCGTATCATCCATATACATAGAGAATAGACTGAGCCATCCTTATTCAGCTGTACAGTAAATATAGCGGAAAAATGTGAGAAAGAATACCTGGCATGCGGCCATTAGTTGTCTTTTTCTAGAATTTTGATTGTTCAACATTCACGTCTATGTCCACAGAAAAGAGACAAGTATTGGCCGCATCATAGTTTTGTCTCTTTCTGCAGATTAGACATTTCATGTTCGGTATATTCCTTATGTCTATGGTATCATCGTTTTGAAAAGAAAACCTAACCGCAATCTATACCACAACCAATATATATTTTGGGACGCCTATCCAATTGGTCTACTGATATTGTGCCATACTTCTTTGAAAGCCTATGTATATTTACGTTGAAAACCAGTACATGTATAAAATCAAATATTACCGTTATATTTGTGTTGAAACTACTTGATGGCATAACGTTATACGTCTCTTTTCCTGTAATAAATGTTGATAAGATTTTACTTAACATATAGATTTTATTATTATAAATTATTTTAATGACGCATTATTAATTACAAATTTTGTATTTGCAATTCGATTATATTTCTTTATTGTATTGTTTAATTGTTAACAATGAATATATAGATCAATAAACAAATATACACTTATAACTTTCGTGGAATTTTTGCCTTGTACCAGTCCTAGGTGCGTAGAAATATTTATTTTTACGTGCTTTCTTCAACGATCTAACCGAGCTGTCCGTTCATGAGCATGAACTGAATAACACGCTTGAAAACCAACCAAGTGACAACAAGAGGTTTCACACTGTCAATATACAAGGAAAGACCTCGTCGAACATAAGCTCAACTCTCACCCAAGACGATATAGAAATGTGGCGCAATATGACATCAGAAGTACTCGGTGTCACTCGCGTGTTGCCACACGCTACGTCACTCTTAAGAGCATTGGCGTAGCATCATGAAATTAAGCTTCGGCGTGTAATAAATTCCAATAATTTAATTCTCATCCAAGAAGTGAAAGCCTCCCTGAGCTTACTCATTGATAAACGACGTTGAGGCAAAAGTATGAACTTTTATTTCAATTTATCTTCTTTATTACTTTTGAATTTGACCTTGCCACCCAATCGGCTTCAAACGCCCCAAAAATTAATTTGATTTTCAATGTTTTTTTTATGAGAAGGAAAAACAAGTTAGTACTATAGGATATGAAATTGAATGCTATTTGTACATCGAGAAGTTGGAAATTATTCATATTCAAGGGGTGATTCCCTTTGTCTTAAAATCCATCGTCTTTTTTCTAACAAAAAAATTTGCTGTATCAAAGCAGGGGCTGATCAAAAGAATTTTATGAAATACGAAGGATACACACTATTTTGAGACAAGAAATCACCTCTAAAACTTTTTCGCAACTGCTCATTTACACCCTGTATGAATAAATATCTTCTCAGTATTGCTTGAAGAAGGCGCTACACAGACCGAACTCAAGGTCAGTGACAGGAGTTTCGCTCAAATGCAAGAGTGAAACCTCGGCAGAAACTCTACCTCTTGTTGACTCTTTAGTCCTTACCTCCAACTAGGTCTAGAGGCTCAGTTATTGACCTGGGCAAAATCTAAGTTCATAGTTTTATGATAATTGTTAATGTTCAACGGTTCGCAAGAAATCAATGTGCCTTTTCTAGTGAGGCTATAAATTCATGCATGTTTCTACGTGAATTCTTCTATCAAAGCGATTCTAGAGTTCAATGCGTTTCAAATTATCAGTATTTTTAGTCGAATGAATTTTTTGAGTCCAGCAGACGCTTGTGTTTATGTAACCTCTCAAAAAACAAGAGTGCGACAGAAACCAATAATCCAATAAATAATATAAAAAAGGCTATAAACGTTTGATCAAGTCCTACTGATACAACTATTGCGTTCGAGAAGCAAGACGGCTTCTTCTCCTCCCAAATAAGTCGATTCCTTCGAACTATTCCTGTTTCTTCCATCCTCCTGAGACTGAAAACTTCAAGATAGTGTATTCAATAGGTCCAGTTGGGTACTCACCTGATTTTCAGCAGATTCTTATACTGGGAATCTTTCTTCGCGTACAGAGACAAATAAGATGGTGGTATCAATGTTATTTTATCCGATAATTCGCAAATAGCTTCGGCATCGAAGGTTTTCGCTATCATGGTGTAAGCCCTCGAGGATTCAACGTGATATGCGTAGGGCCCAGTCCTGACCTTCTCCAGACCTGAAGAAAGGTTAGGTAGGTCTATGATCTTTGGTCAGGAGTCTAAACTAAATCGTTGCCACACTAGAGATTCATGCCTCACCATCAGTTATATTCCATACGTGTGGTTTTCCCCTCTCTGGAAAGACCAACTTTCTGATAGCCTGGATGTCGGGGTCCATGTTCGTTTGGAAAATGGTCAAGGTATAAGGAGCCATCTGTATGCCAAGCTCTAAACCGCTTTTTATCAAGTCCTTATACGAAGTAAGTTCTCTCGGCTTTGCGTTGAGCAATGCAGAAACGATGCTCGAGGTGTAGTAGTTGTAGAGGAGGAACGAAAGCGTCAAGATTATGAAGAAAAGAAATCTACTGGTACATCGTGTAGGTATTATAAAGGATCCTGAAAAATTGAGCAGTTCTACTTGCAACCAAACCTGACATTTGTTGAAATTTATATCATATCGCCCTCTGATATGCGACGTACGACTATACAATGATCCCAAAATGCTCCTGATTGGTCAATTCCTGTAAATTCCAGGTTAATCAACCGAATTCGACACTAGCGTCATTTTCGTATCATCGTATCGTCGGATATTGTATCTATGAATAGAATAAGGCCTTATGCATCTAAATATTATGGTTGGTTCATACAGAGCAGAGGAACTAATAACCAAAGCCTAAGACAGAGACCAATCTAACAGACCGATGGCAAACACGTAAACGCCATCTGCCAATTACATTGGTCCCTTCCTTAGGAATTAATTCTTAGTAACGCTGTATGAACCGACCCTTATTCTCAAACAAATGACTTATCGTCTCACCTTGTTGGCATATCACCGATATCGTTATCAACATCGCTGTGACAAACGAGTAGGATCCATTAGAACATCTCATCAGCATTGTTTCGACCCAATTGGTGATCTTCAGTAAAATACTCAATAAAATCAGCACTACGACGGTGGATAACCACACTCGCGTTGTAAACGGTTTCAAAAATTCGTTCTCCCAAAGATCGTGGGTACCACGATTAAGGAACATGAAACTAGTGCTGAAAATTTTCAGTTTTATTAGAATTTTCAATGCAGAAGCTCGACGGAATAAAAGAACGCTGTTACTGTAGATTTGGTCACTCAATTGCTGACTGCTCTTTGCCATATTCAAGGAGCCCAAGGGATAAACACCTATCTGAAGATGCTTTTGCGAAAACGAAACTCTTTCTACTTCTTTTTATGGTAAGTCAGCTATACGTATACATTCTATCCATTTTTATCGTAAAAACATGTGTACTAACCTGAATCTATACACGGGATTGATGAAGTCGAAAAATTCAACTCTGCTCGTTTTAATCAGCCCTACTACGCTGGAGAGGTCGCTGATTTCTTTGTAGAGATATTTTGCGACTCCGCCATCTAAACCACCAACGTCATTTCCGAACCATTTATCGTGCATCAATAGTATATGTCTGCAAAATTTCGGTGATGCATTTTTTTTTAATCGACAAATATTTCTTATTGTCCAATTTTCTATTGGGATGAAGTCTTGAAGGCCATATATTTGAATAATTGTTTTAGTACGTACTTAGCAAGCCCAGAGATGTAACTTTTCGGGTCATTTGCCTTAAAAACCAAAATGAAATGTTCGTACCGAAGACAAAAACATTACTCTTCGCATACCCTACTAGAAGTTCTAGTAGGCTATGCTCTCCGCTATGTCGATGAGTCGAATCAGTACTACCCACCCCTGTGTGTGATCCCTGCTATAACCTCAATTCTGTCAGTATTGTCAAATGTCAAACTGATCTGGATTTGTTAATTTTTGCGCAAACGCAATTTTCTCGGGATTTTTTCAGATTTTTCCAATATGGCTCTATGGTCGAGAGTATTTGCTGGTCACGTCTTTCTTTGGCATTTTTCGTAACCCTCAATATTCACCTTTTCGCTAACAGATGGCAATTTCCCAACCCTCTATATCAGTCGATTTTCCAATTTTACCACCCTCACTCGTAGCTCGCGAAATTTGTATGTACCGGTTACCTTCTAATAATTTCCAATAATAATAACTCACGTGAAATTGTGCATCTGCTGAAAGTTAATGAACAGGGAAAAACTGAATTTGGCAACTAGGTCGACTGGCTTTCGCTCAAGTAGATATTTTTCATAGTTGTCCTTGATATCCGGGTTTTGTATCTAGAAAATTCTCTGTACTATCTCTTTTTCCGTTTTATATTTATATCTTATGTATTTTTATACTTACCACCGAACTTGAGCGTAAAACAACTCCAGACAAAACTGATTTTCGGTGATACCTTCGCAAGGAATCATTTACGAGCAATATGTCTGATCTTTCATCCCAGCGTCCATAATAATCGCGAAATAAAGAGCCATTCTTTTTGTATCCAGTGTTGTATACGTCGTAAATCCTCACAATGTTGTTCGTTGACCACAAGACCAATTTTACATCTGAATCGAACCTAAATGCTACATTTTCCCACGTAGTTGACAATAAATCTTCAGTGGAATTCAATATAATCAACCATTTATTTCTATATTTTAGGCGATTTCTCTCAGCTACCTTGAATAGAAAAAGTGAGTTTCGAAACTACAACAATAGAAGTCGAATGTACTTCATGATCAACCCCTGTATAACTAGAGGAATTTAATATCATCATGATCATGATTCAGAAAAGAGTTTTTGCTTCATCTATGAACATATATAGGTATTAGTAAACTTTCTTCACGAATATTCACTAGTCTTTTCACTGACAAAAGCTTTTTCTACATCTTCCTATAAAGCTGAGTAATCATAATAAGTTGACTTCGATATACTGCATTCCACTTACAATAAATACATAATAATAAAATATCTTCTTCAGTGATAAAAAATTATTTCTATGAATTAGTGTGAATATACCATATACCTTCTTCAAAACTTCCAAAGAACCGTGGCAATTGTAAAATAAAACGTACAACATATTGTATTTCTGGTCATCTTTATCAATATTGTTTGAAAACCATTCGATATGCCAAAATCTACTGGGCACCTCAACCTTTCTCATTGCCGATAAAATCACTGAAAATTCAGAACAATAAACAATATTTTTTTTATGGCCCTAATGAATATTTTCCATTTTTGTACATATTCACATTAGTAATATCAAAATGAAACATTATCAAACGAGTCTCATACTCTTGTATAACAAAAATCTGGGAACATGTTACCTCCTGGTGGCCAGCAGTTCAAAAATGTACTGTACTTCAGACTTTTGTGCAGCATGTATTTTTCGACAAAAAGAACTTCGTTATTCGAACTCGTTCCATTCACGAATAGCCAACAATAAGTAACAGAAATCGACAAACAAAAACTCATGCTAATTTTCATATTTCAGTACAGTATGCTATCAAAATAAAAGTGATTTCATCAAGCTATGAGGGTAGGATATTTCTGAAATGACGATCAATCGCTTAAAAGAGAATATTAAATCAAAGTACGATCAGTTTGGTTTCTTACCAAAGGAAACTTTAGGAATTTTAAATTTTCCTTAATTCTTGAACTGATTGAATTTTTATTTGAAAATATTCGTGTGGTTCATCTTAATTCGTCGGTCAAATACAGTTCTAAAATGCTATTGGTTGATGAAATTGTGAACAAAATCGAAATTACTCCAGAAACATTTCGTATAAGCATCAGAAACTAGATTGAGTCACTGCGCAAGCGAAAATATCGTGTCCCAATCCTTTTGAAACTGGCCCAGGCATGCGTATGCAATGTTTACAAACCAAATTACTAAAGTCCTCAAGGCCGCACGATCATAGAGCATGCTCGAATAATTTCAATGAAGCCTAGCCTCTAATTGGTCAATTTGAAGCAGCGTCAGTTCGTTACAAATCATAAGTCACTACGTAATTGGCTACTGGTTTCTTTCGCAGGGAGCATCATCGTATAATTCGTTATTCATATTCTGCTTTTTTCTAGAATAAATTCGTATTCTGAATTCTAGACAACGAAAAATGGATTTAGATTCCGAACTACTCTGCTCCCCACGAAAAATCAGAAGATTAGCAAGTTCTTCTGAAAATTTACCTTCTCAGAAGTTATCTCAGGTAAAATTGAAATATTAGATAAAATTATTTCTCACATATTAATGTAATGTTCGAACTTTACAGGAATCGAGAGCTACTAGCACTCCCACAAGAAGGAGTTTGATGCATAAGTTATCAATATCTTCTGAAATATCTAGTATCAATCAAGAATCCCCCGCGAACTCGAGAAGCACCAATAATAGAAATGAAGAGGAAGCTGATGTTTCTGATGTTTTATCTCTTATAAATGAGTTATCTCTCAGTGGAAAATGTTCGGTGTATTCTCTTGGTTGTGAGTATGCTCTTTTCCACCTCAATAACTACCTGTTGGAACGAATTGTGAACGCCAGTTAAATTGTTTACAGCTGAAATCTTGCATAGGCCCAATCCTCGAATATTTCGTGGAAAAGCATGGACATTTTTCAAACCCAAGTACCAAGAATCATTGTATTCTAAAGTCTTGGAAAACTTCGATAGTATCGAGGTAGGATGAAAATGCCCTTCTTTATTTCAAAATTGTCTTGTATTTGGATTTATAGGATATTGCCTTTGAATTTCTGGAGGAATTGAGATCTGATGAGATAAAAGGTACCCTCACAATGATCAAATTTTTTGTTGATCTTTGCGGATATCAATGGGCTAGAGTTGATGAGCATTTCGATTTCGATAAAGATTTCTCTATTTCATGCCAAAAGGTGATAAAATTGATGGAATTTGATTTCATCAATGATGAGATGCTGGTAAGACTCTTTGAGACACTTCGCTGTAGGCTCTTAACTGTGAAAATCATTCTGTAGGAAGCAAATACTTATATATTTTTTGAGGCAGACAAGCACACGAAATTAGGTGAAACACTGGCTTCGGCAGTGAATTCCTTCATCGAGAAGGTCATGATTGGTGCTTATGGTCAAAATATACTGTTTTCAAGACCATTTCATAAATACATTTTTCAATTTCTCTTCTACATGTGTCAGGGTATATTGAGATCTATTCGACACACAGGAGTTACCCTCAGTAAGAAAATTTTCTGCATTTAGTTTTTTTCCATTCTAAAATACCACATTTGCAGCAAGGATGATATTGAAAGTTCTCAACTATATTTATCTTCGAATTGTGAAAAAATTAGAGTTAGGGGATTCTCAACGTGAACTTGATCTTTTACCAATTGAAAAAGAAATAGAGTATGCGGAGAAATATATTCAACATTTCTTTGATATTTTTGTTAAAAATAGGTAAGAAATGAGTATTTACATGAATTAAATTGGCTGTTGAGTTCATAAAACTTTATATAACCTGGTATGAATATTTCTTTTCATTTAGTTTCATACCGGATTCAAAGTTGTATGTTTTGCGAGCAAAAAATGTGAAAGAGATGGGCAACTGGATGATAGAGGTGCCTCAAGTTTATTTCGCGAATTGTACAGCTTCCTTGTTCAAGCTACAACTTGATGAGGTGAGTTGGGATGTTAAAATAGTCGTTGTATTGCATGAAATAATCTGTTTGCCTTTTGCAGTCTGAAATAGTTCGTTTGAATGTGGTACAAGTTTGGAAGAATTTGATAAAAACTAAAACTGTGTACTTGCACGTAGTTAAACATCTGAATGATATAGTGAAGTTAGTTCAAGGTAGACTGAAAGATTCTCAGCTCAGAGTAGTTGTAGAGGCTGTGGATTTTTTTTCAGTCTTGGTAGATAAGTAAGTTTCTTTGTGCTTTTGAAATAGTAGATCCAAAAAATCATTTGAAAAATTCATCAAACTGAATCATAATAATTATATACAGGTTGTTCCTTGTGGAGTGTCCACTATCTGGAGAACTGAATGAGATTTTTTTCTGAATATTTGTGCACCGAAATGACCATGATCAGCTAAAATATTACTTCCAGTTATACCAAAAACTGAGCAAAATTTCGTAACATCAAATGCGACAACCTATTCACAAATCAGAGAACAAAATGTTCTTTGATTCTTTAGATTGGACTAATGGGCACTTTGCATGAAACACCCTGTATTAACATGAATAATCTGTGTGTTCATTTCATCTTCTATTACTTTTTTCAATTTCTTTGTCTGCTCCAGATCTGTTTATTCTTTCCTCATATTTATAATTCAATTTGATCATTTTATCTTAAAATTAATATAAAAGGGTTTCGCACATTTCAGTCATCCAAGGGCCATTGGCGAAGAACTAACTTGTGATATCACAGAACTGCTGTACGCAAAGAGCTATCTTTGTGCCAAGGCAGCTGGTTTTTTCACAATAAAGTTTTTCAATTCGGCCAAATTGAATGAAACCGATCTTCTCAAGAAACTTGTAGATATAAGTAGCGTTCCAAGGGTAAAACCATTTTAAATCACTTGAAAAACACGAAGGGATTAATTCGGAGTATAGTTTCAGAAAATTAAGCATTTTTTCGTCGAATCCTTCATGGAGCACAGCACCGTCCTTGATAATTACAAGTTGATGATGGAAGTTTTATTGTCTTGTAAGAAACATACCACGAATGATTTTGCTTATGCTCTTGCCTTGATCGAGTTGATGTATTATTCCATTTATCAGAAATTGAAGGGAGAACCATTAATAAAAAGAAAACATTCATTCACAGGTATAAACACTGCATTTTTAACGTCTTCAATGCGTTTTAAAGACTTTTGAACACTAATTTCCAGTTTCCAAAGGGTTTTTACTATGAAAAAAAATTGCTCAGTGATTCAATTTTGTACCTATTTATTCGTATTATTGAGTTAACATTTAAAATTGTTCCTTTATAGCTTCTCCGGTTTCATTTAGTCATGAAGAAGTAGCAAAAGTATTCTTATTAAATCTCCAACAATTCATGAGCCTGTTCTCAGACCAAACATCAATTTTAAATTATTTGTTGAAAATACTCAATCTGATAGATTATCATGTATTGACATCTTCTTACCGACCGGTGAGTAAATTTTGAATTTAATGGACTTATCACTCATCTAATTCTGAGTACATTTTAGCATCTCATATTTCTCACGAAAAGTTGTAGAGTACTTTTTCTGAATGATAGCAACGAAGAACTTCTGGGGAACATCTGCAAGTTGTATCATTATTTATGCTTTGAGAAAGAAACTTGCCTGAAGGAAAGTTTGCACAAGTTCCTTGTCAATTTGTTTGAGAACCTCAGCAATTACCTTCAGGGTTATTTAGAGGTAGAAAAACCAGTTTTTTTGAAATTTCAAGAAATCTCAACTTCTTGTTTTCAGCCTAGAGAAGAACAAGAAATAGCTCTTGAACTTCATTTCAGAAAGATTGGAAAGCTTTATGAAAAATTCAATATGAACGCGTTTTATGACTGGAATGGTATCTTCACAGTATGGGGCAATGAACTGGTGAGTTTATTCGATCTTTTTCACTTTCAGGAATCGCCAATCAAGAAACAATTTACGTCTAAGAGAGTTTTTTCTCCTGTGATAAATTTGAATGATGCAGAATTAGCAAAAAATTATGAAAAAATACCTCTTCGGGCGGGATTCGAACCCACGACCTCTTGATTGCCGGTCTAGTGTTCAACCTGCCCTTCTGGTAGCTCAGTGGTTGAGCACTGGACCGGCAATCAAGTGGTCGTGGGTTCAGATCCCGTCTGGAAAGTCACTTTTTTCATTATTCAACAATTCCTCAGAATTTAAATTTACATCTTCGTCAAGTAGGAGTATATGAAGTAGATGGTTTTTGTATTATTTTCCCACTTATTTCTGGTTGTATGTAATATATAAAATTACTTTCCCAATTAGCTGTGTAGGGGTCAAATGGTAACTTGCCGACACTACATTTTGTGGACAATTAAAGAAGTGATGAGGGATTGGCACAAAGAAAAGGGCGATGAACACAGAATGAAAAAAATTAACTTGAAGACTTATTTTTCTGAGTACGTCGCATCCCTAGTCCAATTGATGACTTCTTCTGATGCCAAAGATGATTTAAAACTCGACGTAAGCTAGTGAAATGTATTAAAAATGTTTTCGAAAGTGCATTCAATATTTTCCAGGCTTTCGAATCGTTTTGCTTCGTTCATACACACTCTTATGAAACATTGATGATGGATGCAGAGATGGCAGAATTTAAACTTCATATACTACAAAGTTTAAGAACCTATATTCCAGAAACATTGGTTAAATTCTTCAGTTACAAAATTGTGCAAAATAAATCGGGTAAGAGACTTACTTGAATTTATAGTTCAATGAATAATCTCGATTTTATTTCAGTTACATTTGAACGGAGGAAAAAATTGATATGCGACTGGCTAGGACTGATTCTCAACGCTTTAACAGACGTCCTTTATATAATCCCTCTCTTTGAATGTTATCACACAGTAAGTATTGAAATCAATAAAAATTTAATAAACTAATGGTGGGTTTTCAGAGGTCTGAAGAATATGGATCTTTGATAGAATTTGTGGCAGCAAAGATTTATGCAAAGAAACAAGAAGTATTTTTTCAACTCATCGTAGCCACATTGACCAAATTGGCGAGCCACGTGTTTCACACTCTTTGCAGGTCGATTTCCAGTCCAGAAGCCAGAGAATTGATGGTTAGATCTTGCAATACAATAGGTGACAATTTTTTTTTCACTTCTGATCTTTGCAGGCATTAGCGGATAAATTTTCAAACATGAAGGAATTTTCAAATTCTTCAAAGGAAGTGCTCAGAATGCTTCACTTGGGATTCAAACATTGTTTCAGAGATGGGCTATTCGAACTTTTGGTTTTATTACAAAACTTTCAACATAAATTATCGGAAGAACACTACAAAGATTGGTAAACCAAAGGACCATTTTTTTTTATACAAATTATTAATGTCCTATATTTATTTACAGTTTACAGATATTTGTGGCAATGACTCCAAAGGAATTCGAAAACAAGGAATATGTGAAAACCTTCCGAGCAAAATTACAAGCTGGTAAACCAAGTAAGTAAACGTTTAGAAGAAATAGAAAACTGGATACTTATGACCGTTGTTTATAGAAGGATTCGGGAAGTCTATTAACAAGACCATTTCATCCACTGATATTGGTATGGATACTAAGAAGTCAGAAATCGACGTTGAAAACCAACGCAAAAAACGAAGACGTGGAAGTACTAGAAAATCTATACCGGTCAACGAATCATTCAAGGAAAATGTTGAAAATAAAACACCGAAGAAAGTCAAGACTCCCAAACTGAAAAAACCTAAAAATAAGTAGAAGAATGAAATACTTAGCACTTAGCATTCATTCAATTGTAAAATTGAGAATTTCATGTTTGTGTTTTTTTAGAACTACATTGTTATTTTATGTATTCATTTTTTTAGATACTCTGTGTATTATCTTTGGTTTAAAGGTGTGAAAAGGCTTTAAATGGAATAAAAAACTGTTTGACAATAAAAATAATTTTAATAACAAATTTTAGTATATATCTATGAAGATATATCAACACATTTCAAGGTAGCAAATCTGCATCTTGCCGTGAAGATGTTCTGAACAGAAAATTTCAAAAACATAAAACAAGATTTGCCTAATTTTTAGTTACATCACATTGTAAAATCACATTTGGTTAAATGCCAGGAAAACATGGTTTACTATATTGTTGAAAACAAACTTTGACCATTCGCACATATTCTACCAAGATTACAACAACAAATTGATAACAAGACTTGCCCGGTATACAGGCCTTTAAACTGCACAAACCCCATGGAGAACTAATCTGAATAACTTCTCGAAAATAATTCTATGAAATTTTATTGTGCATTCTGATAAATCAGTAAACAATTTTAGTGCGATTATTCTTATTCCTCTAATATATTTAAAACAACTCAAGATCTGAATATGTTGGGCCAAGCTTGCAAGGAAAATTTTCGAAAGTAAAATTTGGATATGCTCAGCTCATTTCGCCGAATTTTTAAAAATTTGTTCAAGATTAATTATAAAAATTTAATAGAGAATCACAACCAAAACTAACAACAATTGGAAAACAAAGTCGGAGTTCCATTATTGCTGAATTTTACTCGTGGTCATAACAAGAATCAGGTAAATGTTGAAAATTATAAGCTTTCAGAAAATAGTTCTGCAATCTTACCATAATCTTGATAAAACCAAACCTCAAATCACATATTCACCTGAAGATATTTGTAGATCCAGAAAAACTTGAAATATCGAGGAATATAATTATTTTTCTGAATCACTCGATAACTATACAAAACTATTATTTACAGAAATAACAATTAAAATGAAAATAATTTAGATTTAAAAATTCAAATTACACAATGGATATATCATTTATATAAAAATATAAAGAAAATCGGGCAACTATACAGAAATTATTAAAACTTAGCGTTTATGCAATACAAAGAATAGATCAAAAACTATTACCGATAAGGAAACATTTGAATTTTAGTGTTGCACCAAACTGGGGATTGTAAAGAAATAACGTTGACTGGCGAGGTAGTTGCATTCGATCTATACTTTGTAAAATCGATTTCAATTTAACGCGGCAATTTATCTAGGAATTTTGTCGAGGAAATCAGTTTCGACTACTTTATCAATTTTCTCTAGGATGATGTCCAATTTTTTGTCGGTCTGGCGGTCCGCCAGCGGCGTATCGGAAGAATAAGTTCTCACACAGTCGGTCCTGTGTCGGTCCGAACACAAACTCAGCGTCTTGAAGAAACCGTGAAGGTCCTGCAATTGGCTGATGCTGTTCGTCGTGAGAAGGAGCTCGTTTCTTTTCATAGGCAACTGCTCGGTCGGGCTGTATTTCTTGTCCATCTGTTCGGCGATACGGACGACGTGGGGGGTGAACGATACCGCGTTTGAGTTTTGGATGCGATCCAAATCGTCGCCCACGAACGCCCATCGGTACCTTTCGAAAAAATTGAGCTATATTTTTACAATCGAGCTCCCTTAGACTTAAACTTTGTTGTGGGCCAGCTACACGCCGCTTTGAAGGTATCGAGCAAAATTCCCGCAGAATTTAGCGGATCCAAAACGTTGAGAAGCATACTGATTTTGGTGGAAATCGCATAAACGGTTTTGGCGTTATTCAAATATTTCAAAAAAGTGTTGTGGGCACGCTGCGGTTCGCAATTTTGAACAAACCGATGTGAAATTCATCAACTGTGCTCATCTGTGAGTTTTTTTAAATTTAAATTTCGATTCCCTTTGTAGAAATTTTTTTGCTCGTCAGGTATGGGGATTCGATTTCAGGTTTAGAAGAGTGAAATGCTCTTTTCGCAAGTTGGAACTTGTTTGTTTACATCGAGAAACGGAGATGATTAGTACATTAACGTCCAATTGCAGGAACGCCCATTAAGATTTAATGCTCCATTAAAATCTTCCATTATTCCCTTCAAAAATTAAGTTTAAATTTTAATGGGACATTAAATTTTAATGGCCCTTCCTGCAACTGGTCCTGAATCTGATAAGACCCATTAAAATAATGATGCTTCACTTACATCTGGAATTGAGGCAAGGTGGTGGCGGGAAGAAGCAATGTCAAATCCAGAAGTTTGGCAGTCGATAGTTGCAATCTCAGCCAATGGGGATGGCCCATGGCATGGAGTCCATTGCTGCTATTTATAGCCCAACTCGCATCAAGTGACGAAAGCAACTTTATATGAGAACTGTATTCGAGGAAAAAAAAATTTCAGAACAAGTTCTCTTGGAATCACCATAACAGAATAAAATTGGAAAGGGACAGGTGAACTACTGAAGCATAACAAAAATTCACTACGGGAAATTATAGATGGGTAGTGTCAATAAATAGCATAAAGGGAAATTACCTGTTGTTTGTCCTGTTAGATGAACCCCAGCATGCAAAATACAAACAAAACAATGTTATTAACCAGCATAATTTAACCAACCTGAAGCTGTAATTTTAGTTTTTGATGATTGAAGGTGTTAATATCGGAAGTCCCCAATGAATGATGAACATATGAAAGAACTATCACAAATATTGAATTTCGTATTTATTAATCTGTTGGGCACTCAAAGTATGCTATTCTGTCGGGCATTTGATATAGATAAGCTAGGCATGAAGTTTAACATAGTTCAATTTTGAATCTTCAATTGAACTGAAAGGAAATCTGTATACAAATTGAAAGCAAAACTTTTCCAGTAGACATTAGTAAAGCACCATTAATGTTGACAAATAACAAATACTCGTTAAAGATAACTTTAAACTCATACCCCAAGCTACGAATAATTGATGTTAATTCATTTATAGTTTCTACAACATCTCATATAGATTTTATACAGACCTGAATTCTTCAGTATCCGTTGACAGCTCCTGTTCGATCTGCAAAAACACCTGCAGCATTTCGCTTATGATAATAGGCCACAAAGAAGTGACATGAAGAGGACTCATCCTTATTAGTATAACCCTAAAACAAAGAAAAACCTGCGCCTGTATATTTGGCGATGGCAGTCTCAAGCTTGTCGTCAATTGTTCTGAAAAAAGACTTTGCCATAGTAACAGGACAAACAAAGCTGAATCCTCGGTTACCTTGAATGTCCGACATATATTTCGCGTATTGGTCTATCTCACTACAGAATATTACGTATGCTAGACGCTTCAACAGCTGCGCTTTCTGTTCATATTCTTGCTCCCTTGAGGTAAATAAACTTAAACTGCCACTCTGCGGCATAGAAACCCTGTCTGGAAATCAATCAATATACAATTTCCATTGTAGCGACTATATCGACCTAACAATTCCAAAAATTTCAAATTAAAACTCACTCATCAGATCTCTGAAAGTGGTGTTATCGTGGGTCATCAGGTTGTCCACGATCACCTTCCAATACTTCAGACAGGCATGATCCACCTGAAAAAAGGCGTTATCGAAGAGCAAATCGAACACGTCCTTCTTCCACGCCTTCCTCGTGTACTGATAACTGCTGAGGCTGGCCAGCAGCTTCGAGCAGGCCAGATAGCTGGACATGTTGCGCACCGTGTGGGTCTTGAGGTACGGCACGATGTTGTACATCAAGGAGGTTAGGATGGTGTTCACCTTCTCCTTCTCGGACGATCCGAAGCAGATGTCGAGGATGGGCGATAGGATTTCTGCCAGAAGCTGGGGATTTTTAGAGATAGAGTCAAGATATCCAACCTAGAAGTCGCTATAAATAACTCACCAGCTGAGCTTGAACGCTATGGCTGTTTCCTATCATATTTTCAGAAGCACCACTGTTTATAATACTGACATCAGGAGAATTATCTTCGTCCTGTTCTTTCACAGCCAAATTTCTACGAAGCCACGTTGTCTGTTCCAGGCAAGATCCACATATTTGTGCTACTGATTCAATCAACTGGAAAAAAAGCATACCAAACCACCTTGAAATGAAAATACCTAAATCTTCTAACAATTTGATAATTTTCGGTTTCATATATTGAGAAAAAAGATACACGAGTCATTTCAGTACATTTTTGGCTTTGAGGAATCGTATCACTCACACTAGAGCGATTAGGGATCAACAATGCGCAGAACATAAAGGCGCGTACTCACTGACAAACCGAACCTTCAACGCCAATAAAAATCATATAAAATTGTATGAAGTTGTCAATGTCAAAGGAAATAAGGGCAATAAGGTCTTCCCAACGGAGGACGTACCCACAGCTGCAGCAAGCAAAATAATTGACTTCTTATAGACGTTGCACTTGCATTTCGCCAGTGAGTACCAGCCTGTACGAAACCTGTTTGGCTCTACCGGAATTCCAACGTTACCAAATCAAAAAAGTAAAAATTGGGCGGCTAATGCAATGCTGAACAATAGATTACCTTGCTCGTTACATCCTGGAGGTCTTTCTGATCCTTACGATCCTCCAGAGGACAGCACTTAATCATGAGCTCGTGAAGGAGAGCAGCCAAAAGGAACTGAGCTGAGGGACTAAGTGAACAGCCCTCTCTGATGAGAGTCAACAAGGAAGTCCAGGCTTCGAGCAATTGAGAAGTGGAAGCGTTTCTCATATAACTGCTCAACATAAAAAAAAACGTTACAAATTACGCGCAAACGCAGCATTTCAACTCACCAATAGAATAACTCTAAGACAGATACATCCAGACAAATATCAGAGCTCAATCCTTCGGTCGCGGGAGGGTTTTTTATCACAGCCGTTACAGTTTGTACTAAATTATCCAAAGGTATGACTCTGATTGCTGAAATGAGGTACACCAGGTTATTTTGACCGGCATTTGGTTCCGGTAAAACCTAGAAGATTCAATACGTGTATATCCTCGGAGAAATCAAATATTACCTCAGTTCTTACAGTTTTCACGTTCGAAAATACGTTCCTTCTCTCGAACCACGCTACAGCTATCGCAGCCAGGAAGCTGCAACTGTGGTGCACAGCGATCGGGCTGAGGAATTCGAGCAGCTGCTGTTTCACAACTTTCAGGTTTCCGTAAACGCTACTAAAGTCACCTTCCAGACTAACTATCGTCTGCCACAATTTGGCAACGCTGAAAAATTCCGAAAGTTTGACATTTGAAACTGCCGTTTATATTGGAAATTACCTCGAAATTATTCTTGGCATGTGGCTAAGTATCGTCTTTCTAGCGTTCTGATAATGATCAGCGTTGGGTTTAACAGAAGGAAAACCGTCTGTGGCAGACGGGGAGAAGAAGGCATTGAAGAGATTATTGAATATTTCACTGGGATGGGTCACCGGGGTAGAGCCCGACATTTCAGGCACATTCTTTTGATTGACAGTCTGACTAGAATCTAGCAAACTATAATGGCATAGAATGGTGAGGGACTCTAACTGCGTAACTGCATAATCGGGGCATAGTTCGCCATTCGTTTGCCAGTTTCTGTAACTCGTTGCTGAAATAGAACCAAATATAAATTTGGAAAATAATCTTTCAGCAACTATCAACCACAGCCGTCTAAGGAAAAAGACTGGGACACCATTTGGCAACATTGCCAAATTCGGCCACCGAATTTTGCTGAAGTTTGTTGTCCAAGAACTTTCATAATTTTTCATCGATTTCAATGGTCTCTATGCCAAATTGTAGATAAATTTTTGGTACTGACACTGTCAGTTTGTTTTGATACCAAAGAATTTATCTACAATTTGACGTAAAAACAATTGAAATCGATGAAAAATTACGAAAGTTTTGGAAGACGAACTTCTGCAGAATTTTAGCTGGACGAGTTTTTTTGCCGGTGAATGTCTAATGACTTGTCTCAATTTCAACATTGAACCCTTCTTCTTACTAAGAAAAATGAAGAAGAAGAGGTGCATTCCCGATTGTTACGTTTCAAGTACCTATCGTGAAAAATGACGAATCTATTGCAACGACACGATTCTTCAATGATAAAATAGCTAGAATTTGCAGATTGGCTACTTGCGCTGTTGCCGCCTTATGTCCCAGCTTCAGCTATAGGCGGCTGAGGTTCTGCCAAGCGTCGATTAACCGTGAAGTACGGTAGTAAACATCTTAGTTACCTATATCCTCAATGTTATTACAAATCTGGTGGATAACACTGATGGATATCTGTTTGAGATTCTCGCCGAAATATGGCAGACACGATGTTACCATATTGAGCCATTTCTCCTGCAAATTCTTCATGTTCTGCTGACGCAACGCGCTCATGATGGCTGACAGGAAGATCTGTTGATAGGGCGTCAACATAGTGGGCGTATAATTGAGTTCGGTAACGACGGCAGTGGCAATTTGCTCCAAAGCAGGTCCACTAGGTTTGGACGACGGAAATACGTTGAACTCCAAGATGATGAGGGATTGAATCAACCTGAAAGCCAGCAGATATAGTTCGTAAGGAAGGCGTTTCAATCTGAGCCGCAAACTAACCTCAATAACTGAATTTGAAAAGCTTCTATGTGCTCCCCCACGTTCTGGTTCGAATCGTACAGTAAAAAGTTGTTGAACATCAAAACTTCCTCGGCGAACGTCATGTCTTCGTCGAAAGTCCTCACTGACGTTAACAAACAATGCAACAAGATCTTCTGGAATTTGCATTTCACCAGCATATCGGCGATGTAACTCGAAAACCCCTTAGTGTTATCCTTAACAATAGCTGTTAAATTTTTCACAATGACGTCGAGGATCTCCAGACTCTCGAGCTGTATCTTGAAATTCATGTTCATCTCTTCGTTCGTCAGATGCGCATCGTCCAAACACGGGTAAAACGTTCGCGCGTAATTCAAACAAATCGATATTATGACGTCTAGGAACATGTAGCCCCTGTAGAAATTCACGTATTCCTGATTCAACTCCCCGCTGAAGTTATATCCGAGTATAGACTTTCGATGTCGAGCCAGAAGGTAGAGCACCTCGTTGTTCTGGAGATTTTTAAGACCGCTCGTGGCCAAGCATTTGATGAACAGTTGCGGATTGCTCAAAATGCAATTTTTCAGTGTCTGTAGGGCGTAGTAGACTTGGCTGGAGTCGAAAACTTCGTAGTATAGGCATATGTGGGAATGGATGGGGTACAGGACGAAATTCTTGGATGAATGATGGATTTTAGGTTTAACCTCCATATCCGAGTGCCTGTTGGTGGTCGTCGAACTAGAATCCGTGATTTCAGAATCGCCGTCCAGCCTCTCACAAACCCTGTCCAACAATTCCGACATTATTTCAGCGATAACCGCTTTATCGGTGGTTTTGAAGAAGTCCTCCGCACTAGTGCTCAACTCCAATTCTGCGTGTAAGTTTTCGGAATCCGACAAGCAGTAAGACCAACTGTGAACCAACGAATTTCCTTGTCCGCTCGCGTTTTCCATACTGGCGCTCTTTTCATCGAAGCTCCTCGATTTCGGTATTTTCGGATCTATGGACTTATCTTTGACGCCGTCTTCTATCGGTTCAATTTTTTCTAATATTTTTTTCGGCGGACCGTTCGAGAGCATACCTATCAAATCCGGTTGCGTTTTGCTCTTTACGACCGATTCATACCCGGAGTCCATGGTCGTCGGTTCTCTTTCATTCGGAAAACTTTTGAATGGCGAATCGTGACTGGTGCAGTCGTTACTGGAGGTCAAACTTTCAGTCGAGGAATTGAGGGATTTGTGAGGGTCTAGTTTCGAATACGAGCCGTCCAGTCCTGTGGGGTATATCTCCTTGGAACTCAAGGGATTGATGAAAAGTTTAACGTTTCCCTTCCCGTTCTTATCGAATTTTGGAGAAACCTGCTGTAATTTGAAGTCTTTATTTTTCTTCGTGATAACGTTGGATAAGTCCTCAGTCACGCTGGTGGTAACATTCACTACAGACGGTTGGAACTTCTTGTTATTCTTGGAAAATATAAACCATTTACTCTTTTGTTTAGGACTGGGCCCATCCGATGTCACATGGTACATTATATTACCGTTGACGTTACTCACGGCATAAATTATCTTCGGTTGGTTATATTCAACCTTGGCGTTATCTTGAACGTTCATCTCGCTTTGCGAATCTGAGTCTTGTATGTTGACGTGTCGTATCGCTACTCTTGCAGTGTTCGGAGATAAAAGTTTCGTCAAAAGTGGATTCAAAATTCGTGGGATGTCGTTGTGGAGCAGACTGTGGGACAAGAATGATTCCGCCAAGAGTTTCAAGTTGAGTTTCTCGTAGTTCTGGAGATTGTCCAAGATTTTCAATAGGGACCTGAAATAATTGCGATATTCTCAATATTCTCATTTCTACACTCTCGAGAACTATGCTTCACCTGTCAAAATTCCTTATGTTGGGTTTGTTCAATGGTAATTTGATATTTAGGTCTCTTCCGAGATGCCAAACCAAAAAGAATCGTTTTATGTATTCCAGCGTCAAGTTTTCACTCGAAAGATACTTTCCGATGATTCTCTCAACGAAAAGCTTATCATCAAAAATATTGTGAATCTGGTAGAGTAACGTTACGCATAAAATAGTGTGGTTTTGATTGTCAGTCTGGCTCAGGAACTGCCACAATATCTGGGCCATTTCCTAGAAGGAAGTTTCGATTTATGAAGAAATAGAAGAACCAAGAGAGATACAACATTGAATATAGGGCGAGTCTTTGACTAGTACAAGTATTTCAACAGTAGATTCTTGAGGTCAAAAGAAACACTTTTTTCCTTTACCATTTTTTCAGAATTGGCTCGGTTTAAAAGATACAGACAGTTGAAAAACCATAAAAAAAATGTTATCTTTCGAAGGGTTTTACGAATGAAATGAATTTCAGAATATAGTTTTTCATTTATTTGATTAATTTTTTTCGAACACAAGATATCACCCACGTCTTCCAGTTTTCTCATTATGACAATAACGAACCATAAAAATTTCAAAAATAAAGAATCCAACTCTTGAAACTAAGTTGGACGCTTTGTAATTAATATTTGTACGTTTTGTACAGAAGTATTCTTTATTTTTTGTCGTATAATACGCCGTTTTCGAGTAATGTGATTAAAAAGTATGTATCTGTGAAATTTGAAAAATTGGATACTTTGGCTGAATACAACTCTGTTTTAAAGATACACAGATGTGTAGTATCACAGATTTAGGCCCGTTTGCACCAATCCCCCTTAAACTGAGTACTTAATTAAGCGTGGCTTAATTTTATTTCCAGTTGCGCGACTGCGGCTTAACAGAATCTTAAGTAAGGGGTCCCTTAAGTTTTGATATCTAGTGATATTTCAGTTTTTTATTTTGTTACAACTTCATTCTAGTCCAATAAAGCCTTTTCATTGGTTGGCCGGTTGAAGATGATCGTTGTCATTTCATTAACATAACTTTATTGTCCTGTCAGTCAGTGTTAAGTAAACTATTACATTATTATCAAAGAGTGACAACTTTTTGTTGCTGAATTAGCATTATTATTGATAATGAAATAGATTGTCAAATAAAAGGTACTTGACGTTCTTAGAAAAACCACAGCAGTTCTGCAGCCAGTTTATGAGTTCAACAAATTATTTTAGGTTTGAATCCCGCCCTTGATATCAAAGTGGTCATTACAGGAGCGCTTAAATTTAAGGCTAGCTTTAGCCATTTGAATGTCACTTAACAGTTGGTGCAACGTAATTTAAGTTAAGGGTTCATTTTAAAGGACACTTAACACTAAGTGCGTTTGGTGCAAACGGGTCTTAGCGAGTTATTCTAAAGGTGATTTTGTTCTGCCAGGGGTGGTATAGCTCATTATGGACACTTAAAATGGCTATATCTTTTTATCAGGCCCGAATCGGAAAAAAATGGTATGGGAAAAACTGTTTTCCTATACTTCTTTTGACCTCAAGAATCTACTGTTAAAATATTTGTACCAGTCAAAAACTCACCGTGTATACTTAAATGTTTATAAAGACTAACTTACCTCGATTACAATAGTATTCTCTTCAATATAATTGACATGTTCTTTGCTGAGGATCCCGGTAATAATGACATTATTGCTACTTTCATCATTTTTACTTGGATTCTGAGCTTTGGCAAGCGAAAAAATCTCCAACAACGCGTTCATAGCGCTCAGTTGTATTTCTTTGGAAGAAAGTCTGCAGCAAGAGGCCGCAATCAAAGCCTGCAACCAGGATGGTACAAATTTCTCGCCGGATACGGAATGGCTTGTCAAATTAGGAAATGCGGAAAATTCCAAGAGTATACTACAAGCTATAGACGTGGCTTTCTCGTATTCCGAATTCGGATAATCAGGTGTAGTAGCGACCGAATTCGAAGTACTACTCCTCGACAAGACATCCCTAACGCTGATTGGTTCAAATTCGGAATGGTTACTCAGGCATTCCTCCAGCAATTTCTGCAACTTCTTAATCCGTTCGTTCTTATCGCAAACCATGGATTTGAAGAACACGTGGATATTTATATCGGGTAGTACTTTAACTTCCACGAAAACCACGTAGAACTTCTTGTACTCCTCCAGGCATTTCAAAAACGACTTATTCTCCACCGTTGCCACTTTCAAAGGCAACGGCGCCTCTTTCTTCTCCTCCTCCACCTTCTCCTTGATACTATCCTGATTCTCCGAATTTTCATCGCCTGATTCGTTCAAATCCTCCTTCTTCATGTCGTACAGTTTCGAACTGGACTTGGATTTTTTATTCTTCGACTTCTTATCGATCTTCGGACTGAATCTCTCCTTCTTCTTCCCCATCTGATTGCTGTTCGATCTCTCCCTGGACTCGTCTATCGTTAACAATTCCGAATTGTTCATGTTCTCGTTGAGTCGAGAATCCGACTTGCTCTTCTCCAAAGACTTCACCGGCTGATCGACCTCGTCCTGCGAAGATTCGACGTTCATGGAAGAATCGGATTTTTGTTTATCCACCTCGGCGGACTCGTCGGCGGTGACCAGCGGAACTGTATCCACAGACGCCGCCAGAGGTTGGATCTTGTTTAGAATCTTATTACAAAGGTTCAGGCTTTCGATTATTTCGACGGAATTCAAACTGTTCAAATTATGCTTCATGGTAATTATTATATTGTTGAATAAATTAGGTTGTATATTTGTGTTAGTTTCGCCGTACGATTCGATTGGAATTATGTCTAAGAGAAATTCAGTCAAGATGCATATCTCTAAAATGTGTGGAGCGCCAGATCCAATTTCGTTCACTTGGCATTTGTCTCGATTCTTGTAATTTTTTATATTCGTCACGCATTGTTTGAACAGTTTCTCCACGTACGACCATATGTAGTAACTCTGCAAGGTGTTGAACAGCAAGTTCGCGTTCTTGACCAACTCCTGACAATTTTTCGAGATGAACTGTTTGTTCACCAGACGATCATCCACGATGTTCAAACTGTTCAGATCTCCGTTGAAAGATACGCATCTGGCCGATCCGTTTTTGCTTTTCTGTAAATTCAAGCAAGACAGGTAAAGAGCTCTGAAAACGTCGTATAAAATGCTGTCCAAAATAACGGGGCCTATCTGAGGTTTGTCGAAGAGGGACGTCAGAAGTCTGTAAGGTTTGATGTCGATCTGCGGTTTCGAACTGCTGTTGGTCAAGATTACCCGGATGGCGTCGTTCAGAAGGTTATAGGCCACGGACATGTTTTTGGTATCGGTTAAATCTATCTCTGCGTCCATAGGGCTTACGGGCACCTTGTGGGTTTCTGTCCCCAGAAGCCAAGAATACAACCTCCTGGAAAAAAGTTCACATTTTAGAATCCCCGAAATCTGCATCAGAACCTTAAGATTACCTATTTAGCGACATATCCCTCCTCAATATTGTCGACAGTGCTGCAGTTACAAGCCTGACCATGTCGGCGTACAGGAGCTGCTTGTTGTTCATGGGAAAACATACCATGAGTAGATCCAACGCAGAACGCTGCACCAAAACGCTGGAGTCCTGCACTGCAGCACACAGGCCACAAACCTAAGTGATCAAAAGAAAACCAAATTCAGGATTCTCCGGAAATCAAAGATATGCATATTTCGATGGTTCGCCAGTTGGGATTCCTCAAGGTTCAGTTCGGGTGCTCATACAATTCTTTCTGTGATTGGATTTTGGTCGATCAGGTTGCTGATACTCACCATGAGGTCTATATCATGGCCCATCAGGTACAACTGGTCTTCCATCGGCAGTTTTTTGCTGTAATGCGCCAACACGTAACTTATCGCAGATAGTCTAACGGGACTGTTGTTGGCGACGCACTGCCACATGCACGTGTAAAAATACGAAGCACCAACGCCTTCGCAGACCTTCTCTAAAAGATCGTTGGTTCTGCAAAGTGAAAACACCACAATTTATACAACAATAATAACACGCATAGTTCCAATTTCTTTACCGTTCAAAATGGTCCGATCCACTCTCGATGCCCGGAAGCACCCCGCTCAGAAAACCACTGAGGGCTGGTCTCATCCTCTCGCCAAGCGGCACAAAATGGTTTTCGTAAATTTTCAAAAGTTGCGGCCTTATGTTCATCGCGGCGTGACCTAACAGAGGGAAGAGACCTGGAAACGGAAAATTCAGATTTCAAGGGGTCGTAAAATGAGTATTAATCGAGTTGGCGGATAACAATGGCGTAATTAAATTTTCAGATGCAGTCGGAAATATCACTATTACGCTTGAGAAAGTTTGAGTGATATACGGTGGTTGTGAAAACTGGCTATTATACCTCGTGACGTGAGAATTCAAATCCTTGAAATGTAAGTATTATTGGGGTTACCACACGTTATTTTATACAATACACAAAGCTTTCGAATACAGAGAAAATATAACTTGAAAAAAGATCTTATAGATTTGAAACATTCACCGTAGTAAACTTGTCTTCAAAAGTTAAGGTTATAATGTGATGTCTTCCGAAGATGGTCAGCTTTCAACACGCATATCTCCCAGAAAAATCACGGAAGATCCAAAAGCGATACATATTCTGGAAGAGCAACACTTCTAGTAATGAATCTGAGAATTTCATCCATCTCGGCACAACCGATCGGTCTTGAGGAAGTTTTATCTGACCTCATCTTTTTGGGAATTTTTCGATGGTCAACATTCGAGTAGTTTTTCTTCCAGGAAAATTATCGAAGATCTAAATGAGATGGACATTTTCATTCAACAGGTAAAAAAAATGATCCCTATGATAATAAAAAAAAAATGTCCTCTTGTGGACTGTTTTACGCGAAATACCCTGTATCTGACCGATGTCTGTCTTCATTTTCGGAAGGTAACCTTCCCGTTTTATCGGCTCGCATAAATTCGAATAAAATACCATTATAACGAGTGATAACTGTTCGTCCTATCTGTACGATTACAGAGTCGCAGGTGAACCAACTCCCAGCATTTATCGCATAGAGAGATAGCATAACAGCGCAAACCGCGTTCACCATTCACTTCCATACCACGTGTATCGGCATTGTTCGAACGTTGAAAATTAGGCCACAGAGCGTGAATCGACACAGGCCGATCTAATTTTATCCGGGAACAATGCTGACATAGCCATAATGGAAACAAACAAATCGCCGATGTTCGATGCTTGGAGTAAAATAGGTTTGGTGGGCTAAAAATTAGAATTTTCATTGTATGTTTGATGTCTGGTGATCCACGGTCTAATATACACAAAAGAGAATGGCTGAAAATGGGGTAAAAAGCGCATTTGGAATGACCTGTGGTTTACTCCAGCGGAATAGAGCTGAATGAATGACCTACCCCTTGTTCAAACATAAAATATTAGAGAATGAAATAAACGGACGTTCCAAGATCTATATACAATTCAATTTTATTTTAGCAGTCGGTTGGCCATGGAAATTTGACACATTTCACTCTGTATAATACGAAAATGTGGGATTATGACGCTTGTCAAGACATTTTTGGGTTTTAAATCAACGCTATGTTGCCCGTTCTACGTAAAAGTTTCTGTTATTACGTACTTTATCACAATGTCGAATCTCTTCGGAAAATATGTGACGAACATAATTGAAGTTTATACAAACTGAATGAAGGCATACAATATCCAGTTATTTGCATGGAAAATACAAGAGATCAGTATAACATCATAATATGCACTAGCTTGAGGAGAGTTAATGTTCGATATCTTCTTTGGCTAAATTTTGCATACGTTACATCAGTTGTAGATTTCAAAAATATTAACCCGAAGATTAAATGCATATGATGCATTGGTTGGGAATGGGTATCTCCCGAAGGAATTAACAGATAATTACAAGAATGTTGAATTCTTCAACAAAAATAATCTTGCATGAATATAAGTAAAAGGAATTGAAGGAAGTTTCAATCAAGATGAACTTCACCTTTGAACAAAAATTTCACATGAATAAAAAATTGGCAGGACAACTGGCGCGTATTTGTGGCTGTAATAATTGGGTATTTATTGGTACCTGAAGACCTTTACAATGTATAGCCAAGCCAAATGAAAAATAGAAAAATCCTGTAGTAAACTTTTCGCATTAATTTACTCAAACATAAAATTCCCAAATGCCACCACTTTTTTGGGTCTCACAATAGAAGGAAATTCTTTGTCATCCTCTTCATTCACAATCTTTCTGATTGTGGAAATATAAGTTGTTTAGATTCAGATGAAACATTATATAAATTCTTTTACATTGAATATGTTCGCTACCGTCTGAAGTATTGTGGATATATCAGGGTATAACTATTTGAATGAGCGGACCTGAATTCTAAATAGCACTTCCTGAAAGCTCTTTTTTCAATCACTTTTGGCATTTTCGTAATAAAAATTGATATAAGTTGTGGCCATAGACATAGGTCTATGGTTGTGGCTAAGATGTCTAAAAATATGGTGTATGCACTCGTCAATTTTTGAATGGAATGACATTAGACTAAATCGAAAATAAGAGATTCGTTTCATGGTGGCGCCACCATGTTCTATCCTTGTTCTATGAAAGAAAATCTAATGATACTCTCTCGCCTTATTTTGTTCTGCGTTTATATCGATCACAGATTACAGTCATCTCTGTGTTCCTGATCCATCAAAGAATCAGCTGTTAACGAATATTTGTGATTTACACTTGTATTTTCGTTGTAAAAACGAATCTGCAGATATTTCAACACTATAGAAGGATTCGAAGGAGTACTTCTATTTTTCTTCAAGATAATTTTTGTTTGACAAATTGTATTCGTGAGGAAGGCAATTCAATATGATTTCAATAAAACACAGTTGATTGGCGAAATATTCAATATATTCAGTTGACTGAAATGCAATTTTCACTATACTTGTGAAGAATATTTGAAGAACAGACTCGAAGAGATTAATATATTTCTGTTTCTTAATACATGCTCCCAATTCACATTACGTATTTTCAATACAGTTCCTTTATTGCTTAAATATTGCTGAAGTTGCCATAAAACTGTTAGCTCTATCCGTCCCGAATGTTCATCTGATTTGGCTCTGCCTCAATTTCCAACAACAAAGAGTGATAGTCCAACAACCGAATTCTTAGCTGTAGTTCTTGATTGTCCATATGGAAAACTGAACGACATGTTCAATAAATGAATGTTGTACGACCTTTCTCGAAAGTAATACATTTTCACACACCAATAATCGCTTATAAATACAGCATATTCGCAAGTCGTAGGAATGCATTCAAATTATTTTCAAATATCATTTGACAACTGTCAATTCCTAAACGGCGCTACCTACAGTGGGAAAAACGAAACTTATCTCTTATTTTCGGAGCGGGAAAAACAAAATCTAATCAGTGCATACACCATGTTTTTAGACATCTTAGTTGTGGCAAAGGCGTTATGACATTAACGACATTTCATGAGTGCCAACCTTACTCCGTTCTAGTTAAAAAAACTTGAGAAAATTATTTCATGACCAACCGAATGCTGAAATAAATGTGAACGCAGTATAACTACGCAGTATCACCGAATTGAACGCTATAGCCGGTATCAAAAAATCCCTAGTCAACTCCATCTAGCTGGGATTTAAATGGAAAAGAAGACAGAAAGGTTACAAGGAGCTCGCCCCCTCGGACAGAGCACCAAAAATCGTTCCTTCCACCTTCTACAACCTTCCTCCGCCGACCGAATCAATGTTTCACGCTGATATTTGTTGTGACGTGACGCAAAAATGCGACGACCTTGTCCTTTGTTTTTGATTCGATTCCAAGGACGATAAAAACGACGCCGCGTTCTAGAAACGAAGCCGTGTTTATCCTGGCAGTTCGAGGAGATCCAGCTTGACCAGAAGCGAACGATTTATTTGATGGAATCGATGTAGGTCACTTACGATATGCGTGCCGAGGGGTCGTAGGTCTTCGACGGCGATGTTGTGTTTGGTCCGGGCCATCAGCCTTATCGTTATTAGTGTAATGAAGACGTATATCGGTCGACTTCTAGTCCCAAGAATGATGTTCATGTAAAGGTTGAAATAGTAAACAAGCTTTAAACGATGGTGGTTCCCCACCCTTCGTCATTAGTTAATTTGTCCATGCTGCACTGTTTGGTAATGGTTACTTTCTCGTGCCTCGGTCTATTGTTGTCTTTCTGCCCATCCAATTAATTTCTTGACCTCAGTCATGTTGACTGTCTCGTCTTTTCTGAGTAAAACCTTTAGATATCCGTTGTTTTTGACGTGTTCTGAGTCTAACATTTTCGTCGTTGTCACTTGTATACCTTCCGTTTTCTCCTTTCAATCAGAGTCTTCTTAGATAGGCTGTCATATTTCCCTGTCCTGTCGCCAATGATTGGAATGTAGGGGAAATTATATGCAATTGTGTATAGTTCTCGTTGTTTGTCATTCGATCATCATCTGACAACTTATCCTTAGTTTTCTGCCTTCTCGTCGTTTGTTTATCCATTTTTTTTTAATATGCGTTCCGTTGTTAATATGTCAAGTATGGTTTTAATCGGTCCTGCGTTCTAATCCTTGCTTTGTCCTTCATCTGTCCATACCGTTTTTCAGTAAGAATTTTCCAACGAAAAACGCATAAATACATTTTCAAGTTTTGTTCATTTCATCCCTTAAAACGCCTTATTCGACAAAGCACAGCATACTTTGCCTGAATGCATTCGATATGAACGATATGGAAATTCTAAAATTGAATCATCAATTAGCAATCACAATGAATTCCTCATTATTCACGCAAATTATTAGTCTGATTCTGGGTCATTTAAAGCAGATTGTGATGAAATTCGGCTGTTCTACGACGTCTGTTTTATTCTACGCTGAACGAACTCTCGCGTTAGCAATTTACTTATTACGTAACCTACAGGAGGAAAACGCCTACCCACCAATTTGAAGTAATTAAATCGAAGATGATAAGAAACTAGGTGTATCTGTTTGCGTGATATTCTGTTAGAGAAGAATGTAGATATCATCAAGATTATCGAGATAATTAAAAAATATATAAACGTGATGTTAATGAGAGCATGATTAGAATTATTCATTAATACTTTAACAGCATCTGGCACGTGCCACAAAACAGCATTGAACCAATGCATTGTGAATGTCTCTATTCAAGTTTTAACAAAGATGCTTGAAATCGATTAATTCCTATTTGGAATGGTCGAATTACTCACATTTTTCTGTTCCGAATTCTTCGAAAACTTTATCAGAAATCATAACTAAGTAGATTGCATTATTCCATTCAATATATCATACAGTTACCATTTCACATTTATTTTATATCACTGTTCTAAACGTCGAACATACGATGATGAAAACATGAATAAACGTCAGTTTAAACTTGCAATATTGGATTTGAGGGGCGTTTAACATATAGATATCAAATTTCAAAAATAGATTAAGAGAAAATGGTATCAAATAGATGCAAATTTCAATAATTATTTTAAGGATCCTGTGAATTCTTCAGAATAAAATTTCTCTTTAAGTTTTTATATTTGGGTCAGATTTCCTTCATCCGTATTCAGTATGGAAACATTGAATGAGTAATTAAACTACCATAACTGAAAGATCTCTCTTCGAATCTTCCAGTAAGAAAACTACCATGAAAAAAATTGTATCAACTGAGAAAATAATTCAGCTAACCAACTTTAATTGATTCAAATTGCGCCCAATAAAAATATGTCCTATGAAAACATTCAGTATCTGAACTATCAGATGATAAACTAATCGGAATTCCCAGTGCCACTCCCTCCACAGAATAAAGATAACAATTTCAATCTCAACTTGTTGAGTATTCAACAATCTATAAATCAATATTAGGTATCACTTCAATTTTCCCATTGAAATGATGAATAATGCATGAAGTACTGCATTCTCAGCTTATGTTGGATATAGGAAAATAAACTATCAACAATATGCAATGTGATCTTCTAAATTTCATATTATATGAATTAATGTAGATATCTGATAAAATAGGCTAGTACTGAATTGATTATATATCAGAGCTAATTAACTGTTTATTGCCACTATGTTTTCAACAACCTCTGTGTAGTAATCAATACAATCATCTAATATGAAGATCATATTCGAAACAAGAACATATTTATGGAGGAAGAATACATAATATCTGAGAGTCACTGAACACACATTTTTCCAACTTTTTGTTCATTTAGCTTCATCTTCTATTTACTCAAAAAAAAAACTAAAGTTTCCAAAGGTTATTCAAGTTTATGCTTTCTAAACACACCAAATTCTAACTGCTTTGAGTTGGTTCAATCTGAGTATTTTCATGTGGGTTTGTATAATACATTGACAAATGCAACTATTAATTTCCTTGTTGTAAATACCTATTTATAAACTTATCGGAGCTTGTTTGATTGAAATGAATTGTTTTGTATGAATTCCTACCTGCGCTATAAATGAACAACTCCTGGGCTAACCTACTGGTCCCCATTGTACGAAATATAATGTCATAAGTTTCCAAAGCTTTCAAATGAACCCCTGAGGGTAAGGCAGGATGCATACATTGTGCCAGTCTTTTACTTATTTTAATTCTCCTAGGTATAACCGGATACTTCAAATATGTAGATAGAACCTAAAATATATAACATATGTTTCCCAAGCTACGATATAACATTTTGTGAAACAAACCTTATTTAGTTTGCCCAAAGCAGAAATAAGATCTGCCCATTCAGATGTATATTCGAAGTTTTTCAGTGCCTTGTCTACTGCAGCCACATACATGCGATATTTCGATTCTTTCATGAGTTCATATTCTTCCATAGTTATTGTGGTCATGTTTCCTAGTTTAAGATGTACTTTCAAAGAAATAGAAATTAAATTTAGTTTATCCTCCAAATGTTAGATTAAAATAATTAATTGAAATCATTTTCCTATTGCCCCATAGATGAACACAAAGCAAACATGAACTGAATTTTTAGGGAGCGAACGTAAACCAAGAAAAATAGGCACCACTACAATTTCTTCAGCAATACGGTTTAATTTTTACTATGGATATTGCACAATATTTAAACTAGTAATCTTTCATTTAGATCAAATCAGCTCGATCAACTTTTAGTGATTATGACATTTTCCGTTTGTTGTTCTTGTTGACAAATTACGTCAATAGTGGATTTCTATGCTGTTATTTTAAAATGTAATTGACCTACATCATGGTGTAGAAAAAAAATTCATTTTCATCATCTTTAATTCATACTGTTCTATAATGTTACCCAAAAACACAAAACGTACCTTAATTTTTTTACTCAAATTTGAATTTTTTTCCCCAGAAATATTCAGAAGAATCGAAAATTCATCATGAATTCAACGAACCATTAAATCTTACAAGAAAAAGAGATGTTCCAGGTCTGTGAAGAAGTGCCAGCATGCCACTTGTTGTCAAAAGTCAGAGCTGTCAGAGTTAAATTGTCAATATGAAACATTTCCTATAAGATTAGTAAATATTACAGAACCAAAACAAGAACAATTTTTCTTATTACTATTTTTAAAAGGAAAACACAAAAATGGTTTTAGCAGATTTGGGTCGTAAAATAACGACTGCTTTGCAGTCTTTGAGTAAGGCAACAATAATAAATGAAGAGGTAAACCACATTCCATATTGTGTACCATATTTATTTTCAAATTTCAATTATTTAAGGTACTCAATGGCATGCTCAAAGAGATATGTGCTGCTCTACTTGAAGCAGATGTAAATATTCGCCTCGTCAAGAAATTAAGAGAAAATGTGAGAGCTGTAATAGATTTCGAAGAAATGGCAGGAGGACTAAATAAGAGAAGAATGATTCAAAGTGCGGTTTTCAAAGAGTTAGTGAAGGTTAGAACTTGTCATTTGTATTCTAAGGATGATATAATATTTTTGTGTAGATAAATATATGTTAATGTTTCATAGCTCGTTGACCCAGGTGTTAAGCCTTACCAGCCGATCAAAGGCAAACCAAATGTTATAATGTTTGTTGGTTTACAAGGTTCAGGAAAAACGACAACCTGTACAAAGTTAGCCTATCATTATCAGAAGAAGAACTGGAAATCATGCCTTGTATGTGCCGATACTTTCAGAGCTGGTGCTTACGATCAAGTTAAACAGAATTGTACAAAAGCCAGAATACCATTTTATGGAAGGTATAGTCGGATAGGGAGTTCAATGAACCATTTGATTTATTATGTGTTTTCAGTTATACTGAAGTGGATCCTGTAGTAATAGCTCAAGAAGGTGTTGAAATGTTCAAAAGGGAAGGTTTTGAAATTATTATTGTAGATACTAGCGGTAGGCACAAACAAGAAGAGGCTCTATTCGAAGAGATGTTGGCAGTATCTAATGCTGTTAAACCAGACAATATTATTTTCGTTATGGATGCAACCATAGGTCAGGCTTGTGAGGCACAAGCTAGAGCTTTTAAGGAGAAAGTAGATGTAGGTTCTGTTATCATAACTAAATTAGATGGACATGCTAAGGGAGGAGGTGCTCTCAGTGCGTAAGTGAATATTTATTGAAAAGTTAAAAACTAAAAACAGTAATTTTGAATTAATTTTGTATTTTTTAGGGTTGCAGCAACCAACAGTCCCATAATCTACATTGGTACTGGTGAGCACATCGATGATCTCGAATCTTTCAAAACTAAACCATTTATTAGTAAATTATTGGGTATGGGAGACATAGAAGGATTGATTGATAAAGTCAACGAATTAAAATTAGAAGATAACGAAGAATTATTAGAAAAAATCAAGCACGGACAATTTACGCTCAGAGATATGTATGAACAGTTTCAGAATATAATGAAAATGGGACCTTTTTCGCAGATAATGGTATATTCTTTCAGTTTTGTTATGATCTGTCCCCTAGTTTGATTGTATTTTCAGGGTATGATACCAGGATTCAGTCAAGATTTCTTGTCTAAAGGAACGGAGCAGGAATCTATGGCAAGATTGAAAAAACTCATGACAATTATGGACAGTATGAATGATGGTGAACTTGACAGCAGAGATGGGGCTAAGCTTTTCTCCAAACAACCTGGGAGGGTGATCAGGGTAGCTCAGGGTTCAGGAGTGACAGGTAAATTGAAATATCTTCTTCAACAATTTTTTTTGCTGAACTTAACCTATTTTATTTACTTCTACATTGTTTCACTTTTTTATGGCTGATGAGGGATATTTCTTTGCTTTCAGAGAGGGAGGTCAAAGAACTGATTTCCCAGTACACCAAATTCGCCGCAGTTGTGAAAAAGATGGGCGGCATCAAGGGTCTGTTCAAGGGCGGCGACATGGCGAAGAACGTCAACTCCAACCAAATGGCCAAATTGAACCAACAGATGGCGAAACTGATGGACCCCAGGGTGCTGCATCAAATGGGAGGCATGAACGGCCTGCAGAACATGCTGAGACAGCTTCAGTCGGGCGCTGCAGGAAGCATGGGTGGTTTGGGTAATCTCATGAACAGTTTTGGTGGCAAATAGTATCAGAGAGGTTTATGAATAAATTGAAGTCTGTTGTACATTTTTGATTCGTTTTTTATCCATATCCCTTCTGTTTGGCATTTATATATTTTAAGTTCACCTGTACATTGTTATTGTACATTTCATGATGTCAATAAAACACGTGAGGATTGAAGCTGGTTTCAATAATTTGGGATGAACATATTTCTGGGGTTCCTAGTAGGATAACTTGTTTCTTTTTGAAGGACTGTATGGTATCTTGCACTAGAGCAGTCGCTAGAGGGCGACAAAGTCTTGTGACAGCTGCAGTGACTATCAAATGTTCCATAAAGACACTGTAGTGGCAGCATTTTAGAGTTAGTAAAAAAAAAAGCACATGTGTAGTGTAATGATAAAAAAAAACTCAGTTGAGAACAAGAATAAACCATTAATACCGAAAAACATCAAAATTGCAGCATTGTACTCTCGTAAGTCAGCCTGCAAATTCAGCCATTACCACATGTGGAAAGCCTAAGAATCTTTCAAACAGGTGTCATTAATTTTTTGAAAATATCCTCTGAACCTTCAAATTTTTGCATTTTATAGGGTTGATATACAGGGTGAGCCTTCGACTCGTACTAATATTTCAACAGTAGATTCTTGAGGTCAAAAGAAACACTTTTTTCCTATACCACTTTTTACGATTCGGCCCTGATAAAAATTTTTCATAATGAGCTGTGCCACCACTGGAAAATCAAAATTCTTGCCAAAGCACCCTTGCTCACGCACTTGTAGAATCGCATGCATGTACATACAGGGTAAGTCTTTGACTCGTAAAAGTATTTTAAAAGTATATTTTTTAAGTTAAAAGGAGCACTTTTTCTTATGCCATTTTTTTAGATTCGGTCCTGATAAAAAGATATAGCCATTTCAAGTTTTCATAATGAGATGTGCCACCACTGGAAAATCAAAATTACCTTCAGAATAACTAGCTAAATCTGTGACACTACACTTCTGTGGATCTTTTGAACAGAGTTGTATTCAGCCAATTTTCCAAATTCCGCAGATAATTTTCAATTTTTGAACATCAAATTACGCGGAAATGGTGCATTTTACGAGAAAATATGAAGAATACTTTTATTTTACAAAACGTTCAAATATTCATCAGATAGCGTCCAACTTAGTTTCAAGAGTTGGGTTCTTTGAATTTTTGATATTTTTATGGTACGTGATGGTCATATTGGGAAAACTGGAAGACGTGGGTGATATCTTCTGTTCGAAAAAGATTAATCATATAAATGAAAAACTATATTCCGAATTTCATTTCATTCGATTAAACCGTTTGTGACATAGAACTAAAAATATAAATTTTTTATGATTTTTCAACAGTCTGTATCTTTCAAACCGAGCCGTTTCGGGAGAAATGATATAGGAGAAAAGTGTTTCTTTTGACCTCAAGAATCTACCGTTAAAATATTTGTACGAGTCAAAGACTCACCCTGTATATCAATGTTGACCAATATTGGTCAACATCGGATATAAACAGTCAGTATCACATAAATAACGTTTCATTGCATGAAATTCGCAGCTTCGATCATTCTTGTCAGCAATGTGCTGACAAAAATACACAAATTATACTGCATCTCATCCATACTTTTTAAGTCTGCTTTACGGTCCCAAAACATTCAAGCAACTGCCTCGGCCATCATTACTCAGGCGCTCTTCGATCATCGGCACTATTATCGAGATTATTATCTGTAATCTCCAATAATTGTCAAAATAAACAAGGAATTTTATGGCTCTATCTGGAAATTTCAATTTCCATAATATTCCGGACATAAATAATTTTTATGCTTATACTGATTGCTGGGGAAAGTGCCGCGGTTATAAGTTGAATAAATTAAGCTTGCTTGTAGCTTTGCGTTTTTACGCAGATAAACGTCGATCATTGGATATCTTTTTTCAATGAAGAAAAGCAAGAGGATGTTTGTAGCTCACGTGTACCACACTCATTTTTAACTGACGAGAGTTCTTTGAAGAAAAAGGAAATGCACAAATAAAATCTATTAAGAAGATGCATGAAAATTGATGGCATTAACAATTGCAGTTTTTCTTGCAACAAGAATTCTTGTCTTGATGACAAACTTCTTGTCTTGTCTTGAGAAAAAAGTCAAGAGATTTAAGAAAATCTTATCTTGGCTTGAATCTTGTGTATCAAATCAGTCCAAACAGAAGATTTTTGTTATGGGAAACTATGTACATATGCCTGAAGTGAAAGTCTTTTGTGGTAGGAGAAAAAAATAATTACTTTCTAACTAGAGCTATAGCCTAATTAAAGATCAAGTCGCCAAAAGTGACTGTGGACATTCCAGGGGCGGGTATAATAATTTTTATGGTCGATTTCAAGAATATGAAAGATGAACCAATAATTTTTCGAAGTTCGATGTCTCTATGTCTCATCATTCCTCTGTTCACCAGGAGGTCTATAAACACCGGTTCTATCCAGCGATACCCATACTTTTTCATCAAGATCCCATTTTCCTGAAAATTCCACACAGTTCAGTTCCCTGTGTCTCCCACAATTCGCCAAATAGGGGTCACAGGGTCTAAACTCACGATTTATCCGGCAAAGCCCCCTTGATTACATAACAAACGCAAAATAATAGCGTAACAGCAACATTTTCGCTAATTTCGCAGCACAACAAAAGCACGAATAAACTAACCATTGTTTTACAACAAATACCTAATAACACACCATGACCACAGCCAGACGTTAGTTTATACAATGTTTATATAGAATTAATAACCAAGTAGATACTCAAAATTATTATATTCAGAGAGTTTATCTCTATTACATCGAATGGTATAATTAAATGCGAAATGTTGTATAATTTCGACGATGCATTAAGAATTAATAAGCTGCACGAAGGCTGTTATTTCTGCAGATCCGTTGGATCGAATTACAACTAATTGTCTGGACGAAATCACAAATTAGACAATATTTCGAAATATACGGTGATGCGACGTTAGGATGGATGATTGAACGGGTGTTCACAAAATATAATTCTGGTCCTAGAATTTAAACGCACACTGCCTAGTCTGAAACCGAAAAGGGAATCGGAAATCATTATCTGTATTAATATTGTTTTCATTCTTATGTGTAAACCTGATCCATTTGTTTATTTCATTGTGTTACCTCACATTCTGCTCTATCTAGATACGTTTTATTGAATGCCATCATTTTAAAATAGTTTGGAAATGTCTGTCTGTAAAAAATAATCTGAAATTATTATACTGAAGCACATCATTCTCCATAAGACAAAATCCAAAAACTCCTTTCTCCTTCTTTCTACCATGATGGTTGACGAAGTGAGAATAATCTGAAAAAAAAATGAAAAAAACTAGAGGGGTATTGAATTTTATATTACTCAACAAATAAAATTGTATATACGAGAATATGTATATTGAAAAATTCTTAGCTTATTATAGAACCAAACAAAATTTCAATGTCAAAATATTTTATAACTCAACATATTCTCCTCTTTATTGGATACATTTATTGCAGCAAACCTGCAACGTCTCTAAACCTTCCAAAAAAAAAAATGTTTCTTCTTGCTCTGCAAACCACACCTCCACAGCTCTTATAACCTCCTCGTTGGAAGAAAATTTACGATTTTTCAACCTTTTTTTCAGTTGAGGAAAGAGATGATAGTCGGATGGAGCCAAATCTGATGAATAAGAGGGGTGTTCTATTATTTCAAACCCTAAATCACAAATTTTTTGCATGACAACATGAGATTTGTGTGCAGGAACGTTGTCCTGCAAAAGCAAAACACCTTTGGATATCTTTCAGCGTCTTTTCTCTTTAATTTTTTCCCGTAGAGTGGTCAGTAATGTAGAATAGCAATCTCCGGTTATTGTTCTACCCTTATCCAAAAAATCAATCATGATTACTACATGGCAATACCAAAAAACTGAAGCAAGAACTTTTCCAGCAGATTTTTGGACACGAAACTTCTTAGGTCTTGGAGATGGAGTGTCGCCATTCCATCGATTGTTGCTTTGTTTCTGGATCGTAGAAATGTACCCAAATCTCATCTATATACTAACAATTCGGTCTACATCGTTTTCAAATCGAGCACAGATCGAACGCGATGCTTCTACCCTTGCACGCTTTTGGTCAACATTCAAACATTTGGGGATCCACTTTGAAGCAGTTTTTCTCTTTTCTCTTTTGAAGCTGGCAGTCCAATTTTTCACGGTCGCATACGAAGATCATCAAGGGTATTATCAAAGAGTAACCTGGTTACTCTTTGGTATTATCAAAGAGTAGTTGTTACTCTTTGGTATTATCTTCGTAAATCTGCTTACCTCTCAACCCTTTTGAATACAGGTACTTGATGAAGGCTCGATACTCCTGTATATTGTGAAAATCGAAAATTTTTTCGATTTTCACAATTTCGGTGGACATCTTCTTTCTTTCAATTCATTGCGTAACTCTGGTGTACTTTTTTTGACCTCAAACTTCACACTGACACTTCTAATGAGTTATTATTCGTTGCTATGGTAACGCAATATTTTTTTTCATGCATGGAATGTATTCCAAGACTGCGAAACTGCCAACTGTCGGCGAATATGAGGTGGTACGATGTTTGAAAGAGAAGGTAACCAATGCGGAGGTGTATATTTGATGGTTCCAATGCCAATCCTCATAGAATCATCCAGTAGGGTATCGATTTTATTGACGTGAGCACTGTTGAACCAAATGGAGCAACAGTATTCAGTAGCAGTAAAAACTGAGGCCAAAGCTGCCGTACAAAGTGTGTTGGTAGTTGGCATGAGGACCCCATGAAGTACCATCTAATTCTGAAGTAATATACCTAATGTTAAATGATGCAAGGAAAAGCATTAACTAAGGAATCTCACTGACAGGTAGTATACCTATTATGACAATATAAGCTTAAGAAATTTCATATTTTTGTGAACCTTTATCGAGCGGCTTTATCTTTGTTTGTGTTAGACGCTTTGCTAAACTGATTTGCCTGTCGTGACTTTATTGCTTTGTCAATTTGAGTAGTCTCTCTACAGTCTCCCTGCCACTTGATTTTATGTTCGTTTTTTGTAAAATTTGTTTCCAAACTCGGTAAAAAAGACGGATCGACGTGTGGGTCTAATTTTGTGACATAACTCTGTCATAGGACGTTTATCGTTTATAATCTCTTCACCCGCGGCGAAATTTCATTTATGATGTTCCCATAAAATAAGGCACCTGTCCAGTGATTTAGGGACACCTGTACGTCCCCGAAGATTATTATTATAATACTCGTGTCTGGTTTCACATCCAATGACAGGTGATGTGTCTGAAAATGGTCGGAGATTATCTTGGTAGTTCAAGTTGTTTTAATTGTACACTGTTTGTCGGGAATGAGGTTAATAATGTTTGCTCCAACGTAATGAGGAGAAGAACATTATTTTTAAGCATTTGTATGCCGAGAAAGGTCGTCGGGAATGGTCCCCTAAAATTTTCTACACTGTTGGATGTTGTAAGGCAGCAGAGTGCGGTTTTATCACGTTTGCACTGAAAAAAAATTGTATACTGGAATTGCCTGTAAATTGAAATCCTGTTACATAAAAACTACTTTTGTAACAGAAACTGGAAACATACCGTCGACCTAACATTTCGATTCCTGTCGAACTGGAGTATGTTGTGTGAACAGGAAGAAATGTAGGGTTTGCAGGAACCAAAACTTTGGTATTCTCTATAATGGATTACTGATATAGGGAAACAATATTTTGTTGATGCAGCTAGACTGAAATGTGATCATTACAGGAACTGTTGTAATAACAAATAGTTTTTCTGTTGCGCTACACTTTTGTTAGAGAAACTGGAAACATACTGTCGACCCAACATTTCGATTCCTGTTAAACTAGATGGAGTATGTCTTGTGAACAGGAAGAAATGTAGGGTTTGCAGGAACCAAAACTTTGGTATTCTCTATAATGGATTCCTGTTATAGGGAAATAATATTTTATTGATGCAGCTAGACTGAAATGTGATCATTACAGGAACTGTTGAGTTTATAGAAGGAATAACGAAGTTTTCTGCTTTTGCGTTAGTACAAGGAACGCGTTTGGGACGCTGGTTACTTGAGATCGTTTCGCCTGTAAATTAATTTTAGTGCTGATGGGTGTTCTAGGATGATTTCAAAACTTGGAGAGCGAGCATTTCAAAAATCGATTATTCGAATAAAAATCCTTGTTTGCGTATATGTAGGTCGTTAAAAGGGATGAAGAACGAAGCCAATACCTCCTACTAGTGTGTGCACTTTGAAACTTCCACTGTATGACAGAATGTGAGTGTACTATTATATTAGACTAAATTTTTTGAGCTTTTATAGTCTTGAATGGCTTTAGATGATCACCATCTTTCATTCTTTTTTCTAGCTAGCAAAGAGCAAATGAACATTATTGCTGAATTTGAGCCACAAGCAGAAGGTGAAGAAAAGTTAGTCCTAGAGGCCATCTAGGATACAGGCAGCTGAGAGCTTCATAACTCACATCAAGTCCACTACCGAAATTGAAGATACTGTCAGTGAACGTCGAGGAAAAATGACAGGTTTGAAAAACCATTCACGGCCATCAGCCGTTTATAATAATCGCGGGAAATGAGCTCAACAAAATTACCAATTATGTAACTGTCGATCAATTTTTTACAAACCTTCCGAGGTATGTATAGATCACATTTACTTATAGTAATAATAAATATTTTATAAAGAATATCTTATTTTTATTTTTGCCCGATCGATGGAGTATTTTTTATTACCAATGAAAAATATGCTACATTCAATATAATGTGTTGTATAAAATAACAAAAAATTCCAGGGAATTAAACAGAAAGTAGGTTGAATGGTAGAGGAAAGTCCTGGTTCATATAACAAGTATTTCCTTTCAAATTCAAAAAATCAAACTGTCATAAAAGAAGTTTTACATTATGAAGTATAACTTCATATTCCAGTGTAGTCTGAGCTTTCATTGCTTATACATAACAGGAATATTTTGTTGTATAAAACGAATAATACTGTGAATTCAGTTCAGTAGGTATGTACGTTTGATTTTACAAGAATTAATTCCTGTACTTTGTGAAAGAATTAATTCCTGTAGCTGCTAAAATTGATTTCCATTGTAACAGGAACTGTTCATCCTACAGGAATTGAGGTACTACAATCGTTTATTGAACATAACAGGAAATTACTTCTGTGCCTATTTATATTAGAATTTCCTGTTCTCTTTACTGTATTTTTGTAATGGTTACAAGATTAGTTTTTGAGTGATGATTGGATCTATGTCGATAAAACAGATATGGTGTTGGTATAGGCCCCTAGTGAAATGGTAACGTCTTATTTCTTCGACAGGGATGCCTCCAGATAGTACAGCAATTCATTACGGATATCTCCTAGCGCTCATCCATCATCCACCCATCTTCTTTCAAATCTCCGAATCCGCTCCTTCGTCCCATCCACCGCCGTCTTATCCGATCAAAGAGACGTCCGGTGTCAAAACCCGAATTTGTCATAGAACTTTATTTCCGTCGAACAAACGGCTTGTTTGCCGATATCTAATTTTGTGGCCACGCTCCATTCATTATCTCGAACGGTTGGTACAGAACACACCGCCGAGTGTTGTCTCTAATGGCGTTTTTTCTCGGGTCTAAATTCGAGAGCGTCGAAGGCGTCGCGGCGCTCGCGCTCGCAACGTCGCGCTGCCACAACGCGTACGCTGTTCACGACAAATGAAGCGGGGATTAACGGGTAAAAATAAGAAACGGCATGTTGACAGGGGCGGAATGGAGTCAGTAAAAAATAAGCAGACTGTTTCACGCAATTGGCGAATCCAAAAATCTAGACGCCTTCTGCCGACTGAATTCCGAAACTACTTTGTCAGTACTGCAAAATCAAAAGAAGTGAATAGAAATATTGATTCAGAAAAAATATTGGTAAAGGTTTTTACAACAGTGCTTTCAACTGGCAGGAGTTAGGTTGAAAAATATTAGAAATACAATTTCATAATTTTCATACTTCCAAATGAATGTTTTTTCTCATCTGTAAAACTTGTTCCATGAGTTTAATCATATTTATGTCCCTTGATATTTCAGTATCAGGAATACCTATATCATAACATGGAATTGAAATATTTTAAAAAGAAACTTCCACATAAACGCTTTATTTATCAAGATGTTTATTTTCTACCTCCTTCACAAACTCAGTATATGCTACCTCAACATTATTACCTAGGTTTACTTCAAGAAAGAATCTGTGAAATAATAGGAATTGGATCACCAATATCATCGCTCGATTTTATTCCACAATTCATCCCTTTCAAATGAAGTATTTCCAAAGAATAATTGATCTTTCTTTACGAAACTAAATCAATCAATTCACTTCCAATAATATAGATAAATATCTTGATTTACTAGAAAAACTCTGTTAGGCCGTACAAATCTCGAAGAGAGTTTCGCAGCGCCCTCAATGGTAATTGGATTCGCGAATATATTGCTCATATTTTTCGTATTCTTCCAGAGAATACTAGATATGGACCGTATATAACAAAGTGTTGCCAAACTTGAACCAAAAATTGTGACCAGTACCTAATAAGCACATACACATCCATTGCACACATCCATTACCACATTCAAATGTGGTAGAGGTTGTTGAATAGAGGTTGAATTAGGTGTTTTTCGAAACCTAAATTCAACCACACATTGATTTCACCAGTTTCACCAACGTGTATAATTAAACTCCTTGCTCGTTACTATATTGCTACCAAGAAGAGACGTGTCTTCATCGTGCTTTCACAACGTCCGAGGATATATTGAGGAATTCTGAGCCTATTATAGAACCAAACAAAATTTCAATGTCAAAATATTTTATTACTCAACATATTCTCCTCTTAATTGGATACATTTATTATAGCGAACCTGCAACGTCTCCAGACCTTTCAAAAAAAATGTTTCTTCTTGCTCTGCAAACCAGACCTCCACAGCTTCTATTACCTCCACGTTGGAAGAAAATTCACGACCTTTTGAACTTTTTTCAGTTGGGGAAAGAGATGACAGTAGGATGGAGCCAAATCTGGTGAATAAGGGGGGTGTTCTAGTAATTCAAACCCTAAATTACGAATATTTTGTATGGCAACATGAGATTTGTGGGCAAAGGCGTTGTCCTGCAAAAACAAAACACCTTTGGATAGCTTTCCGAGTCTTTTCTCTTCAAGTTTTTCCCTTAGAGTGGTCAGTTATGTCGAATAGTAATCTCCGGTTATTGTTCTACCCTTATCCAAAAAATCAATCATGATTACTCCATGGCAATCCCAAAAATCTGAAGCAAGAGCTTTTCCAGCAGATTTTTGGACACGAAACTTCTCAAGTCTTGGAGAACCAGAGTGTCGCCATTCCATCGATTTTTGCTTTGTTTCTGGATCGTAGAAATGTACTCAAGTCTCATCCATAGTAATAATTCGGTTTAAGAAGTCTATATCGTTTTCAAATCGAGCACAGATCAAACGCGATGCTTCTACCCTTGCACGCTTTTGGTCAACATTCAAACATTTGGGGATCCATTTTGAGGCAAATTTTCTCATGTCCAAATTGACGTGAACTATATGATGAACGCGTTCGTATGAAATATACACTGCTTCAGATATCCGTCTTAGCCCAATTTGAAAGTCTGATAAAATCATGTCATGAACTGCATCGATATTTTAGAGGACTGACACAGAAACTGGCCTTCCCGATCGGTCATCATCTTCAATGGAAAATTTACCTTTTTTGAAGCTTGCAGTCCAATTTTTCACGGTCGCATACGAAGGACATTGATCACCAAGGGTATTGAGCATATCTTCGTAAATCTGCTTACCTTTTAACCCTTTTGAATACAAGTTTTAAATACAGCTCGATACTGCAATTTTTCGATTTTCACAATTTTCGGTGGACATCTTCTTTCTTTCAATTTATTGCGTAACTCTGGCTTACTTTCTTGATCTAAAACTTCACACTGACACTTCTAATGAGTTATTGTTCGTTGCTATGGTAACGCAAAATTTCTTTATGCATAGAACTGGTCTAGGCTAACTAGATATCGATACATCCTCGTTTGATATCAGACTGAAACCTCTTGTTGCACCTTCTCTTATCCTGTCATCATAAGAAAAAACTGTCAAATAATTAAGATAAGCCTTTATCACTTGATCCATAGGCATTAAATCTTAATCAGTGGCTTCCAGCGTTTCAAATTTTAACCAAAAATATTTTCAGCGTGACGCATCCGTTAAAAAACGCTGGAATACCGTCCTGGACGCCTGCAACTAGCGTCGGTTTTTCCTGTTCATCTGAAACGACGCCTCCTGGAATTCACTAATGAGCAGTTGGCTTGGCGTCGCGCGCCGTAACCATGGCTACGACGTCGGCCGCCTTCTCGTCACACGAGACCGACGTCTCTTCTCTCCACGGGGATTCGCACCCGATCTGTCGGGTAATAGGCCGCGAAATTCTGGAAAACAGGGTTGCCAATTCGTCGTGTGGAAAATCCACAAATGGATTCCCGGAAATTCCCCGTTGGAATCTCGGAAATCCCGTGAAAATACGGGAAATATGGCAAATCTGGAATCATCACCCTAAATATTCCTCCCACAATATATTATGATTAAGTCTTATCGCTTATCGGAATAAGAACTCCCCCATCGACCGAAAATATCCCCTTTGCTGGGAAAAATAGTGGCAGTTTGGCAACGCTGGACCAAAAGGCCGGAAAAGGGGGTCGGCTATTTCGGAAGTTCAAAGAGTTGCATTTATTGGTCCCGACTCTTAAATGTCACGGAAAATTAGGGGGGAAGCGTAAATTGGGGAGCCGAAAGAGCTTGATGGGGAAATATGGCAGGTTATTACTGGAAAAAATGATTTATAAACTGCTTTCTTTTGATGATGATCAAAAGGAGGCAGGATATTTTTTTCGAGCCTTTGTGAATGCTCTCTGGTGGCATTATTGGAATTTTCTTTTTGCATGCTCTCATCAGATTGGAAGAAAGTATCTCTGAACAAAATGTACATTTTCTTTGTGACCAGGAATACTTTTATTCACTTAATTTATAGTAATGATGCACTGAGTTGATCTATTGTAGCGTTGCCACAATGGGAAATTCTCCTCAATGTGGGTTATCACAGCATATGCAAGTTTAAACTGAATAATTATGAGGTTCATTAATGAATTTTTCAAATGCACCGAGGAAACTATTCAAAATCATTCTATAAATATGAAGGTTTAAAATTTAAATCGCTTCGTTTCTAGTTCACGATTTGCCTACAGCGCCTACTAGAAAACAGAAAGAACAATGGCTTGTTTTTAAAATAACAGCTGTTGATCTACAGGCGCGTACTTACTGGCGAGCTTCAACTGCAACCGGCCATAAAAATCCCATAAAATTTTACGACCTTCCTCGTTCGTCGCAGACTTCATAGACAGCCATCTTTGTCTATCTCATTAAGATAGTGTATTTGTTGTCCTTTATTATTAACGCATATTTCAATCGTTGTTGCCAACTGGTGCAATAGAAAAGAAACGCTTTAAATTTTAAATACCCATTTTTATATTTCATTTTCAAGTACTTAAAATAATTTTTGTTGGAAAACGGTTGAAATGGTTATTTTGAAATGTGACGTTTCAAGGATATTTCATAAAAATACATCATTTTCGTCAGAAGGAGTATTCCCTATTTCTACAAACATCAGTGGTCTTTGCAAGATAAAATAAAAGCTCCTCCATTCATTGAGAAGCATCCTTGGTTCTGTCGAATAAAATTTTATCACGGTGTAGAAAATGAAATTTGTCTCAATTTGTGTGAGATAACGTGCCGAAAGAGTTGTCATGGAAGTTATCAATGGAGAACCTCTTTTCCTAAAATTGATACATAACCTGAGATAGCGCGAAAGCAATACCTGTGTTATCTTGAGGTTCCCACGAGGTGGACAAGAACAAGACCTGCCGAGACACAAAGGTGTTGTTGGCCGCAGACAACTCAGCCAACAGATTCACTGAAAAATAATTAGCATCAAAATTAGAAATTTTCAACAAAAATACACATCAGGAGCATGAAGTAAATGCAAGTGAAAAAAATATCTACACTGAACCATTTTTAAACAGGAAATTTTCACACAGAAAGTAAAAACGGACAAAAGTAGTGAATAGTTATTTTCGTAACAAGTGCGAAAAGTTTTCTTTTCTTGCTGTTATTATTCAAGATTTCTTCGTTATAGGTATTGCGTTTTTACGATCTTTTTATTCCTTCGTCGATTTTGTTGAACTTTTAACATTTTTCATGACATATTATTTTCAATTTATGTACTTTTTTTCTTCTTCATACACAGGTTGAGTCTTTGACTCGTACAGATATTTTAACAGTAGATTTTCGAGGTCAATAGATACACTTTTTTTATACCATTTTTTACGATTCGGACCTGATCAAAAGATATAACCATTTCAAGTTTTCATAATGAGCTGTGCCTCCCATAGAAAAACAAAATTACCCTCACAATAACTAGATGAATCTGTGCCACAACAAATCTGTTGATTTTTTAAACAGAGTTGTATTCAGCCAAAGCACCCAATTTTTTCACAGAGATTTTTTATTTTTCATCATCAAATTACTCGAAAACGGCGCATTATACGAAAAAATATGAAGAATACTTTTATATTCATCAAATATGTGAAAAACTTTATTTCAAAATTCATTTCATTCGTTAAAATCGTTTGTGAGATGTGATGTGAACTAAAAATAACATATTTGTAATGGTGTTTCAACAGCCTGTATCTTTCAAACCGAGTCGATTCGGAAGAAATGGTGAAGGAAGAAAGTGTTTCTTCTGACGCAGAGAATCTACTGTTGAAATATTTGAATGAGTCAAATTCTTTTTCCTCACCCTGTATAATTTTCATAATTCTAGTGAGGCTTTTTGTATATTGATTTGCGACGAATGAATTAATATGTAGATACTTATATTCCATCATCAGTTATGCTTTCAAATTATCAAGTACTAAATAAGAAAAATTTATGTTAGTTTTGGTGGTCAGTTTATTTTCCTCCTAACGAAACAGTTGAAAATCGATTGGATAGGAATTCCCACATGAAGGACGCTGGAAATTATCCAAAATTCACCTATTCAGCTATACATAGGTAAACAGATGCAGACACCAATTTCTTCTTCTTGATCATTGATTATCTGTTGGGCCTTTAGATATAGTAATAAAGTGATCCTTGAATAATGTCGTGTGCTAACTCCGTATGCATCTGGCAGAGTTGGTGGTTTCCTATTATTAGACAGGAGGACAGACAGTAGTCGATTTCGATGCAGAGTCCGCACATATATACACGTCAAGGGAAGATTCCAATAGCATATCACGATATCAACTGTAGCACATACCAGCTTCTAAACTGGAGCTTATAAATGATCTGACGTTTTATCTAGTAGCCACATCTACTCTTTCGTTCGGTCTCATTCAGTTCTCAAGTGTTCGGTAGGCGAAGCTGAGGTAATAAATTATGTTATCAGCAGGTCTGGATGAGTCTGAAAGAATGGGAAAAAGGAGATTTACCTGTGGGCCTTGTGAACATTTGCGCGAAATGGACTTGATGGTATGATGCAAGAGCTTGGGGAAAAACGCCAGGGAAAAACCTTTGTTTGTAAGAAATGAAACTGTCAACAAAATAAGCTGAAATATTTCATATTGAAGGGCATCTCGCACTGCAAAAATTGATCCTTTCCTCGAAAAAGAAAGAATCCAGAGAGTCTTCTCCAAGTTACCAGAAAATTTTATCTGGAATAAGAAAACAAAAGCAGAAAAATGTGAGATAATAATATATCAGATTGAACTAAAATTCACAACCTAATTCAAAAAAGATTCGGAAACTAAATGGACAGCTCTATAACCATCCTAGAATTCATAAATGGGACAATGATTAAACAGATGGTTTATGGTTTCTTCTGGTTCGCCGCATTCACAACTAGGGCTTTCAACTACGAGGATGTATTGATATCTAGTTAGCCTAGACCAGTTCCATGCATAAAAAAAAATATTGCGTTACCATAGCAACTAAAAATAATTCATTAGAAGTGTAAGTGTGAAGTTTGAGTACAAAAAAGTAAACCAGAATTACGCAATCAATTAAAAGAAAGAAGATGTCCACCAAAATTGTGAAAATCGAAAAATTGTATCGAGCCATCATCAAGTACCTGTATTTAAAAGGGTTAAGAGGTAAGCAGATTTACGAAGATATGCTTAATACCCTGGTGGGTGATCAATGTCCTTCGTATGAGACCGTGAAAAATTAGACTGCAAGCTTGAAAAGAGGTAAATTTTCAATCGAAGATGAACTGATCGGGAAGACCAGTTTCTGTGTCAGTCCCCGAAAATATCGATGCAGTTCATGACATGATTTTATCAGACCGTCGAATTGGGCACAAACATATCTGAAACACTGAATATTTCATACGAACGCGTTCATCATATAGTTCACGTCAATTTGGACATGAGAAAAATTGCTTCAAAATGGATACCCAAATGTTTGAATGTTGAACAGAAGCGTGCAAGGGTAGAAGCATCGCGTTCGATCTGTGCTCGATTTGAAAACGACATAGACTTCTTAACCGAATTGTTACTATGAATGAGACTTGGTACATTTCTACGATCCAGAAACAAAGTAACAACCGATGGAATGGCTCTGGTTCTCCAAGACCTATGAAGTTTCGTGTCCAAAAATCTGCTGGAAAAGTTCTTGCTTCAGTTTTTTTGGATTGCCATGGAGTAATCGTGATTGATATTTTGGACAAGGGTAGAACAATAACCGGAGATAACTATTCGACATTACTGGACACACTACGGGAAAAAATTAAAGAGAAAAGACGCGGAAAGCTATCCAAAGGTGTTTTGTTTTTGCAAGACAACGCCCTTGCACACAAATCTCATGTTGCCATGCAAAAAATTCGTGATTTAGGGTTTGAATTACTAGAACACCCCCCTTATTCACCAGATTTGGTTCCATCCGACTATCATCTCTTTCCTTAAGGGTAAAAAAGTTCAAAAGTTCGTGAATTTTCTTCCAACGAGGAGGTAATAAAAGCTGTGGAGGTCTGGTTTGCAGAGCAAGAAGAAACTTTTTTTTTGAAAGGTCTAGAGACGTTGCAGGTTCTCTGTAATACAAGTATCCAATTAAGAGGAGAATATGTTGAGTAATAAAATATTTTGACATTGAAATTGTGTTTGGTTCTATAGTAGGCTAAGAATTTTTCAATATATCCTCGTATTAACCCAAACGGGTCAACAATATTCAGCAGCCCTAAAAACCAAAGCCAGGGCTGCCGTTCAAAGAGTAGTTGCATCAGCACCCAATAAAATAGGATGTTATTCCCAGTTTTCAACTTCAGACGCAAATTTTCCAAATACGCTTCGAAATTCAGCGAGAAAACCAGCTCAGTTCCTCGATTTTTTGGATTGAAGTTGAGGATATGAACGGCGTGAAGCTTGCAGAGTTTCTCAGTTCGTTTTCTGAAGCCAACATGTCCCTAAATGAGCTGATGCCAATGAATCAATATGATAATCCCAGAAACTGCCCCAAATTTTTCATCTTCGATTTCGAAAATGGAAAATGAAGATTAAATAACACAGGCCAACACACATTTTGGCATCAGATCTAGTTTTTGAGATTTTTTGAAAAAATTGTGTATATAATTTACATTATAATTGTTATAATATATGATATTACTATTGACAGTTAAAAAAAACAAAGACACATGGATTTAAGTATTTATTGCAAAAACTTAATTTACATAATTACATTAGTCACTAATCACATAAAAATTTTCTTTTATTCGATTTTCTAGAATGGAGTTTACTAGGGCAGTCTCGCTGAAGGCTCCAACAGTAGTCCGCCATCATGTGGCTATCCCATCGTCCTTGATAACGATCTTCCATAGTTTTAATATCCTGATGGAATCTTTCCCCCTGTTCTTCACTACAATCACCTAAGTTTTCTGGAAAACGATTTAGGTGGCTGTGGAGGTAGTGAACTTTTATACTCATGTTACAGCCGAGAATATTAAAATTTGAAAGCATAGTTTCTACAAATTCTACGTAATTCTCTGCTTTATGATTGCCAAGAAAAGTTTGTACTACTTGAACAAAAGAACTCCAAGCGTTAGATTCAGTCTCGTTCATTGATGTGGTGAATTGTGGATCTTTAACAAGTTGCCTTATTTGAGGACCATCAAATATACCAGCTTTTAGTTTTTCCGTGCTAATGCCAGGAAATTTACGTGACAAATACCCAAAACAATTTCCATCTCGATTTAAAGCCTTCACAAATTGCTTCATTAGGCCTAGCTTGATATGCAAGGGCGGAAGTAAGATTTTTTCTCTTGAAACCAAAGGTTCGTTGATCACGTTTTGTATTCCTTGAATCATGACATCTCTTGAAGGCCAATTTTTGTTAACCCAATGCTCATTTTTAGCTCTGCTGTCCCAAAGACACAAAAAACAAGGATATTTTGTATAACCACTCTGCTGTCCAAGGAGGAAGTTAATCATTTTTAAATCAACACAAATTGACCACTGATGTTCTTCGAATTTAATTTTTTTCAAAACTAATGTTATTGTTTCATATTCTTCCTTCATGGTAGTAGAATAACCAATAGGAATTGAGCCATATTTGATTAAGTATAATAGGTACATATTTATCTCTTTATTTATTGTCCTTTATCAGAAAAAAATATACCATTTAACCTGTAACGTGTATCTCAGAAACTAGAGCTGATAGAAAAAATCTGGTGGCATTTTTGGAATCAGCACATTAAAAACATCTAAAATCAGATGTTAGATTTCCGGCACCAAATTTTTTTTTCATTTTGTTGGCCTGTGTAATTTGCATGATTCGTAAATTTGCGCCGCTCCTGCCGTTGAAAAATGGTCGCGTTTTCGCATCCCGCCGATGAAATATGGCCCGCGATCTTCCAGAGATGCAAATTAGCAGCATTCCCTTACGGCCGCGCTGTCGTTAAAGTGCACCGCTGCAACTTGTTGGGTGCGTGGTGGCACCCCATAAATCGCGACCCGCTCACCGGTCGGATGTTAATGATTTAGGGGACAAAGTTGGCGTCGTGTACGTAGAAGGTTCGTGAAAACGACGGTAATATGGAGCGATATATACGACCGCATCTGCAGAGACGATCTGCATGAATGGGCAGAAATAGCATCTATCGCAGGAGCAGAAATGCCGTGCTATCGCTGAGGATCGGATGCGAGATCCATCTGGAGCCTTATTCAATATTCACGAACGCGAATTCATCCGGGAAAAGATTCTGGGACTGTCTAATTACCATTTTGTAACTAAAACCTCATTTGTAACCTATGTACAAGGATGTATTGATATCTAGTTAGCCTAGACCAGTTCCAGGCATAAAAAAAATTGCGTTACTATAGTAACGAACAATAACTCATTTGCGTCAGTGTGAAGTTTCAGATCAATAAAGTCAAAAATAAAATAAAAGAAAGAAATTGTGAAAATAGAAAAAATTGGAGTATCGAGCTAGCATCAAGTACCTGTATTTAAAAGGGTTAAGAGGTAAGCACATTTACGAAGATATGCTTAATACTCTTGGTGATCAATGTTCTTCGTACGCGATCGTGAAAAATTGCACTGCAAGCTTCAAAAGAGGTAAATTTTCCATTGAAAATGATGACCGATCGGGAAGGCCAGTTTCTGTGTCAATCCCCGAAAATATCGATGCAGTTCATGACATGATTTTATCATACCGTCGAATTGGGCTGAAACGGATATCTAAAGCACTGAATATTTCATACGAACTCGTTCATCATATAGTTCACGTCAATGAACATGAGAAAAATTACTGCAAAATGGATCCCCAAATGTTTGAATGTTGACCAAAAGCGTGCAAGGGTAGAAGCATCGCGTTCGATCTGTGCTCGATTTGAAAACGTTGTAGACTTCCTAAACCGAATTGTTACTATGGATGAGACTTGAGTACATTTTTACGATCCAGAAACAAAGCAACAATCGATGGAATGGCGACACTCTGGTTCTCCAAAACCTAAGAAGTTTCGTGTCCAAAAATCTGCTGGAAAAATTCTTGCTTCAGTTTTTTGGGATTGCCATGGAATAATCATGATTGATTTTTTGGATAAGGATAGAGCAATAACCGGAGATTACTAACCGACATTACTGACCACTCTACGGGAAAAAATTAAAGAGAAAAGACGCGGAAAGCTATAAAAGGTGTTTTGTTTTTGCAGGACAACGCCCCTGCACACAAATCTCATGTTGCCATGCAAAAAATTTCTGATTTAGGGTTTGAATTACTAGAACACCCCCTTATTCATCAGATTTGGCTCATTCCGACTATCATCTCTTTTCTCAACTGAAAAAAAGTTTAAAAGGTCTTAAATTTTCTTCCAATGAGGGGGCAGAGCAAGAAGAAACAACGTCTAGAGACGTTGCAGGTTCGCTGTAATAAATGTATCCAATTAAGAGGAGAATATGTTGAGTAATGAAATATTTTGACATTGAAATTTTGTTTGGTTCTATAGTATACTAAGAATTTTTCAATATATCCTCGTAGCAATGTTCTAACCCGTACATTTCAGAAATGACCGCTTATCTGCTTGGAATTGGACCTATATCTCTACAGGGTGTCCCAGGATTATTGGGAATAAATTTGGATAAAAAATTCCCCCTGCAATTGCATGCGGATTAATAATGGTCAACAACAACAAGACCTCAGTTTAGCCTAGAAGAGGCTGACCACTGACCCGAGAAAGAGATCTTGAATAAGACCTGCTCCCCAGACAAAAAATGTTGTCTGATGATTACACTTTGCAGGCAGACGATATTATCTGCAAATTTCACAAGATACTTGAGCACATCCCGACATTGAAATTAGGGAGCACAATGAGAGAGTTTGGTAGTTGATTCTTATCTGATGTTCCAGCATCACGTTGGGTGTTTCGGCATTGATTAATTTCACTTGAGTGAAGGGAACTTGTTCATTTTTTTTTCATATCAACTGTGGAAATTGGTCTTTACTAAGGTTGGGTTATAATTAAAAACTAATGAAATATGTAGCATGAACTTTTAATAGCTACCGAGATTCTCGACAATCTAGTTTCTTCGCTATTAAAAGAAAAAATTAAATCTACAGGGTGAGTCTTTGTCTAGCAGAGATATTTTAAAAGTAGATTATTGAGGTAAAAATGATAGATATAGGGAAAGAGTGTTTCTTTTGTGCTCAAGAATCTACTTTTACAATATTTGTACGACTCAAAGACTCACTCTGTATGTGATTTATCTGCTTCAAGTATTCCATGTATTTCAAATACATTTTTCTTTCAATCAGAAAGCTAAAAGCTCCTGCAAATATGTTGTTAAGTTAACAAATACCTAATCTATGACGTATTCAACACAGTAACAGCTTTCTGTATGAAATTCAAAGAGATATGAACTAAATATTATGGACTGATGTCCAACCTTTCTGGAAACACCAAAATCAGTTGCCAGCCACTGAGACACATACACAAATAACAGTCGAAGCCATTTTTTTTATAAAGGAACGAACTACATAATTTACCAATATTTGGTGATCATTCAATGTGCGATATTCGAACTAATTAAAAGTAAATTCTTCTTCTGGTGGAGATAGGGTTGGCACTGTTGGCAATTCTCCTCAAAGGAATGAATTTCACATTATGCAGAATATGAAGTAACGGCCAATTACAAGGATATCTCTGATCGATTCCCGAATCAACTAATTGACTGAACAAACTGAAATTAAGCGATACGACCATCTGTGATCCTGACCACCAGATATTATTCGAATTAGAAAAAGCCGGAGTTTTATAGACGGAATTTATGTCCGCCAACTATCTCTCGATCATTTTCGGAACAGATCCAGTTTTTTTTTGCTCGCGAAAAATCGCCTATTAACTGAGGTATATGTTGAATCGTAATTTATCACCAGTAAAATAGAAGTTGGACCAGAGGAAATTTGCTTCAGTTGTCAACAAATGAATAGTTTACAGGACTAATTAAGGCGCTCTCTTATCGACGAGCGAATCTTTCCACGTAACGAAGTTGACCAAAAAGATGAATAAATTTGGAACACACCTCTGCGATGAACGTGCTCAACGAATCTAGGTTTCGAAAAAACTACGCTGTTTCATTATTCTTCTAAATTAAATATTCAGATTTGTAGTAGGATTTAATTATTCCGTTCAAAGAATAGATTGAAGATATTGGAAAAAATGACCAGGCCTTCATGAAGTTGACCGACAATCTGCAATTTTTTAATCAGTAGGGGATATTATACTGCGCAAAAAAATTAACGCACATTCTGAAAATCTCAATTTTAATGAAATTTAACTCTACATTGACTTTATAACTTATTTTTTATGTTCTCCCGGGAAGGTTTTGAACGAAACAAGACATATTAAATGGAAGAAAAATTCAGGATTTCACCGAATCTTATGTGAAAGAAGAGAAATGAACAATTTTCAAAATACTGAAATGCTGATAAGTGATATAATACTTGGTATTTCCACCCCTTGCGTTAATTACAGCTCGGCAACGACGGTTCATATCAAAATTGGTGATCTTAAAATGTTCTGATTTAATCCTTCCTAGATTTCTCCGAGTTGGATTCCTAAGTCATTAAGAGTAGCTGGATGATTTTCTGAACTTCTCAGCCTTCTATTGAGGTTGTCCCAAACCTGCTCAATCGGATTGAGATCTGGACTTCTTGCTGGCCATTCCATTCGAGAGACTTCAACCTCTTCAAGGTACTCCTGAACGATGCGTGCACGATGGGGTCTGTCATTATCGTCCATAAAAATGAAATTTTCACCAATGTATAGGGCAAATGGCACTACATGCTCTTCAAGAATGTTCCTTATATACTTATCAGCATTCATAGCTCCATTATCAACGACCACTAGGTCTGTGCGAGCAGTCAATAATACCATAATCGATCCTCCCCCGAAACCAATAGTATTCAGGAAATTGCACTGAGCTAGCATATCTTTCATGTGGACGTCTGTATACTAGGGAACGTCGATCACAATGGTAGAGGCAGAATTTAGACTCATCTGTGAAGAGAACTCTTTCCCAATCGGCCTCTTCCCAATGGATATGCTCTCTCGCAAAATCCAAACGCGCCCTTCGATGGGCTGGGGTAAGAGCTGGGCCTCTTGCCGCGACACGAGGCCTTAAATCATATTCTCTGAGGCGATTTCTTATTGTCTGAGTGCTAATTTGCACCTCATGAGTTTGCTCAAGCTGAATTTGAAGGAGGCGAGCGGTTGCAAACCGTTGTCTCAACGAAGAAACTCTCAAGTAACGTTCTTGAATGGCGGTTGTTACCCGTGGTCTACCCTGTCCTGGTCTTCGGACATTCATACCTGTCTCCCTGAATCGCTGCAACATTCTTGACACACTTGTATGGGAAACTCCAAACCTTTCTGCAATTCTTGTGTATGTCCACCCTTCTTCTCGCAAAACTACCGCTTAGGCACATTCCTCTTGGGTCAAATTGCGTGTTTCGCGTTGCATAGCGATCGAGTGTAGAAAATCAAACGAAAGAAAAACTATTGATCACTAGAATTGATCGAGAACAACTGATTTTAGAATGGAGCCAATACATTCAAAATCTGATAATATCATCTTTTTTTATTCCTGCTGGGAAAAAACATCTGTATTGAAGAAAACCGTTGAAAGTGGATAACATATACATGCATAATTCTGATAAAAATAATTATCATTGAGAACACCTTCAGTTGTAGAATAAATTTGAGATTTCCATAATGTGCATTAATTCTTTTGCGCAGTGTTCTTTTACAACAACCGACCACCAATTTACTTCCCAAATCAATGCAGCAATTTTTTCAAGAAGTTCCCTAGGAATATGTCTAGTTTTCCTTACGGATGGATAACCCTCCACTGCTCCAAATACATCGTCCTCAGCCGACTATGAAAAACACCGAAAGAATCTTATCTATAACAATAAGGCAAAAATGCGTGTTCATCGCATCAGTCACATGGAAGGGAAGATGTTATGACGGGTGTCTTGAATTCTAAAACCAGATTATTCATGAAACGCCAACCTCGATAAACTTATCACCATGACTGACTGACCTGGAAATGTTCAACGTAGCGAGGAAACATGGGGACGAAACAATCTTCATTATCTAGACGTATGCGGATGAATTCATAGTTTCAGATATGCTTTATCGATTTGGATTGGACTATTCGCTCAGCTCTTGATAAAAATCGAGAATAAGCAGTCTTCCAAGTGATGATTCTTCTTTTCTTCAGTTTTTCGAGGAACGCTACAGGACCCTCATGTTGGGGAATCATCTCCCATAGATATACCAGTGGTTATTCAGTATAAATGTGAAAAAACGAGAAGGAAATTCAAAAAACCATTTAAAGATACAACTTGAGTGGTTTCAGAGTGAAAAGGGGACTCCCCTAACTATCAAATATCTACCGCAACAATTCTATTTTCGAAATTTTTCCCTAAACGTTGTTGACCAACTATCAGACCTTCGTGAAACCCACCCACACTCTAAATAACACTTATCGAGCGCAGGAAAGTAATACACCCATCCAATGACCATAATTATCCCATTCTGGAAATGAAATTACGAGTAATCGCACAAGGTGATCATCGATATGATAATACCTCTCGTGGTTCGTGAAATGAAATATACCATAAATACACCGTACCGTTAGCAGTGCTAGTGCACCTTTCTTCTTCCTTTTCCATTGTCAGAGTGGTTATTAACAGTTTCCGCCACTAATAACTGGTATCACTGTCGGCTAAATGGTCTTGCCAAAATTCTCTTCATCCGTTTCAAACTGGTTGTTTCGATACGGAAAGGAATGTTAAAAAAATAAGCCTTCACGTTATTCTGGGAATGTTTCGTACCACCTTACTCAATATTTAAAAAAATGAATAAAATGAGAGGGAAGTTAGAATTCTTACTGCTAAATTTTAAAGGGTAAAGATATTTATTTTCTGAATTGGATACAACAAGAGCAACCATCTTCAACCCTCAATTAAAGGTTCTCTCTAACCTGTCGATCTGTTTTAATGCGCTACTGGAGCCATCAATTTTTTCTTCGGCAACCGACAAAGGATTCGAAAACGTGTGACTTCGTAAAATCGTAAAACCAACGGTGTATATTTCTGAAAGAGCGATCTGAGGAAAACAGAGACATTGAAGAGAATTTATAGTGCTGATATTTCAGTATTCTTTATCTTGCCAGCCTTTTATCCTGCCTCCTCTCTTTTCGTTGTGGAGTTTGTCAATTCATTTTTATACGAAGATGACTTCGTTCATGAGCATTCTAGTAGACGTAACAGTAGTTGTTTCAACTGGTGTGGAGTAAAATGGAGGATGGACTAGAGGGGAAAACTATCATTTCAATTTTCAATATTCCTGTTTCTGAATGAGAATTTTTTCGATGGTTTCATTCGAGAACCGAATGCTAGTTCTATTCTAGGGATCTAGGGCCTATTAAAATATGCCCCAAACTAGACACATGCTCTGAAAGAATTGAAGAAATGTGTGATTCTCAGAACACACAAATTCGAAATTAGAATAGAGCGAAAAACTTTTTCTTGTAACCCGTCGCGTGTTCGTAAACGACGTCACCTGCTGACTTTTATCCTGTGCCTTGTAGAACTTGTCAATTGCATTTTTTTATCCCCACAAAAAGCGTTCCCTCGTCCCAAGTCCTCAGCCTCACCAAATTTCGTAGATCGGATCTTGTTTCTTCTCCTCCGGCAGCCAACATTGAAAAAACACATAAAATTTGAAAACTGGGGACGAGTTTAATTTCACTGCATTGTTGAGTATAACATTACGCCGTTTCTTGTTTTATCGACGGACAGAAATGGTAGGTAGCGATCCAAGAAAGGCGTGGGTTGAGATGTCAGATGGGAGATATTGGTATAACATTGGAAAAAGTCAATATTCAGAGCTCTTTTCTCCAGGAGTTTCTTTATTGTTTCCAATAATCGGTTTTATCACGTCTTCTCTCTAATTTATATCTGCGTGATATCGGAACTACGTATTCTAAGAAATTTATATACGCTGATAATATTGCCCAAGCATTCTGTCATTCTGATTTTATATGTTTAGAGAATAATCTCTCTACAGATTTAGAAATGTTAAGGAATTACTTTTTCTAGTGGCGTTTGCGTCCTAAACCAAATAAAACCGAGGTTTCGGGTTTCCATATGAATAATCATCAAAAATATAGAAAATTGAGCGTAGTTTTAGGTAATTCTTTTTTGGAACGTGAATTCAATCCAAAATATCTAGGAATTAAGCTGGATTCCTCGCTGAATTTCAAAGCGCAGTTGAAAAATAGGAATAATATCCTGCATAAACTAGCTGGTACTTCATTAACTACTTAATTTTATCATCTCACATATTTCTGCTATTGTTTTCTTATTCCAGACTAAATTTTCTGGGAACTCGGAGAAGATGCCCTTCAATATAAAATATTTAAGCTAAGTAAAAGTAGTAAGAGTTTCATCTCTTACTACATTCGAGGGAAGAAAAGGTTTTTTACTGGGGTTTTTCTCTAAGCTCCTGTGTCATACGCAAAATTGTATGATGGTTCACCGTTTCGCTAACCTCCGCTAAAACTGTGTCTTGTACACATTCTTTAATTATTGTTTTATGTTAAAAATTGTAATGTTCTTCATCAAGAAAATATACGAGGATATATTGAAAAATTCTTAGCCTACTAAAGAACCAAACAAAATTTCAATGTCAAAATATTTTATTACTCAACATATTCCCCTCTCAAATTGGATACATTTATTACAGCGAATTTGCAACGTCTCTAGACCTTCCAACAAAAATATTTCTTCTTGCTCTGCAAACCAGACCTCTGTAGCTTTTATTACCTCCTCGTTGGAAGAAAATTTACGACCTTTTACTTCACTTTCAGTTGAGGAAAGAGATGATAGTCGGATGGAGCCAAATCTGGTGAATAAGGGGGGTGTTTTAGTAATTCAAACCCTAAATAAAGAATTATTTGCATTGCAACATGAGATTTGTGTACAGGGGCGTTGCCCTGCAAAAACGACAACACATTTGGATAGCTTTCCGCGTCTTTTCTCTTTAATTTTTGTCCCGTAGAGTGGTCAGTAACGTCGAATAGTAATCTCCGGTTATTGTTCTACCCTTATCCAAAAAAATCAATCATGATTACTCCACGGCAATTCCAAAAAACTGAAGCAAGAACTTTTCCATCAGATTTTTGGACACAAAACTTCTTAGGTCTTGGAGAACCAGAGTGTCGCCATTCCATCGATTGTTGCTTTGTTTCTAGATCGTAGAAATGTACCCAAGTCTCATCTATAGTACAAATTCGGTTTAGGAAGTCTACATCGTTTTCAAATCGAGCACAGATCGAACGCGATGCTTCTAAACCTTGCACGCTTTTGGTCAACATTAAAACATTTGGGGATCCATTTTGCAGCAATTTTTCTCATGATGAACGCGTTGGTATGAAATATTCAGTGCTTCAGGTATCCGTTTTAGCTGCAATATTTTTTTTATACATGTAACTGGTCTAGGCTAACTAGATATCAATACATCCTCGTATGTATGGATTAATCCAGATGCTTTTTTATTACTCGGATATTTCTTCCAGTATTGAATGCTTTCATGTAAGTCTGAGTAATTGTAATCCAAGATCCTTCCAAGTTGAATCTTTTACTATCCGATTATCTCGAGCTTTGCGTTAATCACCTCTGCCAACATCTACTCTCATTCATGCTCGTTGCAAGTGTTCTTTTTCGCCTATGTCGTAGCTTTTCGTGGAATAGAGTTGTAGACCACGGATCGATAAGAATCCCGAAGGGATCCAGCCCATCCCAAATACCTGAGATTGTATCTCCGCACTGACATGAATGAACAACTGAAACCGATCCAATGTCCTCACCCAGCCAACTTTATCTCCACCGAGGAATATTTATACACTTTATGTTTCCCCGTGTGGACCTGGCTCGTTTATCTTTTTTATTGACAATTAATTATTCTTTTTCCTACAGCTGGTGAGATATTCGACTCTCAGAACCAGAGCTGACTGTACTGTATGGAAATGAGGAAGTCGATACAAGTGTTCGGCCATACGGTAGGTTCAAGCTCGTTTGAAGCGATCTCGGACAGTTGAAGATTTGTCTTCTACACTTGGATCAAACATGAAGCTCAGAGAGTGATAGACAATCAAAGAAAATGAAAATGATGGCTCAAAAGTTTACGAGATTTTGGAGTGCCAAAAATGCCCTGGTTCTCAGAGGGAGCAGCTCACAAATATAATCTTTTATTTTAGGCCAGTTCCTGTATCAGTTCCCGAAAATATCGATGCAGTTCATGACATGATTTTATCAGACCGTCGAATTGGGCTAAAACGGATATCTGAAGCACTGAATATTTTATACGAATGCGTTCATCATATAGTTCACGTCAATTTGGACATGAAAAAAATTGCTGCAAAATGGATGCCCAAATGTTTTAATGTTGACCAAAAGCGTGCAAGGGTAGAAGCATCGCGTTCGATCTGTGCTCGATTTTGAAAACGATGTAGACTTAAACCGAATTGTAAATATGGATGAGACTTGGGTACATTTCTACGATCCAGAAACGAAGCAACAATCGATGGAATGGCGACACTATGGTTCTCCAAGACCTAAGAAGTTTCGTGTCCAAAAATCTGCTGGAAAAGTTCTTGCTTCAGTTTTTTAAGGATTGCCATGGAGTAATCATGATTTATTTTTTTGGCTAAGGGTAGAACAATAACCGGAGATTACTATTCGACATTACTGACCACTATACGGGGAAAAATTGAAAAGAACAGACGCGAAAAGTGTTTTGTTTTTGCAGGACAACGCCCCTACATACAAATCTCATGTTGCCATGCAAAAAATTCGTGATTTATGGTTTGAATTACTCGAACACCATCCTTATTTACCAGATTTGGCTCCATCCAACTATCATCTCTTTCCTCAACTGAAAAAAAGTTTAAAAGGTCGTGAATTCTCTTCCAGCGAGGGGGTAATGAAAGCTGTGGAGGTCTGGTTTGCAGAGCAAGAAGAAACATTTTTTGAAAGGTTTAGGCACGTTGCAGGTTCGCTGTAATAAATGTATCCAATTAAGAGGAGAATATGTTGAGTAATAAAATATTTTGACATTGAAATTTTGTTTGGTTCTATAGTAGGCTAAGAATTTTTCAATATATCCTCGTATGTTCGCTACCGTCTGATAATCTACGTATGTCTCAGTTCACTTAGCTCAAAAATTGATCATTGAGTCTTCGAAACAGTTCCTATTTCTTTCGAATTATACACAGTATAACAGATTGCCCTCATTCTTATTTGGGAGAAGCAAATACCTAATCATTTTTTACCCAATCATTCGAAATTTTCAAATCCAATTTCGTTTCGAGGTGAAAGCCTAAAAGCAATGCTGATCACAATTCATAGCACCTGAGAGTCATCTACGCCTAATAGATTCATCAACTTTTACAGAGAAGAAAGTACGACCGGCCAATACATCATGGCTAATCCCATATTAATTCAGACATCTAAAAAATAGGAATTATCTGATTCACAAATGAACTAGAAATGATTAAATCGATGGCGAACATGCACTTTCACAAATGCACTTAGCAGTTTGATCAACCTGTTGCAATTCATCAACCGACTTAGCACCAGACGATAATCCTAAAAGATTTATTCGATGTCGCTGGGGGACAAATATCGGTTTGTTCTAAATTATAGCGGCTACATACGAAATCATTATATCGGGGAATGTATACAGGGTGGGGCGATTTCGATCCATTGCTGAAGAATCCGCTCTTGTCTTGTGAACGAATAAGGAAAATGGATCTACATAATAATGGATATTCGATATATTGTTCATCAAAACTGCTCCACATGAGTTAGGGATATTGACTTAAATTGCAAAAAAATATAGTTAAAAAATAAGATTTTTGTGATGAAAATTCATACTAATATGATTTCAAGTTGCAAATTGATTATAGCCTGTAGGTTTGCAGCGTATACAGGGTGGTTAAAAAAAATCGAGTGAAATAGAAAATTTTATTCCCAGAGAATTCAAGCAAGACTATCAATACAATGTATTGCCTCCACGGGATTCAATAACAGCTTGACATCTACTTTGCATACTACACACGAGGTTGTTGAACATTTGAGGCATTTAGTTCCATAAACGGGGCAGAAGCTCTCTCAGATCATTTAAGGATTCTGGGTTAGGTTGATGATTATATAATCTTCTTTGGAGCATATCCCATGAATGTTCTATGCAATTCAAATCTGGTGAGTGCGAGAGGTATTGGTTAATGTGGAATACCAAGCTCCTCGCGCGCATTCTCAACTATGGCTGCACGGTGCGGTCTAGCGTTATCGTCTAGAAATTGAAAAGTTTCACAATTAGCAGCGTGAAAATTTGGCACAACATTGTCAATGACATGCTCCCTATAGTGTAAGGCGGTCATATTCCCAGGACAAATGTGTAGATCTGTGCGTCCGTTGAAACATATCTAGGCCCATACCATAACACTACCCCCTCGGAATGGATGGACTTCTTGGACATAGCGACGATTACAGGGTATGCGTGGGATTGTCCATACCCTTATTCTTTGAGAATCTGAAAATCGTCCATATCTGGATTCATCAGTGAAAAGGACACTACGCCATTGATCGTTGCCTTGCCAATTCCAGTCTTTGACGCTTATGGTCACGTGTTAATGAAACTCCTCTTAATGGACCTCTAGAACCTAGATTCACCTCTCTCAAAGGTCATCTGATGGTTTCGAAGGAAACTTGGACTCCATATGCATTTTGAAGAGTATTCCGTAGCATTCTACACGTAGATGTAGGGTTTCTTCTCGCCGAAACGGTGATGAAACGATCCTGAGCAGGTGCTGTTTTTCGTCGCCCACCAAGCCTTGGTGGTCTTTTCAACACGGAACCTGTCTCCCTGAACCTATTCCAAAGTCGAGATATCATGCTTTGGCTGACTTGGAGCCTTTCCGCTACAACAACTTGAGTTAGGACACCCTGTAGCATTCTGATAGCCGTATTAGCCTCAGCGTTTGTTAATTTTCGTCTTGGCATTTTCAGAAAACTCGTTTCAAATCGAAGCCGTTGACAAACTGACTTTATTTCGAAATAAGAACATTCATGAAGCATATGCAAAGAACCTTGTGGAGCAGTTCATATTAACCTATAATACAATATTCAATTCATATGGCTTTGATTTTCATACGAAACTCTCGTTTTTTTTAGATGTATTGAATATGTTAGATAAAAATATGTTTTAACTGAACAGAATTTTCCGGCATAGAAAGCTTGTGGTTTCACAGGGACAAAGCTCCAATTGATAAAACAAAATTCGAAGACAAGGAATTGAACAGGTATTACTGGATGGAGATCTAAACTGTAACATTGTAGCATTACGGTTAAGGAAATATATTTTCTTAGTGTCATTAATTATTTTTGAAGTAACGAAGAAAGACCCTTGGTGTCTTGGCCATTCTAGAATCCTGGGACCACTTTTATTTCTATGGTATATTGCTGAGGAAATGTGAATTGCTGAACTTTGTTCAGTGGTTGAACGAAAAACATCCTAACAACTTAAATTGATTGTTAGGTAATTTTATAGCTCTTTATGATAATTTGTTTTCAAAACCGATGATGGAGTTAAATATTAAATAGAGCTCGAATTTGGAAACATGGCTGCAAATTGCTGAAATTATTCAAAGTTGAAGGAAAAATTAACGTTAAACTGAAGTTATTTGTACATGAGAAAAATGGATTACTGTCAACCATAAATCAGTTGAAAATATGGAACAGCAAGTCAGAAGCATCGACTTCCATTCTAATGAATGAATTCCACTAAGAGCTAGAATTATAATGCACGAAACTAAATACGAGTTCATTCATATGGACAGTTAATAATTCGTTGAAATATAGCACCTGTCACCGTATTAAACAAATGTATTCAAATTCGTCCTATTTGAATAAGCCGAGAACCGAAAAACAGAAGCTCAGATAAACTAATTAATAGGACCGACCGACAAGATATTTTTTCCGTAATGTGAGAACGGATGCTGAAGGAATTAAGTCAGAATGATGGAATTAACGTACAGCGCGGTTCCATAAATTCTCGAAATTTGGAATTTATTTCTGGCTGGTTATCTCCATTGATGAACTTCGAGATCCAGTTCGAAAGATGTCACGTGTTGTGGTATCTTCTATACTTCATGCTTCTTGCATAAGCACCCCTGCTTTAGGATTCTTAGAATTGCATGCATGTACACACAGGATGAGTCTTTGACTCGTAAGAATATTTAAACAGTAGATTCTTGAGGGAAGAAGAAACACTTTTTCCCATACCATCATTTCCGATTTGGCCCTGATAAAAAGATGTAGCCATTTTGAATTTTCATAATGAGCTGTACAACCCCTGATAAAACAAAATTATCTTCAGAATAACTAGCTGAATCTGTGACACTACACATCTGTGGATCTTACGCAATTTTTCAAATTTCGCAGATACTTTTTAATTTTTGAACATCAAATTACTCGAAAACGGCATATTATATGAGAAATTATGTAGGATACTTTTATTTCCCAAAACGTTCAAATATTCATTAGATAGCGTCCAATTAATTTCAAGAGTTGGCATCTTCGAATTTTTGGTATTTAAATGGTACGTGATGGTCATAATGAAAAAACTGAAAGTCGTAGGTGATATCTCGTGTTCGAAAAAGATTAATCAAATCAATGAAAAATTATATTCCGAAATTCATTTGATTCGATAAAACAGTCTGTGAGATAGATCTAAAAATAACATTTTTTCATGATTTTTCAACACCCTGTATTTTTTAAACCCAGCCAATTCGGGAAAAATGGCAAAGGAAAAAAGTGTTACTTTTGACCTTAAGAATCTACTATTGAAATATTTGTACGAGTCATAGAATCGCCCTGAATAAATTGCTCGTGAAGACTTGAGCTTGCTTTTTGCTGGCTCATTCTTTTTAATTTATAATCCAAAACTATTTCTCCAGATTATATGTGATCCAGATATCCCTCTTCGATATCGCCTAATCAAATTGCAACTGTCAAAAAATGGTGTGTTTGAGAACAAACTCGAACAAAATGCCTCAGTTCTTAAAAAAAATCAGATATTCCCTTAGGCATCGTACCTGAAACAGATAACCCCAAACAAAACCACCGACCACTCAATAAATCTGGGAAGAAGGGGACCAAACGAAAGAACTGTCAACGGTGAAGAGCGTAGATATATGGAAAATTCATGTTTTCTACGGTAACTAACAAATCTCGAGACATAGGTACCTACTTACCTGGGATTGAGTCGTTTTCTACCTTCCCGTGTCAAAGACAACTCGAATGGAAATTATTTTGTCGATGGTTGGAGTATCGTTTACAAGACTCGTGAGGAATCGTTGTAAAGTTGTGTACGATCAGGTTGTTGGTAACGTGAACAACTTCTTGACTACGAGTGTTGGGGTGGACATCGATATTTATTATGTATGAACAACGATGGAGTATCTTCGAAATTGTTTTCCATTCACACTGCTCAAAAATTCTGTGGAGTGTATAATTTGCGTATTTGTAATAATTATAATAATATACAGGGTGAGTCTTTGACTCACACTCACACGAATATTTTAACAGTAGATTCGTGAGGTCAAAAGAAACACTTTTTTCCCATACCATTTTTTCCTAATCGGATCGGTTTAAAAGATATATAGGCTATTGAAAAACCATAAAAAATGTTATTTTCACAAACGGTGAGATGAATCTTTTTCGAACACAAGATATAACCCACGTCGTTCAGTTTTCTCATTATGACCACCATAACCTTCCATAAAAAGACCAAAAATTCAAAGAACCAAACTCTGAAAGTAAGTTGAACGCTATATAATGAATATTAGAACGTTTTTTAAAATAAAAGTAATCTTCATATTTTCTCGTAAAATGCACCGTTTTCGAGTAATTTGATGTTCAAAAATTAAAAAGTATCTGTGAAATTTGCAAAATTGGGTACTTTGGCTGAATTCATCCCTGTTTAAAAGATCCTCAGATGGTTAGTGTCACAAATTTAGGTGGTTATTCTGAAGGTAATTTTGTTTTTCCACAGATAGCACAGCTCATTATGAAAATTTTAAATGGCTATATATTTTTATCAGGGTCGAATCGGAAAAAATGGTATTAAAAAAGTGGTTAATTCAGGATTTTTTCTGTTTCCTCTAGTTCGATTTTTTGGGTACAATTTGGGAAAACAAAATTATAAATGGATGAAATAGATGTTCTCTTTCGTCTAAACCGTAATTGAACCAATAAGGATAACTGCTCACCGAGGACGTACAAAAGTGCCACGAAACCTATTCTCATCGAAGGGGATGAAGCTGAAACCCCTTCACCACGTGACCCTTTGAAATCGCGAACTCCTGTCGCTGCAGGGTGGAAACAGTGAATTCGATAGCACGTTCAACGCAAAGATGTACGTGAGTTTTACAAGTTTGACGGTGGGAAACATTGAGGAAAAGTAAAATAGTGTTTTTCCGACAGCGATGATTCATCAGGCTATTGAATTATCTTTTCAGTAGGATAAAATATTGATATTCATTTATGTATAGTATACAGGGTGTTCCGTTATTTCGGGATTTTATTCTTCAGATGATTTTATGATACAAAGATTGGGCCTCTGACGCATTGTTTCGGAAATACAGGATTTACACAAAAAACAAATCTGTTTCTTCCAGAGAGGACTTTTTCCACCTAGAAAGTTGATAAACATATGAATTTCAATAACATTAACACAAAATTCATTTGGAAAATCTTTTCTGATCTCCAGTTGAACTTGGACAAGTTTTCTTAGCATCAATGATGGAATTTCAGCCATTGCATATAATGGAGAAGACAAGATATCATAGTTGTGGCTCTTCATATAGAGTCATTCGGGGTAACTGAGCGCAGTGGGTAAGTGTGCGCAGTGCGTATATCTCGACTATGCAAAGTATGAAAGAGGGGTTCATTTGAGTGAAGCAAGGGCGCAGAATCGCCATATTAGTTTTTCATGGGAGTGCGCCGTGCGACGTTTCGTTAACTTTTTATTTGCAATCAATCAAATTCACTAGTTTTCTTGTTAATTTTTAGCATCTCTGCACATTCTGCCAGGTCCAAGTTCTGAGTCCCTCAGTGTTAAACAATATTTTATTCGATCATGGGCATATTAATCTGAATATATAATAAAAAATTTTAGGTTCTCTTAGCTGCTCAACTCTATAAGAACGTCAATTCAAATTTTGGCTTACTGGGGAAAGTGTGCGAGGGTAAGTATGCGCATAGATTCATTATAAGGGCATTAGTTCAGTGAGGAATAAATTATGACATTGTTGATTTTCTTGGTTAAGACTCGATCAATATTGTCCTATTTGTTCGGAAAAATATGAAGAGCCACAGACAGGGGAATGTATCAAGTGTTGTGTTCACCAAGAATTGTGGCAAGAACACTAATGCACTGCTTGTAAAAAGGCGCTCCTGTATTGACAATAAACAGCATTTCTCTAATATTGTAACATTTTGATGACATTATTTTGTAATTTGTTTTGATTTTGTGGTTCACTAAGCACTGCGTTCACTTACCCCGTGAGGGTGCGCACACTTACCCGCAATACGGGGCATGTGAACGCACTCCGACTTTCTCTACTAAATTCTTTATTGCGGAAAGAAAACGTTTTTGTTTGTTTGCTTTTTGATGTTTTTTTATAGATTAGAAAATTCTCTATCTCATGAATATGTTTTAATTTTCCTAGCTTCAACATTTGAAACAGGGTATGGCTTGAAAGGCAAAAGTGCGCACAGTTGCCCCGAATGATTCTAATCAATTTCCTTCCAATTATGATCGTGTAAAGAACAAGGGTATTACTGTCTTTTATCAGATGATTCAGAACAAATTCGGAATTTTCTTCATAAATATAATACTTCATGACATTTATTGACCTAAAATTGATAATAATTAACACACTTGAATCCAATTTCGACAACCAATCTTCAAAATTGAGAAAAAACAACTAGAAACTGAGAAAAAAGGATTTATTGGACGAAAATCTCAGAAAACCCTTAAAAAATGACAAGGACTGTATTAACTTTTTAGTTTGAACTCTCATCACCATGTCACTGCGATCTACATTTGAATTCTTACTGAGAAGGCTAACCAGAAGTATAATGAATATCTATATGATTTTTCTAAAACTGTCCGACATTTCTGTAAAATCTTCTATCTATAAGATTGCGAATCGTTAAAAATGACGAATCGTTCCGGACGATTCGTTGTTAATCACGATACGTCGAAGCCGGATCCGTCAGGAGCTTCAAGATGCATAATAACCGGAAAAATTTTGCTGATGGAACCCACACGGGAGACCCCCCAAAGTCCCCCAAACTATACGAAATTGACCCCGCTAGCCGGACCGTCATCCATCTCGTCCAGCGAGGCGTTATCGCTCGCCGATTCTGGTCCTCGCGACAGCCTCATCCATCTTGTTTTTGTTTTCGATAAACTGTCAATTTCATGTTTTCGCCTTTTCGATTCCGACATCCTCATCGGTCTCTCTAATGTTCGAGCGCACCGAACGTCGATATGATGTTAGATTTCGAAAGTTATGCGGTGTCACACTTGTTTGTGAGGATGTCGTAACGTAGATAAGCCAGGGTGACATGAGGAAATCGGACGGTGAGAGTATCCTTTTTCAGGTCATCCATTCTCGCCCTGTCCGCGACTGTCGATGAGCGTGCCATGTGCCACATCTCGAACATTCTTTGCTAAAGATGAACAAAAAATAACAAATATACGAGGATATATTGAAAAATTCTTACAGCGGGTTTCATAGAACTTTGATGGTCCGATCAACGATTTGACAGTCACTCGATTTCTAAAATGAAATCTTTTCATTCCTGAATATATTGAAGAAGTATCAATTCAGAATATGTTAATGGACGTATGAACATCATTATTTGATATAAATCAAATCATGACTGAATTATCGGTTGAAAACAAATTGACGTCTATTCGTCAATCAAGCGTTGATTTCCCTATCAAGCTTTATGAAACCCGGGGTTAGTCTACTATAGAACCAAATGAAATTATAATGTCAAAATATTTTATTACTCAACATATTCTCCTCTTTATTGGATACATTTATTACAGCGAACCTGCAACGTCTCTAGACCTTTCAAAAAAATGTTTCTTCTTGCTCTGCAAACCAGACCTCCACAGCTTTTATTACCTCCTTGTTGGAAGAAAATTTACGGCCTTTTTGAACTTTTTTTCAGTTGAGGAAAGAGATGATAGTCAGATGGAACCAAATCTGGTGAAAAAGGGGGGTTGTCTAGTAATTCAAATACTAAATCACGAATTTCTGCATGACAACATGAGATTTGTGTGCAGGGACGTTGTCCTGCAAAAACAAAACACCTTTGGATAGCTTTTCGCGTCTTTTCTCTTTAATTTTTTCCCGTAGAGTGGTCAGTAATGTCGAACAGTAATCTCCTGTTATTGTTCTACCCTTATCCAAAAAATCAATCATGATTACTCCATGGCCATCCCAATAAACTGAAGCAAGAACTTTTTCAGCAGAATTTTGGACACGAAACTTCTTAGGTCTTGGAGAACCAGAGTGTCGCCATTCCATCGATTGTTACTTTATTTCTGGATCGTATAAATGTACCCAAGTCTCATCCATAGTAATAATTTGGTTAAAAAGTCTACATCGTTTTCAAATCGAGCACAGATCGAACGCGATTCTTCTACCCTAGCACGCTTTTGGTCAACATTCAAACATCAGAACATCATTGGATCAATATTTTTCTGGATATTGTAAAAAAAATCAGTTGCCTATAACTCTGTTGAACCATGATAATTTCAAATCGCTAGCTTTGTAATTTCTAATCATATAGTATTATACTCGACTTCCTGTCATGATGGTCTCCATAACATTTCTGATTTTTTCGGTTGTGTGTTAAATGTCACGCATGTCATTTTTGGACATCAGGAAGTCGGATGAGTTAGCGTAGGTGCTCATGGCGAAGCGATATGGATATAATTAAGCTCGTAGTTGGAATCACGGTTTATTTGCCTTCAAATCAGGTATGAAGTGAAGAAAAATAAAAGGCCGGAGCGTTCTTCGTTTACGTACACTTCAACTTCTTTTTGTTCGAGAACTAGAATTACTGATTAGGGTATTCTTTGGTGAAATACAATTCTCAGCAAACCAAATCTCTAGTAACTGACCATTACTCCTCTTTTGATGTAACAAACAGGGTAAGTCTTTGATTCGTACCAATATAAACTTTTTTCCTTCACCATTTCTTCCGATTCGACCCTAATAAAAAGATATAGCCAGTTTAAGTTTTCATAATTAGCTGTGCCACCACTGGAAAACTAATTTACCTCCAGAATAACTCCCTGAATCTGTGACACTACACATCTGTGGATCTTTTAAACAGAGTTGTATTCAGCCAAAGTATAGAGTTTTTCAAATTTCACAGATACTTTTCAATTTTTGAACTACGAATTACTCGAAAACAGCGCATTATACGAAAAATATGAAGCATACTTTTATTTCACAGAGCGTTCGAATATTCATTAGACAGCGTCCAACTTAGTTTCAAGAATTGTGTTCTTTGAATTTTTGGTATTTTTATGGTACGTAATGGTCATAAGGAGAAAACTGGAAGACAACGGGTTTTATGGTTTTTCAACAGCCTGTATCTTTTAAACCGAACTGACTCGGAAAAAATGGTGAAGGAAAGAAGTGTTTATTTTGACCTCAAGAATCTAGTGTTGGAATATTTGTACGAGTCAAACACTCATCCTGGATACAGGAATAAGGAACGATGAAAATATGAAATCGATTAAATATTTTCAAAACGAGATAAATAAACCTCGAACATTTTCCAAATGAAAGCTATTTGGCTCACCCAAAACGTTGAAAAAGTAGGTACCTACTCTATATTTGGCTAAAACTCGAAAGAATTTCCATAAACTGAGTGAATTAAATGGAGTAATCTGAAATTTTGAATGGTTATTAAAATACCATCATAAAGGAAAACACGAGACGCACAACATGCCAAACCTACTTTCTACGCAACCACCTTCATCATACTTCCATATACACTATGATGACCTATTTCGAGTTTATAGGAAACCAAACACAATTTTTCACAGGAAATCTGCATGCTTAGGTTTCCGACAATGAACCTTAAATATTTTCAGAACCCTGCAATTTCCGGTTATAACCAGAAACATCCAACTACTTTCTCATTTCATGCGGTACATCCAGTATATCTTTGCATCGTAAGATTCAATGACAATTCCAACCCAAACCTTGGGTAAAAACTCAACGGTTTGAGAGTTATTGGAATTCTTATGAATACAACCGGTGCAAGAGCCCTACTGAGGATTTTCCAGACTATTACGCCCTCTCTGATTCCGCAGAAGAAAAAACTCCTCTCGTATAGGAATCCACAGTGTTATGTAAAGAGGCATACTTCTGAGGATGCGCCAGCATTCATTATCACAAAAAGGAATTGCCCAAACTTGACGACATATCTTTCCAAATATTCATGATGCTCTAGTCTAGAGAATAGTTCGGTTTTTGGATCTCTGCCAATAACATTCACTACCGAAGATTCAGGTTACCTGGGACGATTGTTGAATTCAACTTGTCATATTTTTGAAACGGTGAACTATTTTTATCTAAAAAAGAGGTTCGAATATGCCTAATAACTCAGACTATTGATTAGGATATATACCATGCTCCAAAATTCGGATATACATTTTGAAAAACCCACCCACCGATTTGGAGGCTTGGGACACAAGTTAAAATCTATTGATTTCTCAACTCTCAAATGAAATAGGTGACTTGGGATTGTGTATAGTTTTGAAAAATTAGAATTTGTGATTATATAGTTCAAATTCGGTAAGGAAATTAAATGACAAACCCCTATTACAGCGAAAGTAAATATATTGCAACTCAAATGTGAAAAAACTAAACAAATCAAGGGAACTTTGATTTCTTTCATTCTTTGGTGATTTCCTTGTAGAAATAATAGATAATATCCTGCGAAAAATCGGCATATTTCTTGCTGCCAATGCGCCGCTTGTATCTATTCGGCATTACGGCATTGTCCCAAGTCACCCTATGAAACAACAAAATAAAAGAATGAGATCCGTGTTGTCGTTTGATTTGTAAACAACCTTGTTTCATGACATATCTAATATCCCAATATCCCACGTATCCAGAAAAAAAATTACACATGCACAAAGTGAAGCACATGTACAGGACACTAGAATATAAGGGCCATAAAAAACGCGCTTTTACTCTCCTGAATTCGTTAATTTTTCCTGTAGATTCAAACGCTCTGGTCACGGCAAACTCAACAGGAATTAATTGTTAAACTAAACGAAAAGACGCTACACAATCTTATAAGTTTGTCCCTTCACTCATAAATGGTAAGAAACAAAGAAATCTGCAAGGGTAATTGTCCCAAGTTACAGGACTGTCCCAAGTCACCCGGATCTACCGGTAATTTTCAAAATGACAACCCTTGGGAAACTTATACGTGAGTTCTATTCCTACTTTTTTCGTTATAACCACAATCCACAAAAAAGATAATGGAATAGTTGGGACACTATGGAGGTTTTAAGATTTCTTGTGAAATGTAGAGCGGTCAATTCGGAAAAACTTCTTCGATGGGCTATCTCTTTACTCAGTGCCTCGACCAATTAACGAACGTATAGTGTTTCTCATCGCAAAAGCCCCTTGAGAGGATAACCGCTCAAGAGAGCTATCTATCACAGTCGCAGCAGAATGAGGAATTGCACTGGACCGTTCTAGGCATCAGATAGGTGGCTAGGGTCACGTTACTATTATTAATATTTAATAAAATAATCGTGCCACGCGAATATCGCCTTATTGAATCTTCAAGTCGGGCAAAATAAAAAATGGCGAACTTGTAAACAAGGCATCTTGATACCCGGGCAGGCCGCGTTCATTTACTGCAGGTTGTAGTTCACGCAGCCCGCGATAAAAATCTACCAATTAGTTGTTTATGGACATAGTCGCCAGCTAAATAATGCAGAAGTTGTTCGGTGCCATCAGGGCTCCTTCTAGAGAGCTTGACACGCAGGGCCGGACCATGGGAACTGCTTCTAGAGGAAAAAGTGCACAACGGTTCGGCTTGGACATTAGGAAGAAATATTTCAATTCGGCAACACTGTAACAGTATGGAATTGTAGGAAAATATGAGAAATGGGCAACAATGCAATCGTATCCAAGTCCAGACAGTTACCGTCAGGGGACTCTTAGTGGATATTTTTTGTATTCAACCTCATTTTATTCTTTTTTCATGTATGCTTTATCAAAAAATCTGTAGTATGGCATCAAAGTGTTATCTGTGAAACTGTTATAAAAAAAGTTTTTTTTAATGGCAACTATTTGTGTCAAGAAAGGAGTAGAAACAAGGATAAACCTCATATTGCTGAGAATAATTTGGCAATTGATGGGGTTTATCAACCTTTATTATTATAAATAATATAGGGCACAAAAACTTGAGCTTTCCATTTAAAAAAACTCAACTACCCAGTAGTCCTTGTAGAGCCTCTTATGTAGAGAGTGTATAAAAAATTGCGTAATTTAAAATAATAATTGACCTGTACCGTAATTTTTCTTGGGAATAAGTTCCCAATAATTGATTTTTCTATTTTTAATTTAACTTGTCCTATACATTGTAAATGTCTTAAGCTACCAATAAATTCCTAATTATTATTATTATTATATCAATGTATTAAGATGAACAGCCACAAATACGCGCCAGTTGTCCTGTTAATTGTTTATTCATGTGAAATTTTTGGTCAAAGGTTAAGTTTCAAGTCAAGACTTGAAACTTCCTTTAATTTTTTTTACTTATATTGGTGCAAGACGATTTTTGTTGAAGAATTTAACATTCTTGTAATTATCTGTTAATTCCTTCGGAAGATACCCATTCCCAACTACTGCACTGCATCAGAAGCATTTAATCTTCGGGTTAAAATTTTTGAAATCTACAACTGATGTAACATATTCAAACTTTAGCCAAAGAAGATAACGAACATTAACTCTCCACAAGCTTGTGCATATTATGATATTATACTGGTCTCTTGCCTTTTCAATGCAAATAACTGGATTTGGTATACCTTCAATCAGTTTGTGTAAACTTCAACTATGTTCGTCACATATTTTCTGAAGAGATTCGACATTGTGATAAAATACGTAATAACAGAAACTTTTACGTAGAACAGGCAACATAGCGTTGATTTAAAACCCAAAAATGTTTTGACAAGCGTCATAACCCCACATTTTCGTTCTATACAGAGTGAAATGTGTCAAATTTCCAGGGCCAACTGACTGCTAAAATAAAAGTGAATGGAGTATACATAGAAAATAACGTAGATTTAATATATTCATCACTTTTTACTCATTCTGTCCATTTTTGTGAATAAGTACTCCAGATCAAATTGTCGCTTTTTCCTTCATCGCCAATTTTGGAGTTCGAGTCCTGCCCTGGTTTTGCATACCCTCCTCCAGTACGTGACTAGATTTATTGGGCTGCTATAGGGGCGAAATCAATAAACAATCTATGTGAGAATTTTTCTTGAAGATGCCCCGATAAGCAGCTAGTGGACCCTTATATTTATGACTCAATAAAAGAGTGTTTCTTTTGTGACTCTGCACATAAACGCTTCCAGAGCAATCGTGATTCCATTCTCGCCTCGAAAAAATCTCGACCACTCGAGATTCACCGATTTGGCTTCGAAAATCGAGAAGGCTGGGGACAGTTGAAAAAAAATATAAAATAATGAAAAAAAAAACCGTTTCTGTTTTATTCTGCATAAAATATATATACATTCGCATTTTCAGTTTATTATGATAATTGAAGTTTATACAAACTGATTGAAGGCATACCAAATCAAGTTATTTGCATGGAAAATACAAGAGATCAGTATAATATCATAATATGGATTAGCTTGAGGAGAGTTAATGTTCGTTATCTTCTTTGGCTAAAGTTTCAATACGTTACATCAGTTATAGATTCCAAAAATATTAACCCGAAGATGAAATGCATATGTTGCAGTGGTTGGGAATGGGTATCTCCCCAAGGAATTAACAGATAATTACAGGATTGTTAAATTATTCAACAAAATCATCTTGCTTCAATATAAGTAAAAGGAATTAAAGGAAGTTTCAAGCAAGATGAACTTCACCTTCGAACAAAAATTTCACATGAATAAACAATGAACAGGACAACTGGCGCGTATTTGTGGCTGTTCATCATTGATATAATAATAATAATTACGTATTTATTGGTACCTTAAGACATTTATAATGTATAGGACAAGTCAAATGAAAAATAGAAAAATCAATTTTCGGGAACTTATTCTACGATGACATTCATCGAAAATCCTGTAGCAAACTTTTCGCATCAATTCACTCAAACATAAAATTCTCAAATTCCACCACTTTTTTGGGTCTCCCAATAGAAGGTAATTCTTTGTCATCCTCTTCATTCACAATCTTTCTGATTGTGGAAATATTCAGCTGAAATATAAGTCGTTTAGATTCAGATGAAACATTATATAAATTCTCTTGCATTGAATATATTCACTATCGTCTGACGTATTGTGGATTTTAGAATATCAGGGTATAACTATTTGAATGAGCGGACCTGAATTCTAAATAGCACTTCCTGAAACCCTGTCTCTTTTTTTAATCACTTTCGGCATTTTCGTAATAAAAATTGATATTAGTTGTGGCAACGGCGTTATGACATTAACGACATTTCATGAGTGCCAACCTTACTCCGTTCTAGTTACAAAAGCTTGAGAAAATTATTTCATGGCCAACCGACTACAGTTCGTATAAACTTCAATCATGTTCGTCACATATTTTCCGAAGGGATTCGACATTGTGATAAACTACGTAATTACTGAGAATTTTACGTAGAACGGACAACATAGCGCTGATTTAAAACCCAAAAACGTTTTGACAAGCGTCATAACCTCACATTTTTTCACTATACAGAGTGGAAAGGGTCAAATTTCCATGGCCAACCGAGTGCCAAAATAAAAGCGAATGGAGTACACAGTATACGAGTTTCTTACTTGGAATAAATTCAATAAATCAAAAACACCTTCTTGTTTCAAATATGCTCCGACAGGAGGAGTGGTGTTTTACATTAGGCTCTTTTTGATGTGAGAAAATTAACATTCTTGTTCAACTTGTTTGTTTGACATAAAACACCTACCACCTGACTTTACATTTCTGAACTGCACGATTAATTAATTAATTCTTCCACTTCTTGAGGAAAACCAAATATCCACTTGAATGTTTTGATTCTTTTACCGATGTTTGAACATTTCTAATGCACATTTTAAGCTTCTCATTTTGCAGCTTCCACCCTTTCTTTCACAATAGCCAGAGTTTACCGAAAACGACCACAACCATCAAAGGTCCATTTGTTAAGGATGCCATTTTCCGGTATTCTAATTCCATTGACACCCTCCCCCTAATCCTGAATAATTTCTGACCACTACGCCCGTCGTCGGTCAGTTCTAATATGCGATTTAACGAGCGATCGGTTTTGTCTGCTGTACCCCTTTCGTCTGTAGAAAACTCCGTTCTGCGGATTTAGGGGGGGCAGGTGGGTCCGTAGGGGACCGGTGGTCAGGGTTTTTGTGGTGGACACGCGACTAATCCGCACCAGGACGTGCACGAAATTTGCGGAAATTGAGAAAGATGCCGCTGCCTTTAAATCCCGATTTATTGTCGTTGTGGTCGGCAGTTGACGAAGTGCTGTTGTTGGTCGTATCGAGGGATTTGGAAATACACTGCGGAAAAAAAATTAACTTATTTTTTATGTTCTCTCGGGTAGGTTTTGAACGAAACAAGACACATTAAATGGAAGAAAAATTCAGGATTTCACCGAATCTTATGTGAAAGAAGAGAAATGAACAATTTTCAAAATACTGAAATGCTGATAAGTGATTTAATACTTGGTATTTCCACCCCTCGCGTTAATTACAGCTCAGCACCGACGGTTCATACTCAAATGAGTGATCTTAAAATGTTCTGATCTAATCCTTCCCAGATTTCTCCGAGTTGGATTCCTAAGTCATTAAGAGTAGCTGGATGATTTTCTGAACTTCTCAGCCTTCTATTGAGGTTGTCCCAAACCTCCTCAATCGGATTGAGATCTGGACTTCTTGCTGGCCATTCCATTCGACAGACTTCAACATCTTCAAGGTACTCCTGAACGATGCGCGCACGATGGGATCTGGTATTATCGTCCATAAAAATGAAATTTTCACCAATGTATGGGGCAAATGGCACTACATGCTCTTCAAGAATGTTCCTTATATACTTATCAGCATTCATAGCTCCATTATCAACGACCACTAGGTCTGTGCGAGCAGTCAAAGATATTCCACCCCATACCATAATCGATCCTTCACGAAACCAGTAGTATTCAAGAAATTGCACTGAGCATATCTCCCATGTGGACGTCTGTATACAAGGAAACGTCGATCACAATGGTAGAGGCAGAATCTAGACTCATCTGTGAAGAGAACTCTTTGCCAATCGGCCTCTATGCTCTCTCGCAAAATCCAAACGCACCCTTCGATGGGCTGGGGTAAGAGCTGGGCCTCTTGCCGCGACACGAGGCCTTAAATCATATTCTCTGAGGCGATTTCTTATTGTCTGAGTGCTAATTTGCACCTCATGAGTTTGCTCAAGCTGAATTTGAAAGAGGCGAGGGGTTGCAAACCGTTGTCTCAACGAAGAAACTCTCAAGTAACGTTCTTGAATGGCAGTTGTTACCCGTGGTCTACCCTGTCCTGGTCTACGGACATTCATACCAGTCTCCCTGAATCGCTGCAACATTCTGGATACCCTTGTATGGGAATCTCCAAACCTTTCTGCAATTCTTGTGTATGTCCACCCTTCTTCTCGCAAAACTACCGCTTGGGCACATTCCTCTTGGGTCAAATTGCGTGTTTCGAGTTGCATAGCGATCGAGTGTATAAAATCAAACGAAAGAAAAACTATTGATCACTAGAATTGATCGAGAACAACTGATTTTAGAATGGAGCCAATACATTCAAAATCTGATAATATCATCTTTTTTTATTCCTGCTGGTAAAAAACATCTGTATTGAAGAAAACCGTTGAAAGTGGATAACATATGCATGCATAATTCTGATAAAAATAATAATCATTGAAAACACCTTCAGTTGTAGAATAAATTTGAGATTTCCATAATGTGCGTTAATTTTTTTTGCGCAGTGTAGAAGAGGCGGTTTTTGGAAATAAAAGGGAGAGAAAACTAAAGACGCTCATCGGGCGTTCAAAAAGGGAATGCTGGAAGAAACTCCTGGAGGAAGTAGACTGCGACAAATGGGGAGCAGAATATCAGATAGCCACTATAAGAAACTGGGCACAAAGCTCCACCTTACTTTATCAGAAAGCAGGAGACGTAAAAAACTCCAGGATCTTTCTTCAACTGTAAGGAAAGAAGATTGTAAATTTAAGGAAGGTTGCATTTCACTCCGAATTCAAGGTTTATTGTGCCCTCCATTACGTAATCTATAGCTCACCCTCCTGTTTGAGGGGTAAATGAACTCAATCAGTATCTGGGTTTGTTTCAAGGAGGTAACTTCCTCAATTCTACGAGGATGTATTGATATCTAGTTAGCCTAGACCAGTTCCATGCATAAAATAATATAGCGTTACCATAGCAACGAACAATAACTCATTAGAAGTGCCAGTGTGAAGTTTGAGGTCCAAAAAGTAAAACAGAGTTACGCAATAAATTAAAAGGAAGAAGATGTCCACCGAAATTGTGAGAATCGAAAAATTGTATCGAGCCATCATCAAGTACCTGTATTTAAAAGGGTTAAGAAGTAAGCAGATTTACGGAGATATGCTCAATACCATTGGTGATCAATGTCCTTCGTAAGCGACCGTGAAAAATTGGACTGCAAGCTTCAGAAGAGGTAAATTTTCCATTGGAGATGATAATCGATCGGAAAGGCCAGTTTCTGTGTCAGTCCCCGAAAATATCGATGCAGTTCATGACACGATTTTATCAGACCGTCGAATTGGGCTAAAACGGATATCTGAAGCACTGAATATTTCATACGAACGCGTTCATGATATAGTTCACGTCAATTTGGACATGATAAAATTGCTGCAAAACGAATCCCCAAATTTTCGAATGTTGACCAAAAACGTGCCAGGGTAGAAGCATCGCGTTCGATCTGTGCTCGATTTGAAAACGATATAGACTTCTTAAATCGAATTGTTACTATGGATGAGGCTTGGGTACATTTCTACGATCCAGAAACAAAGCAACAATCGATGGAATGGCGACACTCTGGTTCTCCAAGACTTAAGAAGTTTCGTGTCCAAAAATCTGCTGGAAAAGTTCTTGCTTCAGTTTTTCGGGATTGTCATGAAGTAATCATGATTGATTTTTTGGATGAGGGTAGAACAATAACCGCAGATTACTATTCGACATTACTGACCACTCTACGGAGAAAAAATTAAAGAGAAAAGACGCGGAAAGCTATCCAAAGGTGTTTTGTTTTTGCAGGACAACAACCCTGCACACAAATCTCATGTTGCCATGAAAAAATTCGTGATTTAGGGTTTGAATTAGTAGAACACCCCCCTTATTCAACAGATTTGGCTCCATCCGACTATCATCTCTTTCCTCAACTGAAAAAAAGTTTGAAAGGTCGTAAATTTTCTTCAAACGAGGAGGTTTTAAAAGCGAGGTCTGGTTTGCAGAGCAAGAAGAAACATTTTTTTTGGTCCAGAGTCGTTGTAGGTCCGCTGTAATAAATGTATCCAATTAAGAGGAGAATAAGTTGAGTATTAAAATATTTTGATATTGAAATTTTGTATCCTCGTAATCATAGAGGCACATAACCACTCAATCCCCGAGATCAACATACATCCTCATGTTAGCCCATTTCCTGTCATATTCGTAACCGGACAAAAAGCGAATTTATTGTCGTCGTTTCGATGAACGACGTCCAGCTGCTGTTGCCCCATTGAGGGAATCGTCCGAGACCAGAATGGATAGAAAATAGATAAACGAAATATCTCTGGCACTGTGGAATCCTACCGAATAATATCGATCCAATTAAAAAATACCAGAGGAGCCGCTTTTGCCACCTGTAGATCGTCGATACAGGCTGATTTATTTTATGTGAATTTCCGCTACTGCCCGATTCTTCTCTGCCCCGCTTTTCGATTAGGAAGGTCTAATCGTTTTCGGGTTTTCCGAGGATGCTTGAAGGTTGCAGGCCTACAGGGTGTCCCAACTACCTCGGAAATCTTACGGTTTCTCAGAGAAGCAAACTCTGTTTCTCATTATGACCATTATGTTTTATAAAAATAACAAAATTCAAAAAACCCAACTTTAAAACAAAGTTGGACGATGTCTAATGAATTTTTGGACATTTTGTAAAATAAAAGTATTCTTCATATTTTTTCGTATAATGCGCCGTTTTCGAGTAATTTAATGTTCAAAAATTAAAAAATATCTGTGAAATTTGATGAATTGGATACTTTGGTTCAATACAACTCTGTTTAAAAGATCCACACATGTGTAGTGTCACAGAGTTTGCTAGTTATTCTAAAGGTAATTTTGTTATTTCAGGGGTAGCACAGCACATTATGAAACTTAAAATGGCTTTATCTTTTTAACAGGGCCAAATAGCAAAAATGGTAGAGGGAGAAAGTGTTTTTCATTTGACTTAAAGAATCTACTGTTGAAATATTTGTACGAGTCAAAGACTCCCCCTGTATAGATGGGTTTTACGGAGTATCCTCTGATGGTGTTCTCCAGTATGCAGTCAAGAACTGCACTATGGAGCTGTCTCTGTCTCTGTCTGATTGAAACGAGGTCTCACAATCTACTCTAGTCCCAGTGGACTAGTATATACAAGGTGGGCAAAATTCGTTGTCTACTCAGGGAATCTCGAGAACTATAAGAGGTAGATGAAAACGGTTGATACTTTTCGAGCTCTTATTCAGAGAAACAAAGAATGGTGAAAACCGTAGCCTCCTACGATTCTTCGTTTTTGAGTTATTAGCAAAAAAATTAGATTTTGGGTTTCGAAAAGTTCTCATAACTCTTTTGTCGTTGAAGGTACAGGGTACAGATCTGAAACTTGAACCTTCTTAGGCACTTTTATACGTAGAATCTACTGACAAAAGATTTTTTTCCAATTCAAAAAAGAAATTTAATAAAAGTGTGCATTTAAAAAACGAAAGTTCGCCTATAATGATTCGAAATAAAAAATATTTTGAGCTCGTCAGTGAATTCTACGTAAAAAAGTGCCTGCAGAAGGTTCAAGTTTCAGGTCAGTAACTTCAAAGACAAAAAAGTTAGGAGAACTTTTCGAAATTGTCAAAATCTCATTTTTTGCTAATAACTCAAAAACGAAAAATCGTAGGAGGCTACAGTTTTCACCATTCTTTGTTTCTCTGAAAAAGAGTTCTCTTCTGGAGATCCCCTCAGTAGACAACGAATTTTGCCCAGCCTGTACAGGGTGAGCAAAATTGGTGATACCTGAAACAAAACTTTTTCTACCCAACGAGATAGAGGAAAATACATGAGACATTACGGTCGTCTTATTTCCCAGAAACTAATAATGCCATCAAGTGCATTACCCTATCTTCTTCTGTTTTCGTGTTATAGGTCAAAATTAAAATTTCAACTTTGGTCATTATCTCCATTTCTGTTTAAGCTAGGATGTTGAAATGAAAACATTATACAGACACTTTTTTGATATCAATCCAGTGGCGTACTATGATTTTTTTTCCACAGGTATATTTGCTGAGCTATTTTTTTTTATTTTTCTTGTGAAAACACTAGTTTAAAATGACTGAGGGTGATGTATTTCTGAAACGGTAAAAAATGGCGATTCTTTCTGAGTCATTTCAAACTTCTATTTTCATGAGAAAAAACATAACTTTATGCTATAGGTCAGCAAAATAAACCTGTATGAAAAAAATCATGGTCCGATACTGGATTGCTATCAAGAAAGTGTCTGTATTGTGTCTTCATTTCAACATCCTAGCACAAACAGAAACAGAGATAATGACCAAAATTGAAATCATCCAAATTTAAATTTTGGCCTATTAACTCAAAAACAAAAGAAGATAGAGGAATGCAGTTGATGGCATTATTAGTTTCTCGAAAAAAGACGACATGAATGGTACATTCATTTGCTTCTATCTCGTTTGGTTAAAAAGTTGTAGTTCAGGTATCACCAATTTTGCCCACCCTGTACAGCCATTGCCTGATGTGCTGTTTAATCCAGGGTAGAAGAGTAGCCTAACACTCGGTATATGGAATGAATCGAAATTGTTGATCGACGAACCATAAATTCCGCGGGATATCTTAATTTTCATTTCATCCGTATCAGCCTAGAGATATCGTTCTCTAATAAAGATAATGTAAAAAATTCAGATAAATTCTAGTTTTGCTTCCTGTGGCGAAGTCTAGAGACCGTCTTAAAAAAATTTCCCATCTCGAATTTCCATATAAAGCGGTTCGGAATCCAACTCCTCGAATTAATTTTGATTTACAGTTTACAGTCAGTGAATGGTAACACGCGAAAAGAATACTGATTTTCGGTTTATCTAGTATAGATGCCGATACCTATTATAACTGGTTCGATTGCCGTGATATATTTTTTTTTCGGATAACCGTAAGGACTATCTCTCTACATTGATTTATTGAAAAAGGAGCTTTGAAGAGACACTTGCGCTCTGGTTTATCAGAAGGCGTTCAGATGGAGCGACAAAAATTAGTTATTGTTTTTCTTCTTGTAGATATATGTATACTCCATTCGCTTTTATTTAAGCACTCGGTTGGCCATGAAATAATTTTTTCAAGTTTTTGTAACTAGAACGGAGTAAGGTTGGCATTCATGAAATGTCGTTAATGTCATAACGCTGTTGCCCTCAACTATACTTCATTCAAATTTATTTTAGCAGTCGGTTGGCCATGAAATAATTTTCTCAAGTTTTTGTAACTAGAACAAAGTTAGGTTGGCACTCATGAAATGTCGTTAATGTCATAACGCCGTTGCCACAACTTATTTCAATTTTTATTACGAAAATGCCGAAAGTGATTGAAAAAAGAGACAGGGTTTCAGGAAGTGCTATTTAGAATTCAGGTCCGCTCATTCAAATAGTCATACCCTGATATTCTAAAATCCACAATACGTCAGACGGTACCGAACATATTCAATGAAAGAGAATTTATATAATGTTTCATCTGAATCTAAGCGACTTATATTTCAGCTGGATATTTCCACAATTAGAAAGATTGTGAATGAAGAGGATGACAAAGAATTTCCTTCTATTGGGAGACTCAAAAAAGTGGTGGCATTTGAGAATTTTATGTTTGAGTGAATTAATTGCGAAAAGTTTACTATCGATTTTCGATAAATGTCATCGGAGAATAAGTTCCCTAAAATGGATTTTTCTATTTTTCATTTGACTTGTCCTATACAATGTAAATGTCTTAAGGTACCAATAAATACCTAATTATTATTATTACATCAATGTATTAAGATGAATAGCCACAAATACGCGCAAGTTGCCCTGTTACTTGCTTATTCATGTGAAATTTTTGTTCAAAGGTGAAGTTCATCTTAACTTGAAACTTCCTTCAATTCCTTTTACTTCCATTGATGCAAGATGATTTTTGTTGAAGAATTCAATATTCTTGTAATTATCTGTTAATTCCTTCGGGAGATACCCATTCCCAACCACAGCATCATATGCATTTCATCTTCGAGTTATTATTTTTGAAATCTACAAATGATGTAGGTAAGCCAAAGAAGATAACGAACATTAACTCTCCTCAAGCTAGTGCATATTATGATATTATACTGATCTCTTGTATTTTCCATGCAAACAACTGGATTTGGTATGCCTTCAATCAATTTGTATAAACTTCAATTATGTTCGTCACATATTTTCCGAAGAGATTCGACATTGTGATAAAATACGTAATAACAGAAACTTTTACGTAGAACGGGCAACATAGCGTTGATTCAAAACCCAAAAATGTTTTGACAAGCTTCATAACCCCACATTTTCGTACTATACAGAGTGAAATGTGTCAAATTTCCATGGCCAACCGACTGCTAAAATAAAAGTGAATGAAGTATAATATCAATTAAAATTACAAAAATGTCAAAAGTGATTGTAAAGACAGAATACAGAATTTCAGGAAGTGTTTTTAAGAATTCAGGTCCGCTCATTCAAATAGTAGGTAACCCTGATGTTCTAATATCTACAATATATCAGATGGTAGCGGACATATTCAATGTGAGTGAATTTATATAATGTTTCATCTGAATCTAAAAGACTTATATTTTAGCTGAATGTTTCCACAATCAGAAAGATTGTGAATGAAGAGGATGACAAAGAATTTCCTTCTATTGGGAAACCCAAAAATTGGTGGCATTTGAGAATTTTATTTTAGGGTGAACGAATGCGAAAATTTACTAAAGGATCTTCGATGAATATCATCGTAGAATGAGTTCCAGAAAATTAATTAGTTTTATTTTTCATTTGACGTGTCCTATACATTGAAAATGTCTTGAGGGATCGATAAATGTATAATCATCATTGTTATATCAAAGTAACAAAACAGCCATAAGTACGAGCCAGTAGTCCTGTTAATTATTAATTCATGTAAATTTTTTTTTTAAGGTGAAGTTCCTCTTGCCTTGAACCTTTAATTATTTTGACTTCCGTTGATGCAAGATGATTTTTTGTTGAAGAATTCAACATTCTTTTAGTTATCCATTAATTCCTTCGAGAAATACCACTGCATCAGATGAATTTCATCTTATAGGGTTGATTTTTGTAAATCTACAACTGATGTAACGTCTTCAACCTTTACCCAAAGAAGATAACCAACATTAACTATGCTCAAGCTAATGCATATTATGTGTCAATAATTTTCTTCCATAGCAAAAATGAATATATTAAAAAACTGATCTCTTTTATTTTTCATACATATATCTAGATTTGGTATGCCTTCGATCAGTTCGTATTGTAACGTTTTCTTCGCTTGATTAAAACGTCCAACTTATTAAAATTATTTATTTACACTTAATACACTTATAACTCACAAACTAACTATTTCACTACTATTTATTTCCACTCGTATTTATTTCCATTAGTCGCTTGCACTTTGAACTATCACTGTACTTGTACTTCTTCCTACCTGCTCCTCCGCTGGGCTTATATAGGCGCCGGAAACATTCAGGTACCTTCGCGAACCTTTCGCGATTCTTCTAGAAGGAAGCGACCGCCCTGGTTCTCGAAAGGTCCGACCGCAAGGGCCGGACTGGTTACACTCTCCCCTCCTTAAGCCTGTTCTGTCCCAGAACAGATTTAGTGAATTTCTCCGAGGACCGTGGCGAAACTTGCACTCATCACCATTCCTACAGTAGCCATTCTGATGGAAGTAGCACTCCACAGTTTTTCCAGGCTCCCTGGCCTGCTTTGGGTCGAAACTGCACACCAGGATCCTTATACCAGTCCCCTGAAATACCACCTCCAGCATGCTTCGCACAACTCGCCAATTTAGCTGGTCCAATCCACAACCGAGCTTGGGAACAGCTAATTTCCTAACCCCAAAGCGTTGAAGGTCTTCTTTCAAGCTATGCAGTGCCGTCCATAGATTCTGATAGGTTGGCTTCTGATAGGAATGTTGCTTCGTGACTAGGTGATAAATGAACCGACCTTCAGCCTTCAATTTCAAAACTTTTCCGATTCTTGGCTGCTGTCGCAATAGTTGTTCCTGACGTCCAAATTTATTTCTGAATACTCTTGCTATTCCTTTGCTCATACGAAGGTCCTCCGCTACGCAATGAGCGAGAGAGTATTCCTTAGACACGGTGAAGAGATCTTGATGTACTTCCTGTGTAACGCCGAACCGTGCAACGCGTGTCTTACCATAACAATCCATAAACTCCTGGTAATCGCTGCTACCTTGCATCGGGGCTTCCACAAGACGTACTTCTTCTTCGTCCTGCGCGTACGGGGCTAATCGGTTGAAATGGACAACCTTTGGTTTTCCTCTGGGGAGCTTCCTTATCCGGTAAACTACATCATTTATCCTCTTGATTATTTCATACGGTCCCTCCCACTGTCTCTGCAGCTTTGGTGAAAAACCTTTCTTCCTTTGTGGATTATGTAGCCACACCAGATCCCCAGTGGTGAATCCACCTTCAATAGCCTTGATGTCGTAGCGCATTTTCATTCGGTCACTTGCTTGCTGCATTTGATTGCGCACCTTGCCATGAATGTAATCCAGCTTGTTCCTTAATTTACTAACGTAGTCCTCCCCAGCTACGTCTTCTCCAGGCTTACATCCAAACTCTAAGTCGCAAGGCAGTCTTATTTCTCGGCCGAACATTTTACTGGTTGGAGTTTCCTTGGTAGATTCTTGAACCGAAGATCTATATGCCATGGTGAATAGATGTAAATATTCATCCCAATCCCGCTGGTGATCAGAAACTACTTTGGCTAGATGTTTTCCCATGGTCCGATTCATTCGTTCGACCATGCCGTCTGATTGTGGATGAAGAGGTGTAGTTCTTGTTTTGTGAATTCCCAATTTGCTGCATACTTCTTGGAATAACTTCGATTCGAAATTTCGGCCTTGATCACAATGCAGCTCCAGAGGTATTCCAAATCTGCAGAAGAATTCTCTGACCAATTTATCAGCTACCGTACTTGCCTCTTGATTAGGAATACCGTAGGCTTCCACCCATTTCGTGAAATAGTCCATCGCTACCAAAATGTACTTGTTTCCATGGTCTGTTTCGGGAAAGGGGCCAGCGATGTCGATAGCTACTCGTTCCATGGGAGATCCGACGTTATATTGCTTCATTGGTGCTTTTCCTCTACCATAAGGTCCGTTAGCAGCAGCGCAAACCTTGCATCTTCTACACCAATCTTTAACGTCCCTCTTACAATTTGGCCAATAGAATAGCTGCCTGACTTTTTCCAACGTCTTAGTTATCCCGAAATGTCCACCTGAAGTTCCATTATGTAGTCTGGTCAGAATGTCTGTCACACGGCTCTTCGGCACAATCAACTGAAGTCTTTGCTCAGTTCCATCTTCATTTTCCCAACAACGTTTCAGAAGACCTCCATCAATCTTCAGCGTTTCCCATTGTGCCCAATACGACTTTATAATCTGGCTCAGTCTGGATACTTCTTCCCAAGTAGGTCGTCTACCGCTCTTCTTCCAACTCAGGATTACTTTCAAGTCGTTATCTTCCTCTTGTGCTCTTTGAATTTCTTCAGGTAACCAGTCGTCTTCGATTACGGTGGTCCGCCTTAAATCGATCTTTTCTTCCAGGCGCGAACAATGGCTGGAATTCTGGGGACACTCGATGGTTTTGGTCGAGCCATTGTCTACCACAGCGACTCCTCTTATTTTCCCAGCTGTAGCCCTTTCAAATTCTGGACGATTTTGCTTGAAATACCTCCTTTTGTTGCAGTTCCAGCACACAGCATCCTTTTTCCTAGCAAGCAATATTCTGCGGACTTTTTCTCTGACAATCTCCTCAACAGATCGATCTGTTTCTTGCTCTTGTCTTACACGAAGGTGTCCTCTATGCGACGCTTGCTTCGCTGCCTCAATTTCCAAAGCCTGGGCTAAGGCATCATCTATGGTTCTAGGGCGTGCTAGTCTCAGGGCTTGTTGTATTTCGCTATCCCTTATCCCATCCACGAATGTCTGGATTGATAGCTGTTCCAGGAAGCTATCTGGGGCAGATGGATAAGCTAGCCTGACTAATCTCGCCACATCAGCTTCAAACTCTTGGAGATTTTCCCCTGTTTTCTGCACTCGGTTCTTTATTTGTGCATGGTATACTTGTTGTAGATGAGCATCACCATATCTCATCTGAAGTTTCGATGTAAGAACTTCGTAACAGGCTTGTTGGCTCTCCGGAATCGTTTGCAGAATGTTGAGCGCCTCTCCTCGTAGAGCTATTATTAATGCCGTGGCTTTTTCGTTATCGTTCCAATTGTTTGCCAGCGCAGCAGCTTCAAACTGTTTTTGGTAAGTTGACCAGGGTATTTTTCCATCAAAAGTTGGAGGCTTGATCTTCATTCTACTACCTTCGCCGTCATTTTCCGCTTTCGCTGTGCTGTAGGGTGTTGCAGCCAGAATATCTGTTCTGTTTGACATTCTTTTCAAGGAATCTATCAATTTGGAATGATGTTCAATTATTCCTGCCATTTCCTCCAATTTTCCATTAACGTCGTCATAAACTTTGTCAAACTTTTCATCAACTCTTTCATAAACTTTGTCAAACTTTCCATGAACACTTTCATAAACTTCGTAAAATTTCTCGTTCACTATATCAAACTTCTCGTCTACTTTTTCAAATTTTTCATTTATGGTTTCCAGTTTCTTATCCAATTTATCTGTAAGTTGACTCACCACATCATTACAATTTTCCTTAATCTGGTCCATTTTCTCATTCAATTTTCGAGAATTTTCTTCCAACTTACAAGAATTCTCGTCCATTTTCTCATTTAATTTTCTCAAAAAGTCCATTACCGCTTGAGTCTCCATCGCGTTCTGCAGTCTTGTGGTCACTGGCATGAACTCCAAATATCCAAAATTATTTATTTAATTCGAGCGATGTTGAACCGCACACTTGACACCAATGTAACGTTTTCTTCGCTTGATTAAAACGTCCAACTTATTAAAATTATTTATTTACACTCAATACACTTATAACTCACAAACTAACTATTTCACTACTATTTATTTCCACTCGTATTTATTTCCATTAGTCGCTTGCACTTTGAACTATCACTGTACTTGTACTTCTTCCTACCTGCTCCTCCGCTGGGCTTATATAGGCGCCGGAAACATTCAGGTACCTTCGCGAACCTTTCGCGATTCTTCTAGAAGGAAGCGACCGCCCTGGTTCTCGAAAGGTCCGACCGCAAGGGCCGGACTGGTTACAGTATAAACGTCAATTATGTTGGTCACATATTTTCGACTTCATAATATCCGAAGTGATTCGACATTGTGATAAAATACGTCATTACTGAGACTTTTGCGTAGAACGAACAACAAAGCGCTGCTTTAAATCCCAAAAATGTTATGGCAAGCGTCATAACCCTACATGCAGATTGAAACGTGTCAAATTTTTTGGCCAACCGAGTGCCAGTGCTAATAAATGCATTGAGTATTTATTTATTTATTTATTTATTTATTTATTCAACAGAGGAACAAACACAGGTAAACAAATACCCAAAAAAATGTTCACAAATAAATTAATCTATTACAGAGGCACATAAAAATTAATCAAACTAAACTAGTATGAATTGAATATTATAAAAAGATGTAACAAACAAATATACTGCATTGTCAACTACATAACCTCACCCCCCAAATCATTTGAAAATCTCAAGAAGTAACATCTTAAATATTTCTTTACTTTATTTTCATCGTGATGAAAGATATCAATCATAGTTTTGAAATGGTTGCACCGCTCAAGTACCCTTACAATAGGGGAATTTTTGGCGTTGTTAGTACTCCTCAAGGGCAGGACGAAGGTGTATAGATAACTTTGATCATATTTACGCATTGCTTGAATGAATATATAAAAAAAAGAGAATATTTATAGCAAATACTAGTATCTATAGAATAGTAGGACATGTGGAGTAGCTTTCAGTTGGTGCTGAAAAAACTTGGATGTTATTTTTCATTGTCAAATCGTCAACCGAGAAAATTTTACTTTTTGCAGGAAGAGATATAAGATATATTAGATTTGTTCAAATATTTGTAGTATTCAATCGCTTTTGGAGAGACTCTACCTACTAATAACACCACTCCTCACTTTCACAATGAGAAAGGGCTCTTATTCACTCCGTATTAGGCAGACAAAAGGTGCTAATATGTATACCAGTATATACCTAACCTTTATCACAAACCAAACTTGACTTAATCTCAAAATAAACATTCGGTCCCCAGGAACGAATGGCATAAAAGGCCGGCTACCTAGATAAAGCGCCATTTAACAGTCCCCAACAAAAGAAAAGAACGGTTAGAGCACTCTTCTTCAATTCCGCTAACAATACGGCACGAGCGTCATCTGTCTAGGTGGGTCGAGGCTCTCTAAATCGACAATATTACGGTCTTCCGAACTGTTACCATTCACGCCACTTGACACCTGTCACTTCTAATTTGAAAAAATCGAATGCTAGGCGATCCAGATGGGTCAGAGCAAGACTCGGTTCATTACTGGCATCAGTTTTGATTTTATCGGACGCAGGTATGTGATCATAAATATTTCACAGGGAAAAATTAGCAAGAGGTGTTGAATTATAGGATCCTTGAAAAAAAACTGCGACTCCGCTTACTAGGTAGATGATTTCTACGAGGATGTATTGATATCTAATTAGCCTAGACCAGTTCCACGCATAAAAACAATATTGCGTTTCCATAGCAAAGAATAATAACTCATTAGAAGTGTCAATGTGAAGTTTGAGGTCGAAAAAGTAAACCAGAGTTACGCAATAAATTAAAAGAAAGAAGATGTCCACCGAAATTTCGAAAATCGAAAAATTGGAGTATCGAGCCATCATCAAGTACCTGTATTTAAAAGGTTAAGAGGTAAGCAGATTTAAGAAGATATGCTCAATTCCCTTGGTGATCAATGTCCTTCATATGCGACCGTGAAAAATTGAACTGCAAGCTTCAAAAGAGGTAAATTTTCCATTGAAGATGATGACCGATCGGAAAGGCCAGTTTTGTGTCAGTCCCCGAAAATATCGATGCAGTTCATGACATGATTTTATCAGACCGTCGAATTGGGCTAAAACGGATATCTGAAGCACTGAATATTTCATATGAAAGCGTTCATCATATAGTTCACGTCAATTTGGACATGAGAAAAATTGCTGCAAAATGGATCCCCAAATGTCTTAATGTTGACCAAAAGCGTGCAAGGGTAGAAGCATCGCGTTCGATCTGTGCTCGATTTGAAAACGATGTAGATTTCTTAAACCGAATTGTTACTATGGATGAGACTTGGGTACATTTCTACGATCCAGAAACATAGCAACAATCGATGGAATGGCGACACTCTGGTTCTCCAAGACCTAAGAAGTTTCGTGCATGTCCAAAAATCTGCTGAAAAAGGTCTTGCTTCAGTTTTTTGGGATTGCCATGAAGTAATCATGATTGCTTTTTTGGATAAGGGTAGAACAATAACCGGACATTACTATTCGACATTACTGACCTCTCTACGGGAAAAAATTTAAAAAAAAGACTCGGAAAGCTATCCAAAGGTGTTTTGTTTTTGCAGGACAACGCCCCTGCACACAAATCTCATGTTGCCATGCAAAAAATTCGTGATTTAGTGTTTGAATTACTAGAACACCCCCCTTATTCACCAGATTTGGCTTCATTCGACTATCATCTCTTTCCTCAACTGAAAAAAAGGTTAAAAGGTAGTAAATTTTCTTCCAACGAGGAGGTAATGAAAGTTGTGGAGGTCTGGTTGCCAAAGCAAGAAGGAACTTTTTTTCAAAGGTCTAGAGACGTTGCAGATTCGCTGTAATAAATGTAGCCAATTAAGAGGAGAATATGTTAAGTTATAAAATATTTTGACATTGAAATTTTGTTTGGTTCTATAGTAGGCTAAGAATTTTTCAGTATATCCTCGTAATTCTCCCATCACCAGTACTTTGTCTGGATACTCTTATGATGGCCTAATCTCCCTAATCAATGCTTGAAGTTTATGGTTTCAACCGAATGTTTAGTCAATTAGGATCCTGCATTCGATTTATATTTTTCGATGAATCTTTGAAAAAAATGTTAAGAAAATATTTCTTTAATTTGATTAATACGAACTACAAACTAATCATTTGGCGATAACACAAATAACTTAAACATATTGCCGACATTAACGTGAAATACATCATTTTAAAACTATAATTCTACTTAGCATAGTCGAAATGGAAGAGTAGAAATAATAATAATTGTATAATTAAATTCCTCGCTAACCAATTCTAGTCTAAATTTATTTCTTGCGGTGTTTCACCCCAAGTTACAAGTTTTCCACGGTCGAATAAAAACTGGATTCAGCTGGCTTGAAGTGAACCCTGTCAACTTATCTCGAACATATATTCCTTATCTCATTTTTCCATCTACAAATCAAGTGTATTTCATCCTCGTTCTGAAACAGTTGATTTTGTGGCAGCGGAGCGCTTCGAGCAGCCTTAATTAACGGTAAATAGGTCGTTCAATCTCGCAATAATTAAAAACAATTACCGATTCCATTTTTCGATATAAACCGAGGCTGGAAAAATGCTGGACGTCCATTATTGGAGTACCACCGGGGAAGGATGCGTTCATCATAGCGTTTTCAAGGGGAAAAATGCCCAGATGAGGAGGAGATCGGAGAAAAGGCTACCGCGGAACCCATTACGTTGTCAATTTTATCGATTGACGACTTTTATGATTATTACGAGATGTAACGATCGCGGCGGATGGTAGTTTGGTTAATTTAGTTATTCTTTTTTATGGTATTATGATAGCGTTAATAGATCGGTCTCTTTCATCGCTACTGTGGGAATTTTTCCGTTTTTCGCTTATCTAAACAAGCTGGAGTACTCGTCTAATGACTGTGACTTCATGCGGAAAAACATTAAGTTTGCTTATGAGCTTTTGACAAGCATCCATAATGGCTACATAGATAAACATCCCCTGGTCAGATTCTGAAGGTCGACGATCAGAATTTGAAAAACGCAGCTCGAAAATTGAAAAACACAATCCACGTGCATTCAATAATTTACAGGGTGGTCCAAAGAAAACTTAACACCTTGATTTTTCGACTTTAAAATGAGAATCGCCCCGAACAATATTTATTTCTTTAGCTATATGAACCCGGGTCATTTTTTTGACTAATTCGAGGTCGAAGATTACGAATATGCAATTAGATTTTTCCTAGGATGAGTACTTTGGGAAATAAATCAGTTTCAGTGGAAAATTTCGAAAAAATTGGGCAACTTTGAGGAGCTGCAGCAGCCAGAAAAAGAAACAGGACATAAGCAAGAATTTTTTGGTGATAGTCTGGTTCTTTGCGAATCGAAAAAACTATCTTTAATTCATCTACCGCGAAAATTTCAGATTTTATGATTTTTTCTGCGAATGTCCAAAATTTCCGATTTTCCATCGACCATAACTTGAAAACTAATCCTTTCAGCAAAATTCTGTTTGTATATTCGTAATCTGCGCCCTCGCTTTAGTAAATGATCAAATTTTGGTGGAAATAGGAGAGATCGAAAATTTTTCAAATTTTCCATGCATATGTATGGAAAAATTGGGATTTTAAAAAAAATATTTTTGGTCTCCGATCGAAACTTAATTTATACTATCCACTTATTTGAGGCCGTAGAACACGAATATGACAACAGATATTTAAAAAAAAAATTTTTTTCTTGTTATGGTTGATAAAAAATTCGATATTTTGGACCTTCACTTTAAGGAGCTGCAGCAGCCAGAAAGAAGGCACTGGGGACATAAGCTGATTTTTTTATGATAGATTGGTCCTTTTCGAATGGAAAAAACCAATTTTCATTTATATTCCGCGAGAAGTTTAGATTTTATGATTTTTTTTTCGCGAAGGTCCGAAATTCCTGATTTTACTTCGACCATAACTTGAAAACTAATCCCTTCAGCAAAATTCTGTTTGCATATTCGTAATCTACGCCCTTGATTTAGTAAATGATCCAATTTTGGTGGAAATCGGAGAGATTGAAAATTTTTCCAATTTTCCATGCGTATGGAAAAATTGCGATTTTTTTAAAAAAAATTTCGGTCCCCGATCAAAACCAAATTTATACTGTCCACTAATTCGAGGTCGTAGAACACGAATATGCAAACAGATATTCTGAAAAAAAATTATTTTTTGAGTTATGGTCGATGAAAAATTCGAAATTTTGGACCTTCTCGGAAAAAGTCATAAAATCTAAACTGTTTGCGCTAAATGAATGAAATATGCTTTTTTCTATTCCCAAAGAAACAATCTATCACAAAGAAAATCAGCATATGTCCAGTGCATTTTTTCTGGCTGCTACAGCTCCTCAAAATTGCCCATTTTTTTCGAAATTTTCCAATAAAACTGATTTATTTCAACCACCTAACGAGGTAGAGCACAACTCCTTGATTTGATAGGGATCAGGGGCGTTGCGGTAACTAATTTTAAAGATCTCTGCGAGAACAACAGCGGCTTTATTCAACTAACGACATCCTGGGAAAAAAATTTATCTGCTGCTTACGTTGTGCAACTTGTTGCCAAATTTGAGGCTACTGCTTCAGTCGGAAACAAAAAGAGGGTGCATGAAAGAGACGAAGTGAGGGACATGGCTGTCCTAGATCATGTAGCAAAGGATCCGACCTTAGTACTATACTCCATTCAATTTATTTTAGCAGTCGGTTGGCCATGAAATAATTTTCTCAAGTTTTTGTAACTAGAACGGAGTAAAGTTGGCACTCATGAAATGTTGTTAATGTCATAACGCCGTTGCCACAACTAATATCAATTTTTATTACGAAAATGCCGAAAGTTATTGAAAAAAGAGACAGGGTTTCAGGAAGTGCTATTTAGAACTCAGGGCGCTCATTCAAATGGTTATACCCTAATATTCTAAAATCCAAAATAAGTCAGACGGTAGCGAAAATATTCAATTCAAGAGAATTCATATGTTTCATCCGAATCTAAACGACTTATATTTCAGCTGAATATTTCCACAATCAAAAATATTGTGAATGTTGAGGATGACAAAGAATTTCCTTCTATTGGTAGACCCAAAAAAGTGGTGGCATATGAGTATTTTATATTTGAGTGAATTAATGCGAAAAAATTACTACAGGATTTTCGATTAATGTCATCGTGGAATAAGTTCCCGAATATTGATTTCTCTATTTTTCATTTGACTTGTCCTATACATTGTAAATGTCTTAAGGTACCAATAAATACCTAATTATTATTATTATATCAATGTATTAAGATGAACAGCCAAAAATACGCGCCAGTTGTCCTGTTAATTGTTTATTCATGTGAAATTTTTGTTCAATGGTGAAGTTCATCTTGACTTGAAACTTCCTTTAATTCCTTTTACTTATATTGATGTAAGATGATTTTTGTTGAATAATGTAACATTCTTGTATTTATCTGTTAATTCCTTCGGGCGATACCCATTCCCAACCACGGCATCATATGCATTTCATCTTCGGGTTAATATTTTTGAAATCTACAACTGATGTAGTGTATTCAAACTTTAGCCAAAGAAGATAACGAACATTAACTCTTCTCAATTTAGTGCATATTATGATATTATACTGATATGTTGTATTTTCCATGCAAATAACTGGATTTGGCATGCCTTCAATCAGTTTGTATGAACTTCAATTATAATATGTTCGTCACACATTTTCCGAAGAGATTCGACATTGTGATAAAATACGTAATAACAGAAACTTTTACGTAGAAAGGGCAACATAGCGTTGATTTAAAACCCAAAAATGATTTGACAAGCGTCATAACCCCACATTTTCGTACTATACAGAGTGAAATGTGTCAAATTTCCATGGCCAACCGAGTGCTAAAATAAAAGTGTATGGAGTATAGGAAATTGTACGATGTATCTGGTGTTTCGCGCACAACAATCATGAGAATCCTTAAACAATATCAATTCCATCCTTATAAGAGCAATGTTTCATTGGGTCAGCGTCGTTAGTTGTGTACTGATGAGCTCAAAGAAGGACGAAACCAGCCAATCGCAAAACTCACGTTCTTTATAGCTCACTTTGAAGGCAGACCAATGTAATCATTTTTATAATATGATACCCTGGTCCTAAAGAAAACGTTTTCCGTACTTTTCAACCTAATGGCAATATTTCCGATCTCAGCGTGCCCGTTTCACGAAAATCTGGCCATCCCCACCTCGGCATTTTATTAATACGCCAATATTCTCGGTTATCAGTCTTTAATTCAACGCAATGTGGCCGGCAATGCGATTTTGACTTTGATGGAACGGTCGATCTGAAAGTCGGTAAGCGACAGACCAGTGTGCTACCAGTTTGGCCGCTAACGATTCTGCAGTAGCAGATTGCACGGATGCCATGCCGTTCTGTATCAACACGTCGTTTATTATAAGGCGCAATGACTTCGGTATCTTACGGAGTTTCACTTCTCGGCGAATGCTGAAAAATGGACGTATGCTAATGCGGATCCACCGAGGAATTTTGTTGGTTAAGGTGAACCAGTCGGTCGTTCTTTTTTTTTCACGAGGAAAATGGGGATCTCAGCCAATCTTCTCTTGGTGTATCATTTCCCCAAATTGTGGGGTAGGGACAGAATCAAGAAAAAGAATGAAAAAACCATGTATGCCAAAAACTATCCACCAGAGAAGACGCTCTACTTTCGTAAGTAACTTTTAACAGGTTATTCAAAGAGGACGTTGCCACAGCTAATGAATTGATTTGGCAAAAATGCCGAAAGTGATGAAAAAAGGGAGAAGATAGAGGATATCTGTGCTATTTAGAATTAGTTACCATTACCATTACCATTCAAATGGTAACTCTGATATTCAAATAATACACTGCGCAAAAAAATTAACGCACATTCTGAAAATCTCAATTTTAATGAAAGTTAACTCTACATTGATTTTATAACTTATTTTTTATGATCTCTCAGGAAGGTTTTGAACGAAACAAGACACATTAAATGGAAGAAAAATTCAGAAATTCACCGAATCTTTTGTGAAAGAAGAGAAATGAACAATTTTCAAAATAATGAAATGCTGATAAATGATTTAATACTTGGTATTTCCACCCCTTGCATTAATTACAGCTCGGCAACGACCGACGGTTCATACTCAAAATGAGTGATCTCAAAATGTTCTGATCTAATCCTTCCCAGATTTCTCCGAGTTGAATTCCTAAGTCATTAAGCGCAGCTGGATGATTTTCTGAACTTCTCAGCCTTCTATTGAGGTTGTCCCAAACCTGCTCAATCGGATTAAGATCTGGACTTCTTGCTTGCCATTCCATTCGAGAGACTTCAACCTCTTCAAGGTACTTCTGAACGATGCGCGCACGATGGGTTCTGTCATTATCGTCCATAAAAATGAATTTTTCACCAATGTATGGGGCAAATGGCACTACATGCTCTTCAAGAATGTTACTTATATACTTATCAGCATTCATAGCTCCATTATCAACGACCACTAGGTCTGTGCGAGCAGTCAAAGATATTCCACCCCATACCATAATCGATCCTCCCCCGAAACCAGTAGTATTCAGGAAATTGCACTGAGCATATCTTTCATGTGGACGTCTGTATGCAAGGGAACGTCGATCACAATGGTAGAGGCAGAATCTAGACTCATCTGTGAAGAGAACTCTTTCCCAATCGGCCTCTTCCCAATGGATATGCTCTCTCGCAAAATCCAAACGCGCCCTTCGATGGTCTGGGGTGAGAGCTGGGCCTCTTGCCGCGACACAAGTCCTTAAATCATATTCTCTGAGGCGATTTCTTATTGTCTGAGTGCTAAATTGCATCTCATGAGTTTGCTCAAGCTGAATTTGAAGGAGGCGAGCGGTTGCAAACCGTTGTCTGAACGAAGAAACTCTCAAGTAACGTTCTTGAATGGCAGTTGTTACCGGTGGTCTACCCTGTCCTGGTCTTCGGACATTCATACCTGTCTCCCTGAATCGCTGCAACATTCTGGACACATTTTCCAGAAATTTGATGTTGAAAATAAAAAATATCTGTGATATTTGGAAAATTGGGTATTTTGGCTGCATACAACTCTCTTTAAAAGATAAAAGATCAACAGATATGTAGTGTCATAGAATTAGCTAGTTACTCTGAAGGGAATTTTGTTTCTCCAGGCATAGCTCATTATGAAAACTTAGAATGGCTATATATCTTTTTATCAGGGCCGATTCGGAATAAATGTTATAGGAAAAAAGTGTTTCTTTTAACCACAAAAACATACTGTTGAAATATTTGTACGAGTCAAAGACTGTAAAAGTGACTGTAGTTTATAATTATCAACGTCATGCAGGCTATGAAATTTTGAAGCTCGATATTCTGTATCTGAAAATAATTTTCAGCTTCTGCTGTACCATTTCCTAGGTAATCTATCAAATAAGCGTTTTGGATTGTTGTTGGTTCACAATTATCAGCACATTTTAAAGATATAGTTTCCACAGACATGCAAAACGTATTCATTCGCATTATTCACTATAGCTCTATCAATCCCCGTCCTACAAACGTATAGCCTTCATCAATATCTCAACAAATCATAAATTAGCCGCTTGAAACAAGACCGATGGATACCCATACATACCAAAAAAGTTAACCTAATAGGACGTCATTATCAAACTCACGTCTAAAGGTGCGCACGCCTAGCCTACAGCGCTAAACTCAATCAGAACTGACAAATTACACGTGACATATCTCGAACAAATATCAGACAACAAATAGTCTTTGTTACAATTATTGTAATCGTTTCAAAATGGCCCGTAGGCGTTTGAGTTTCATTGCTACATGTTATGTCTTCATTTGAATTCGCCCGGATGGATTAAAGGCTGCTCAACATTGAGCATCTGGGTTGGAGCTGAGGCAGATTGCATGTTTCAGTCAAGGTGTGAATAATCAGGATGTAGCCCGGAGGTTGGCGATTTCCGTCGATTGCTGTTATTAGTGGATCAATGCAGGAGTTATCAGATATCTGTACACTTAATACTTGCAGTTCTATTCCATTCAGTTAGAAGGAGCATTTTAGAATAATTTCCTTCTATAACGCCTGATGTTTTGCACTATAGAGTGTTGCAATACCCTGTATTATGAGATATTTCAGGTGACAATCTATTCGGTTAAGGAAAATTCCTCAATTCCGACTGAACATCCTTCGTTTCCTGAAATATTTTATCCACTAACGATGAAGTGATCAAACTTTATGATATTCATAAGTCACTTGTGATTCATGAGCCATTATTCACTGGTCTATCAAAATTCATGGTCGATTCACAAGACAGAGGCTCTGATCATAGAGATATCGCTTTAGGTGTCACATATAGAGGAGCTACAGTGTGTCAATTTAATATCTTAACCTCCATGTAAAATCAGAAAAAATTCAAAATGAGGTTAACTTTGGTGCATTGGGGGCATTTCATACGGTTGGTTCAAATCGATTTGTATCAACCCTGTGAGCGTGATGATAACAACCCCTAAAAGTGGGAAGTAGGAGTTGTGTGATACCTTTTTTTATTAGAGGTCATTCGATTGCTCATTATGAAAAATGGTTTTATCTTTTTATCAGGGAATGGGAAGAAATTGTATAGGAATAAAGTGTTTCTTTTGACTTCAAGAATCCACTGTTGAAATATTTGTACGAGTAAAAGACTCACCCTGCATGATTCTGAAACTCTTCGGCACTTGGGTGGGAAACCCTTCTGATTTGAGGAGATTTGTTCCATTTTTTTGTGGAAAATGGGACGGTTTTTTTTTCAATACATTAAATGGTCGTAAAATGTCGATTCATAAGTATAAGATTTCTAATGGTGGTATTCTGCTTTAATCTGTAAGCAAATCTGTAACTTTTTATGAGCTTACAGGAAAATTGTAATTCTTAACCATTTTTTTTTCGATCTGTTGCTTACAGGAATACAACCATATATACATATGTGTGTCTGTTCCAAATCACCAGTTCCTTTGACCTTAGTTAGCTCACTATTGATAAAAATTAGATTTTGCATCATTGTATCCATATTCCATCGAATCCCAGTTCATTCAAGTTTTTTTTGTGATCTATTTGTATCAAATCTATGATTTTTTCGTTCATTTAACATCTCTGGCTACACAGGTAGGTATAATGCATAGAATTATAAAGATTGGTATAGAATTATGTGTGGTAATGCAACTGACAATCTGTGAGCTTCTCTCTGTGCTGTCTTTACCTCCCTCATTAACCTGAAAAATGACATCAATATCTGGAAATTGATTTACATTCTTCCAACGCATAGTTCTTTTTAATTAGTGAGTACGGCAGATATCGGCGGCGTCTTAATGGAATAAAAGTTGCGGTTTATCTAGATTTCGTTAATGCTGACGATATCTTTGCGATGTTGATTGAACGACCGGTGGATGGTGGCTGAGTGGTATATTTTTCATCGATTTGCTAACACCGCGTCACTGACTGGCTGCATGGAAGTAAAAGGGAATGGCGGAATTTTGTGATGGTTTGTGATTTTTTATTTTCAGTTCGGAGAATTTGATGTTTGTTTTATAAGAATACGTACCCATTGATAGATTTGTCATCTTTTTTCTTGGTTGCGTTACACTTTGTGACACTTATTCATAATTTAAGGAGTCATCCAGAAAATTTTTGTATACAGGGTGAGACTTTGACTCGTACAGATATTTTTACAGTATATATGGCCATTTTAAGTTTTCATAATGAGCTATGCCACCCCTGGAAATACCCAATTTTTCAAATTTCACAGACTTTTCAATTTTTGAACATTAAATTACTCGAAAACGGCGCATTTTACGAGAAAATATGAAGAATACTTTTATTTTACAAAAGGTGAAATAGATAGCGTCCAACTCAGTTTCAAGAGTTGAATTCTTTCAATTTTTGGTATTTTTATGGTACGTAATGGTCATAATGAGAAAACTGGAAGGAAACTGGAAGACCAGGTGATATCTTTTGTTCAAAAAAGATTAATCAAAGAAATGAAAACTTATATTCCGGAATTTATTTCATTCGATAAAACCGTTTGTGAGATAAAACATAACATTTTTTCATGGTTTTTCAACAGCCTGTACCTTTTAAACCGAACCGATTCGGAAAAAATTTAAAAATACTGGGTTTCTTTTGACCTCCAGAATCTTCTGTTAAAATATTTCTAAAGATTCACCCTGTATATAAATTTTCAAAGAATCATGGATAATATCTGAAATAAATGTTGCATGCTTTAGGATCATTTTGACAGAAACATCAATTTCGACATATATCTATATATATGAATCTGACATACGTGGATGATGTATGTAGATACCTATAAAAAAGTAATCAAAATGTGAATGTTTCTGCCCACCAAAACATATATGTAATAAAAATCATACTTTCGTTGAGATACCCTCTCAATGGTATATAGGTACAATCTTATAATTCATCATAGGTATCTCATACGTGAACTTAATAAAGAACTCTAACGATTTGTCAAAATCAGCTGACAGTTCGTTGCCGTGGGGCACACAAGCTTTTCCCCCCCCCCCCCCCCACCAGTGATTCGCATTTCAGTCGAGTATTGTGTTTTGTGGCTGTTTTGGAAAAAAATGTTCTTCCCGACGTTAGATTAGACTGACAAGACTATAACTTTCTCAGAAATGCCTTTTTACAGTGATAATAAAAAGCTTTGTGTGCCCCACGGCAATGAAGGGTCAGCTGATTTTGACAAATCGTTAGAGTACCCTATTGATAATCGCTGGTGAGGTTAGGTTGGGTTAGGTTATTTCTTGTTCTTCCTTGATATATGTATTGGTGACCGCAATACTTAATTTATCTCGCTGTAGCTATCAATTATCAAAAAATCATGAATATCTTATGAAATCCTTGTCTAGTAAGTAGAGTAGGTGAGCTTGTACGATGGACATAATATGTTGCATGCTCTATGATCATTTTGACAGAAACATCAATTTCGACATATAGGTAAATATGATCCCATACAGGGATGATTTTGTAGTTTATCGAAATCTTCCTCTGCTCAACAAAAGATATGATAAAAGTCGCATGCATTCATTGAGATATATCTTCTCCATAATAGGTATGGGTAAATATATCTTCTTATAACTCATCATCATATCTCATATGGGAACATAATTGATAATTGCTGGTTAGCTAACACAGAAATTTCAGTGAATTAGGATAATGACTTCATCAAATTTCAGGACTTCAATTATTCAAATCTACCCGAAAGCTGTTTTGGTTTGATGGACACGTGATAGGCGATCCATCGTCAGTAGGAAACAACCACATTACAATGGTGCCAACAACCAACAACATTTTCAGGTTCGTACTCCCATTTACAAATAATTACAGTTCAACCAAACCAGTAATATTCAAATCATGACGAGAAGTTGCCCCTTTATTCAAATCTATGAAATTGATTACAAGATAGGGGCGGTTTGCGGGGCCGTTATCTTCTCTAAAACTCACAGAGGTGGGTAAATATGATGAAAATCGGTAAAAAATTTAAATATTCATGTACTCTGGAACGATCTCATGTTTAGGATAATTTATGCGTTGCCGGAGCGCTGGTGGAAAGTGTTGCCAACCTATTAAAAAGTGTGATCGCGATCGATCAGGAGTAGGTGTGGGTTGGGCAGCGACCACAGACCCATTATTCTATGAACGATATTTATTTGGGCACCAGAAGCACAACGATCACCTGGAAACATTTGTAGCTTACCGGCTTATCTAGATTCGGATAGGATAGCTCACCCTTCCAGTTGTGATCCTAGGTGTCGCTATTCCCCCCTCCGACCGGGGGGCGTGGCTCCGCGAGACTGCGTCCCACATGCGCGTTGCGATCAAGGCATTAGCCGTCCAACGTTCGACCGAGTGCGCGGATGTCCTGTGCTCCGTGCGTCAACATGCGCGATTTTGTTGTCAATTTTTTGGCCGTTTCACCGCTTATGTAATTGCCGCCGGATTAAGGCATCCTCCATTGCACCCCGCCGTCGAACTGCATGCACCTACCCCCGTCGATCGCTTCGAACTACCCTTGGTTACGGTGACAGTATGGTGACGCAGGAAACTACCCTGGAAAGTGCGAATATGAATTGTGCGTCTAGGTGAGGTTGTTCGAGCCCGTTCTTGGGGTGCGTTGCGATTCTTGGTGATTTTTCTGTTTTTTTTTTTGTTGTTGTGATTTTTGCCCCCGCCGTCGGACATAGGAGGCGAACACGGAGGTTTCTGCTTCTTCGGATCTGCCGCAGATGGGAGTTTTTGAAGAGAGTGCTCCTCGCTCGCACGTGATGCATTGGGTGAGTGCCAAATCTTCATCCGGCGATCCGGACGTCGTCGTCAAACTGTCATTCGGAATTGCCACATTTATTCCCGCTGCTGGTTGAAAAATGCAATAAAGTGTTCTATTTCTCATCCCTGTGGAATTTGACATATGAAAAATCATAAAAGTAGTGCAGAATTGCAAAATTTTCGCAAATATTGAAGATCCATGACCAACTATTGAAATTGCAAATGTAGACCCTGAACTTATGGCTATGTTTTTTGTAAAATTTTTTCGAATGTTCATTCTCTATGCTCTGAAATCGACTTAAGTGTACCTACTCAAATGTTCATTTTTACAATCTTTTTTTTCAATGCAACTGCACCCAATGACTTCTACGAGAATAAATAGTTTTTCTTTGCAAGTTTTATTGGAATTGTTGTTGAATTGTTCACAATATAACCAGGGCCGTCCCAGGGCCCCTATTTGGCGTCTAATATCACGAATTCGTCCCAAAACTCTTCATTACTGATTATGGGTAGAAAGCGGCATCTTTGATGATTTTCGATCTGTCAGTATTCCTCTTGTTTCAGCCTGCATTTTCATTCGGTAACTACATACTTTGAATTGCTACAAATTTTGACGTGGCTGCAAGTGTATCCCTAGAACTTGGCGCCCTAAACAACCCCTTAGCCTGAATATAATACAAATAATCGCTTACAAGTGAATCGAAGCAGGAAACATTGCCTCAAGTTCAACGTGAAATAAAATTCACAGAAAAAAGATATTCTTATTCTTGAGTGAGGGAGGAAGATGAAAAATAAAGTAAGGTTTTAGACTGATAATATAGGATTCAAGTAAGGAATAATTGATAATTACGCATCGCGGACACATGCAATTGCTATACTCCATTCATATTTATTTTAGCAGTCGATTGGCCATGAAATAATTTTCTCAAGTTTTGTAACTAGAACGGAGTAAGGTTGGCACTCATGAAATGTCGTTAATGTCATGACGCCGTTGCCACAACTAATATCAATTTTTATTACGAAAATGCCGAAAGTGATTGAAAAAAGAGACAGGGTTTCAGGAAGTGCTATTTTTAGAATTCAGGTCCGCTTATTCAAATAGTCATACCCTGATATTCTAAAATCCACAATACGTCAGACGGTAGCGAATATATTCAATGTAAGAGAATTTATATAATGTTTCATCTGACTCTAAACGACTTATATTTCAGCTGAATATTTCCACAATCAGAAAGATTGTGAATGACAAAGAATTTCCTTCTATTGGCACAAAAAGTGGTGGCATTTGATAATTTTATGTTTGAGTGAATTAATGCGAAAAATTTACTATAGGATTTTCGATGAATGTCATCGTAGAATAAGTTCCCGAAAATAGATTTTTCTTTTTTTTAATTTGACTTGTCCTATACATTGTAAATGTCTCAAGGTACCAATAAATACCCAATTATTATTATTATATCAATGCATTGAGATGAACCGCCACAAATACGCGCCAGTTGTCCTGCTAATTGTTTATTCATGTGAAATTTTTGTTCAAAGGTGAAGTTCATCTTGATTGAAACTTCCTTTAATTCCTTTTACTCATATTGATGCAAGATGATTTTTGTTGAAGAATTTAACATTCTTGTAATTATCTGTTAATTTCTTCGGGAGATACCCATTCCCAACCAATGCATCATATGCATTTAATCTTCGGGTTAATATTTTTGAAATCTACAACTGATGTAACGTATTCAAACTTTAGCCAAAGAAGATAACGAACATTAACTCTCCTCAAGCTAGTGCATATTATGACATTATACTCATCTCTTGTATTTTCCATGCAAATAACTGGATTTGGTATGCCTACAATCAGTTTGTATAAACTCCAATTATGTCCGTCACATATTTTCCGAAGAGATTCGACATTGTGATAAAATACGTAATAACAGAAACTTCTACATAGAACGGACAACATAGCCCTGATTTAAAACCCAAAAATGTTTCGACAGGCTTCATAACCCCACATTTTCGTACTATACAGAGTGAAATGTGTCAAATTTCCATGGCCAACCGACTGCTACAATAAAAGTGAATGGAGTATAGGATTCAAGTAAGGAACAATTGATAATTACGCTTCGCGGACACAATTGCTAACTAATCTCTGCTAATTTTGTCATAATTCATTATTTCAATATCTATGGTCACGATACGCCAGAAACCACCGGATCTAGACATCAAGCTAGAGATCCTGACTTCGATAAAGTATATCATGGCGCCGTCCAGTGTTATGCACCGGACTTAAATCGATGTAAGTTGCTCTCCTAATGACATTTAATTGTCAGTTCGGTACGTCCTAATACGGCCTAATCTGAATTTCAATTCCGTGTCCGACCATCGATGAATTTTCGTGTTCAGGTGTGCTGTGTTACCCAAACAGCAAGATTTACCGTCGGACTAAGTACGTGTAGTCTTTTTGGGATGGATTTTATTCGTTTGTGGTCGGTCGAGGAATATTGGTACCTATCTCAGGGATTATCAGCGGAAGTTGTTCGAGATTATGGGTGAATGTTAGATATCGTTTTACTTTTTTATTTTTGGATGTTTCTCTGTCGAGAATTGGACAGAATGTAAAAAATTTTGCAAGCAAATGTTATGGATGATTCTGATAACTCAGGCAATGCAAATTTCTGTACAACAATGATGATATTTGAGTTCTTTCTTTCTGTAAATTGGAAATTCCAAGTAGGTTTTCCGCCAGTCAACCCAACATAAATCGTTGAAAAGAAAAACAAAAATGAAGCAAAAATTAAACTACAGAAAAAAGCATACAAAAAGGCGAGCAAAAAGGTTATATAATGAGGATGCCTCATCTTCGAACCTAAAATTTGCTAGAATTTTGCAGGAAATTGTAAAGGTAAAATGTTTTCTGAAATGAGTGAATTACACTGAGACGTGAATAAGAGCTAGAGTCCAGTCAAATTTCATATTTCCACACTTCTCCTATTTCTCACTTCTAAACCGCCAGTTTTCTAATTCAGGTGGGATTTCTCACTTACTATTCAAGATAATATCAAAATCAGTTCCATCTCTATTTCAACCTACTTTTTTAAATTTTCTTTATTTCTTCTTCTATTCGAATTTCCCATTTACGTTTTATTCTTCTGTTGTCCACTTCTTTTCTCGTCAGTTTTTGTATCTTCCATAGTATTGGGAAAAAACTTCCTATAAAACTTATCCATGGTTATTAGAAGAACAAGGATAAGTTATTTATAATATTTATCTTCCTTCGAACTCAGTATCATCCTGAAGTAGGTACTGCACTATGCTCCTCTGAAACCTATGAACTTATCAATTGGTTCTCGGAAAATTTATACCTCTCTACTTTTTATTTTATTCATACATCAAACCATCGACAGAAACACCTACATTATCCTTGGGCCCCCCAACTGCATCAGTAAATATATGCATTTATTCCTATATACACTTGCGTAAACAAGATCTTGCCAATTTTGTGTTATGTGTTGCTTTGTTGTATACTCCAGTTACATTTCACACACGAGAAATCTACGACCTTCTAATTTTGAACTCTGGACAATACGATAAATATGTTAATGAGAAATTATGGATTTTTCACACCGTTCCGAATATACCATTCGGCAGACAATCACATGATTGTTGCACCTTAATAAAATTGACGTTCTTCCCGATAATGATATCATTCTTTTTTGTATTTCATATTTTATTCTCCCAACTATTTTTTTTCGAATTATGTTTATTATTTCCTTAGTGTTCACATGAATCAAAGAATTAATATGTCACATTAACGATATATAGGGTACAATAACCTATATACAGGATGTCCTAATAAATCGAACGTCACCACGATAGAGTAGACCAAATATTATCGAATGATACCAACGTTAGTTCAACGAAAATATACCGTTTCCAAAATAATCAGAATTTTATTAAAATACCTAAAGTTTGCCGATTATCGAACTATTTTTTTCAGTCACAGGGCCAGTTTGTGAAAAGGGTATCGATTTTAAATTATATTGAACTAAGATTATTGTTTAATCTCCCCTAATTGAAATTATTTCAAGTAGTTAATCGATAACCTAAGTAAATGTAAATTAAAACAATTGTTTTTCTACATGATTTTTATTACTTAGAATAAACCCCCCCTATAGGGGTGATAATATGGGAGAAAAACGCTATCCTTAATCACAAATTGGCTTTGTGATTGAAAAAATAGTTGGAAAATCGGAAACTTTAGGTTAGGATTTTTCAGAAACGGCACATTTGCGCTCAACTAATGTGGGTGTCATTCGATAGTATTTGATCTACTCTATCGTTGTGTGACATTTGATTCAGTAGTTTTGGACCACCCTGTATGTACTGAGTGTTGTCAGGTACCGAGTAAAACATTGACGTTGATTAGACAAGTCTATTTCAATTTTGTTTTATGTTTTTCATTTATCTTCTGAGTTTAGGAGTCGTGTATTTTCTGTTGATAAAGAAATAATAATAACATACATTTGACCTATGGAGGAGTTTCTTGCGTTACAGTTTTCTCCTAAGTCCTAAAAAGATAACGTACTATCACCATGACATTGGTTTTAAAAAATATGATCTAAAAAGCCGAAGTTTATGTTTGGACATAGGGTTGATAAAATTTATTCAATCAATTAGATTACATAATAATCATTTTTTTTTTGAGGAAGCATTTATTTATTCATCTAGTATATAATAATATATTCTCTGTCAATATCTTCATGGTTATCTCTAAGGATAGAAGGAATTTAGAATGATTTCCAGAAGTTGGTGTTACGATCTACGATTTTTTTGCTATGTTGTTATGGTCCGTTTTCTTGATCTCAATGAATTTCTTCATTTTAAATATAAATTTTATGAAAAAAACGAATCCACAACTTGAAAAGAATCCTTTCAGTCTTTGCTCGGGGAATTTGAATTTTTTTAATGCCGATCCTCACCCTTATCATAGGCTCCAATTCCAAAGAATACACTTGTAGAGTTGTGTTTTGTGCCGTATCTATACCACATTCGGAGATAAGTACTACACGAAGAAAACGGCATTTTATCAGTTGTTTATTTTAGCTGGCACGGGTCACTGCGATCTGTCTGACTGAGATATTTTTCTACGGGGTCAAGATTTCGAACTCTAGTTGGCCGACACCCTGTCTCCTCTTCTCACACTTTGAGCTGATACTGCGGTTTGTTTTTTTCAGTTCGTTGTTGCTAGGCGAGAATTTGTAGAACTGGATGTGGCGGCCAATATATGGTCGGTATCAAAGTGGCAGAACTGCATAAAAACCTGAAACTTTACCCTAGGAGTCGACAATTTCTCGAAAATTTAAGAATCCTGCTTGATTTCAAGACAAGATCAAGGAATTTTATGTCAATACCAAGATATAAAAAAACAAGAGACCTAGAAATATCTTGTCTAACCATGAATACGCCGAAACGTGTTTATTTGTGAAAAAGATTACATTTCTCAACATGAAATACCCGTTTCTATTTATTGCACACATTTTTTGTTAGAAACTTCACTTTCAGGCATACACTTTTTATGTTTTTCAAAACATGGTATAATTTTGGCTCATTTATTATCTTCGCCGTTGGTACTTGTGTCCACCTGGATTCCGAAAGAATAACACAATTCCTTTCTGTCAGTATTGCCACTAGTACCTACCACTATCTTGCATTGGTATAGGTGAGATAAGTTTTTTTTTTAATTTCTTGACTTTTTTTCAAGACAAGACGAGAAGTTCGTCATCAAACAACAATTCTTGTCTTGTCGACCACTATGACTGAGTACAGTAGAAGGCTTTGTTGCACATTAATAAGGACCAAGTGAAAAGTTCATCAAACATTCTCAAAACAACAATTTCACGGATCGCATGGAACAAAACAAATATCGTTCGAAGAATTCCACTACTAGTGATGCAAACTTAAACTACCTTCCTTGAACTTCCAAATTCCGAAATGCAATCCAGAATTCTGCATCATATTTCAGAATTCTGACTTGTATCTCAGAATTCTGACTTGTATCTCAGAATTCTGACCTGTATCTCAGAATTTAGACTTGCAACCCAGAAATTTCAACTTGTATCTCAGAATTCCGACTTGCAACTCTGAATTTTACTCGGAATTCTGTCTTGTATCTTTGAATTCTAACCTGAAAGCTCAGAGTTCTGACTTGTATCTCAGAATTCTGACTTGTATCTCAGAATTCTGACTTGTATCTCAGAATTCTGATTTGTATCCAGAATTTAGACTTGCAACCCAGGAATTTCAACTTGTATCTCAGAATTCCGACTTGCAACTCTGTGTTCTACTCGGAATTCTGTCTTGTATCTTTGAATTCTTACCTGTACCTAAGGATTCTGACTTGTAGCTCAGAGTGCTGACTTGTATCTCAGAATTCTGACTTGTATCTCAGAATTTAGACTTGCAACCCAGAAATTTCAACTTGTATCTCAGCATTCCGACTTGCAACTCTGAATTCTACTCGGAATTCTGTCTTGTATCTTTAAATTCTTACCTGTACCTCAGAATTCTGACTTGTAGCTAAGAGTTCTGACTTGTATCTCAGAATTCTGACTTGTATCTCAGAATTCTGATTTGTATCCAGAATTTAGACTTGCAACCCAGAAATTTCAACTTGTATCTCAGAATTCCGACTTGCAACTCTGAGTTCTACTCGGAATTCTGTCTTGTATCTTTGAATTCTTACCTGTACCTCAGGATTCTGACTTGTAGCTCAGATTTCTGACTTGTATCTCAGAATTCTGACTTGTATCTCAGAATTTAGACTTGCAACCCAGAAATTTCAACTTGTATCTCAGAATTTCGACTTGCAACTCTGAATTCTACTCGGAATTCTGTCTTGTATCTTTGGATTCTTACCTGTACCTCAGAATTCTGACTTGTAGCTAAGAGTTCTGACCTGTATCTCAGAATTCTGACTGGTCTCTCAGAATTTTGACTTGTATCTCAGAATCCTGACTTGTACCTCAGAATGCCGACATGAAACTCAGAATTATGACTTGTATCTCAGAATTCAGACTTGCAAATCGAATTTTTGAGTTGTATCTCAGAGCACATGGGTGCTGATGAACTTGATACGACGTTCCATACCTCAACTAGTTTTAAAGCAATGAAATTTAAAATTTTGTGTCGAAGTGAAAAGCTTTCTTGGCTGACGGGCGATCAACTGCAGTTTCGAAGTTAGCAGAGGTCAAGGAATCTTTGTTTGAAATGGTGAAAGTTGACTTTTTTCGCAGAACCTTTATTTTGCCATTTCGAATTGAGAATATCAACCTCTGAATGTTTGC